>NC_134385.1:1598333-1917500 GCF_035582795.1 Mycteria americana
TCCCCTAGAGCACAATTTCAGCCAATTTAAAATTCCAACATGAAGAAAGGAATGAGAAAAGGTTTAGGCTTTCTTCTAAGAAGAAGAGTAAGGGAGAAAGCATAAAGACAGGTATAGACTCCTAACAGATGTGGAGAAGATAATTTACTTGGACAAAACTAAGAGCTCCAGGAACAGTTCTAAGGAGGAAATTATTAGAGTACTTACATGCAAGCTAGTCTCTAGTCAAGTCTTTAGTTAACTTCCTCAAAGTGTTAAGATCTGAGATACCATGTTAACAAGATTAAACAGACTTTTTTTTAAATCTATCACAGTCTCAGTTGACACTACATATAAAGCAAATTGAATTGGTGTATTTTCGTGGGTTTTGTCTATATCTGCCAGTGCTTAGTGTGATCAGAGTTTCTTCCCTCTGTTGTAGAGTAGCAAAGGAGAGGGGGAAAAAGTACTACAATGCAAGAACGCAACAATAAAGCAATCATAAAACTTCGGGCAAATTTAGTATCATAAGACTGTGTCAACCTGCCAGCATCCATTTAAGTCAAAGGCTCACAGTTTATACCAGGACGGAACAGAAGTAGATAAGCTGTGGGAGGATGAAGCTCATAGTTGGGTACACTTCAGGGTGCAGCAATAAACTTTAACACAATCATAAACTAAACCCAGGACCAAATCTAAGGAGCCTTCTACACCAGGTTTATAAGCCATCCAATGGCTATTACATTACCAATTAAAAGCACCGATCTGAGGACACTAACCCCGGGATATTTTTAAGCAGAAGTAACACTTTGAGCACGTAAGCAGCTGTAGCCCACTTGACACACCAGCTCCCCAAAGCTGCAGTAGCAGGGTGGCTGCCGGGGCCACAGACATCCCACGCAACACATCGCTGGCTCTGCCCCTGCCTGACTAATCGTGATGCGTCCAGGAGGAGCTCGCAATGCCGTAGTTGAACCGGTTGTGGGGTACAGTTAGTACTTTAAAAAACTACAGCTGTCTTGACAAGCATGAATCACCAAGGGCAATCAAAATTTCCTGTGCTTATTTGGATACTAGAGAGATGATCCATTAATCCCGTGCTAATTAGTCTGAAGTAAGTGCAGGCACTGACCTCCCTCAAGAGATTAAATGACAACTATATTTACCCATTTTCCTCCCTCGGTATTGACAAGTTTCGTAGAGAGGCATGGCAACGCTGACCTCAGTCGGTTTTGATCAAAGGAGATAAAACTTCTGTCTTCTCCTTTCTAAAGTTATTTCTCAAAGGATTGCAGAGAATAAGCTAAAAACTGGTTTCCCACTTGAAGCCAGCTGCCCTGCAAGTCACACTGATTTTATCAGGATTTTTACCTGATCGGCCTGAGTCGGGTTGTATGTGCTGTTAGTCTTTTAATTTCTTCTACTCCGCGTCACTCACGCATTAAGCGCCCTCAACCAAGTTACTTCAGACAGGAAGCAGTTTTACAAAACTAAAAGAGGATCTACTTCTACAGTTGGAAGTCAGAGAGGACGCGCTACATCACATATACATACAGCAGGCTCTCCGAGTCAGCCCTCCTCTATCTTAAAATCTGGATTCTTCTGGAATTGCACCTTTGCGTCAATAAACGTTTCCTATCACACCAAAATTAACACTACTTCGATTATACCAATAGTCTGAACGGGAACTTGATGGGTAAGATGCGCAGACCACTTCAGTCAAGAAATACATCTTGCAGACATTTGATAGAAGAATAATCATGGAATAAGACACAAGTAGGAAAATGCCACTTGCAAAACACCACCAGTATTTAACCGAAGTTTGTTAAAAAAATAAATAACGTCCGTATTTTCAGAAAGTATCACCTTAAACTTTTAGTAATGGCTTCTTGTCAAAAATACAACGTCTTATTGTACAGCTCACAGGACTCGTGTGCAGGGAGCACATTCCCGGGTACATCTAGAGCCCGACGGCCGCTTCCCCATCGCCTCGCTACCGCTGTTCACTCGCCGGCCAGAGCCCGGCCAGAGCCCAGCCGTGCCCACGTCCCGTTTCCTCTCGGGAGGGTCAAGTCACCCCACAGCCCCGGCAGAAAACTTCCACCGCAGTCGGCACCCTGTTCAGCAGGGCCTGCAAGGGCACACGCGCGTCTCCTCGGAAAGTTTAGCGACCTGCTGCAGTTCCTCTTTAAAGGAAAGCGCCCGGCGGCTGCCAAGACGCCTCCGAGCCCGCTCGCGTGTCAGCCCGCCGCCGGAGGCCTGCTGCAGGGTCACCAGCGGCCCCGGGGCCCGCCGGGCCCGGCCTGCGGCACAGACCGGACCGCCCGCCCCAGGCCGCGGCGGCTGCCGGCCCGGCCCGGCCGCGAACGCCCGAGGATGGCGGGGGCAGCCCCCGCCGCGGCCGGGCCGGGCCCGCGGCCTCTCTCCCCCCGCTGACACGGCCCACCGCGCCCGGAGCCGGGCCCGCGCCTGACAGGGCCGGCGCTGACCGCCACCCGCCAGGCCGCGGCCGGTCGGGCCCCCGCGCCGCGGGCTGCCCCCCCCCCTCCCCGCGCCCCCGCGGCTCTCACCGGGTCCCAGCGCTTCCATGGCGGCGGCGGCGGCGGCCTCGCTGCGGTCCCCCCCGGCCCCGACGACCGCCCCGGGCCCCGCCGCCGGCCCCGCCGCCGCCGCCGCCGCGTAACGCTTGATCTCGGGAATATTGGCTCCGGGGTGGGGGCCCGGCGCGGGAACCGGGGCGGCGGCGGCAGCGGGGCGCGGGGGGGGGGAGGAGGAGGAGGAGGGGGGGGCGCGGCGGGGAGCGGTCCCCGCGCTCCGCTTCCCCGAGCGGCGGCGCAAACAATCCCCCCGCTGCGCCGCCGCCGAGCCCGAGCCCGAGCGCGCCCCCGCCGCCGCCAGCACGCGCCGCCTCCCCCCGCGCGCGCCCCCGGCCGCCCGGGCGAGGAGGAGGAGGAGGAGGAGGAGGAGGAAGAGGCCCCTCCACGCTGCCCGGCACCGCCGGCTCGCGCACGCGCGCCGCCCCCTACCGGCGGGGGCGCGCACGCCGCCCGCACCCTTTCGACGCCGGCGCGGCCCCGCGGCAGCAACAGGTGACGGCAGCGGCTTCCCGCGCGCGGCCCCGCCCCACCCCTCGCCTCAGGGGCGGCGGGAGGGGCTGCCCCGGTTCCCGTGCCCGGGGGAGCGGCCCTCGTTTTTTACCCCCCTCCCGGAACCCGGCATCTCTGCGCAGGTTTAATAATTGACCGAACGGTGACCGAAAAGTCGGGCACGCTCCGTGACAGCAGCTCCGCGGGCGCCTTCCGCCGCGGGGCCGGCCCGCAGCCACGCCGCTCCGGTTTCCACCCTCGGCGGCGCCCCGAAATGGGGAACTTGCCCAGCTTAATTAATTACAGCCTGAATGACTTCCTGTACCAGCTAAACAGCCCTAATGCGATTGAAAACACCTGAAAAAACAGCATTTGTAAAAGCCAGGTGAACCGGTGGGCGTGGAACGCCTCAGGGCCGTAACCAGGGCCAGCACGGCCCCCGAGACGTTCTGCGGGCACAAGGCAGCCGGGGCTGGCTTGCGAGGGGCAGCGATCGCTGACCGCCCAGCAGCGGGGAGGTGGCAGGGAGATCGACAGCCATCGTGGGACAGCACCGGCGGCAGGGAACCGGCTGGTGCCCCACCGGTCGGGGCATTCGGCTCTTGGGGCGCACCTCGCCGTGGCCCCTGCGCCCGCTTCGGTCGCTCCCCCTCGTTCCCCTCTTGTCGGAGAGGGTCCCCTGGGCCGGGTTTCAGCCAGCACCGGCAAGGGAGTGGGCTGACAGACAATACATTTGCCTTTTTTAAAAAAGCCAACGTTTCAGGCCGAGTGCCCTTAAATAAGGGGCTTACTGACTTTTTGCCTTTTTAAGCAGCTTATGCTATTTTAGTGAGCTGCTCCCTTGCACGCCCCTCGGGTTCTGTAGCCAACAATTCTCAGCTGACTCACAAGAAGGGCAGAAGTCAAAACATTTTATAAATAATAAATGCTGAGTCCATTTTATTTGCCTTTTTTAACCTGCGTGGTTGATATTTGCCAAGTTGAAACATCAAAAACCTATTTTAAAATGAAATTAAATCGGAGATTCTCATATAATTGCCTGACACCAGCTGATGAGTACTTAAGGGAAACACCAGTTTTACAAGACCAGTAACAAAACCCCATGATGTCGGGCAACATTTCCATGCTATTATTCAGCATATCTATGTATAAAAAACATATATGTAGGGCTACGCAAATAGTACTTTAAAAAAACCAAAGATACAATCTCTGCCTCAAGAAATCTGCAATACAAAGGCTTGGTCCTGTAAGATGCTGAGTATGACAACTCAAGCCTATACTTAATGCATTTTACATTCAAAAAAGTCAGCAAAGCAATTAACTTGATAAACATTACGTACACATGGAGGCATCCTGACTGCCGAAGCGGTCAGAACCTTATTTCTATATGTTAGCCCTCCCATATATTGAAAACAGGTACGTGTTTCCAGGGGTAAGACCTAATTTGGTTATGACAGACAACAGTTATGAAAGGCGTAGTTCTGAAGATTTGCTTCTAAACACCTCGCCTGCCAGAAGTTGTGGAAGGAGTATGTTATTTTGTAAAAAAAGAGATTCATAAACTAGCTTTTTATTTTTAAAAAATGAATGTTTTAATATGGTACTTCTCAAGTGCTAAAAAAAAGTTTGAATTTAGTTTAGAATCTCCTTGACGGCAAGCATTTACCAGGAGTTACCTATTCCCTGAGACTGCCTTTGCATGCCAGGTCCAAGTAACAGAACTCTGATCAGAAATAACCCAGTATGGCAGGTAACTAATCTTTTTGCCACCTTTTTCTTGCCACCTGCCTCTCAAAACTATTCCTAACATAGCAATAAGATTACAGCCTTGAGTAAGTCCAATAAACTCTTTGCTAGCGTTTTGGTGTTTTTTGTTTTTTTTTTACTGGCAGGCTACCTAGAAAGGTCCCCAAATTCCAGGAATTTATAGCGCGATGCCACCGCCCTTTTCGCATTGCCAGTTACCAGTTGGAGAACAGCGTCAGGAAGCAAAGGTCTGCACAGTTAAGTGCTTCTTCAGCAAAGAACGCAGTGTTCTGCAGAAAAAGGACAGACGGCCTTAAATACTCGCTGAATATGTTTTGTTTATGTTGGCATAGCGGTTTAATGACTCCGAGGTTTTCTTTATTCACAAAAGCAAATACCCTTTTTTAAAAGCAGATAATTTCATTTGTTACTAAAATTGAGGATTATTTTTTCTCTTTTCTCTGACTCTATCTAGTAGGTTAGAGACAATATCTTAATTATATGGATTAATGGTGTTTTTGTAGAGCCAGCATGTCTCTCCTGTTACTAAATAGTAATTATTAAATTATTGTAGCTCCTGTAGCAGCTACAGGAAACCAGGATTGCGTTGTGATGTTTGCAGTGGGTTTCATGGACATTTGCTTTCCTCGCTTCCCCCATTCTCAGACTTGTCAGCTATACAGGAACGCGAGTCCATCTGCTCTGTATCCCCCACAACGCTGTGACTGGTACCAAACGCTCCAGAACACATACATTTTTTCTGGGCTTACCTTCAGTGACAGCAGGTGACTGCTGTTTGACTTGGAAGAAGAAAACATGACTGTAGCAGTGTGTTCTACAAAACAAACCTCATGATGGAAAAGCGCCAAACTCTGTCACTCTAGTCCGGAACAAGGTCGCCAACGCTCGCTGCTCTCCCTCCAGCTGTCAGCAGCGGGAAGCGGGTTGCAAACACCCCTAGAAATTCCAAGTTCTGGGGAGGGAAAGGAGAGGGGACACACATCTCACAGCCGCTTAAGCCAGACAAAACTCTTCTGTGTTTTTCCGTGACTTCCTACAGATCTGGCAAAGCCTCTTGCCCATGAGGGCCGAACCCAACCCGCTATCCTTTCCCTTTGGCAGAACTGGGGCCCTACGCGCTGCAGGCTCGGTGGCGTTACGTGGCGGCAGCACTTTAGATGGAGCAGACGTAGAGGAATGAGTTGAGGGGCGAGTTATCTCTGCTTAGACTTGTCTGTGCTCACCAGTCCCAATCACAAGGGGAAGGCTTTTGCACTCCAACTAGCAAACGCCTGCGAGATGCACGGGAGCAGGTCTGCGGCCTCCCCCGGTGACCCAGCACCAGAGGCTGGTGTTAGCTCACGCTGACTCTGGAGACAGGACCGGGCTGCCCTTACAGCAACCGCCCCTTCTGGGACGCGGCCTGGCCCGACCTCAGGGGGCCAGGCTGGGGCCGCAGACCCCTGGGGCACCCACGCAGCCTAGTGCCGCACCGGGAGGGCCGTGCACACCTGCCCAGGCCCCCGGGCGCTCGGCCGCAGACAGGCCCGGCGCCCCAGGCCACCCCCAGCCGGCCCCGCAAGGCCGCCAAGCGCCGCCCGCCACCTCAGCGCTGCGCCCGCCCGCAGCGAGAGCGCCCCCACAGGGCGGGCTTATAAGGCGTGCGGGTGGCCTCGAAGCGCGAGCAATGATTGGGCCAGACGGAGAGGGCGGGGCTACGCGGAAAAAACTCCCAATAAAGCGGCGAGGGGCGGGGCTTCCGGGGCAGTCCTGGGCAGCCGTTGGCTGTCTCTGGTGTTGGGCGGGGCTGGGGCAGCGCGCGAAGACTCGAAGCGGTTTCCTACGCGGCCGTGCGGCGGGAGCGCTGGGGCTGTCTCGGGCCGAGGCCATGGCGGCGGCGGCGGCCCCCGCTGAGGTGAGTCCTGCCGCTCCGCTCCGCACAACCGGCTGGCTGCCGCTGGCGGCGGTGACAGCCAGCGGCCTGCCAGTGGTCTATGGGGCTCCTCTGGCTGTGGCGCGGCGGAAGGCTGGGAGGGGCAGCGAGCGAGGTGGTGGCGGCGGTGGCGGCGGCGGCGGCGTCTCCTCGGCTGCCCTTGAGCCCGGGCGGCACCGCGCCCTCAGCGCGCTCGCCCCTCTCTTGGCGGACTACACTTCCCAGCACAGCCGGCGGCTCGCCCTTCCGCCTTGCCGCCCGCGGTGCGCGCTGGGAAGGCCGTACTCGGCCTATCCCCGTGGGCGCGGTGCATGCTGGGGGGGTGGGGACCGGCCGTGGGCGCGGTGCATGCCGGGAAGGCGGTGCCTGCCCCGGGCGGGCGCGGTGCATGCTGGGACGGGTGCTCTGCCCGGGGCCGTACCTCGGGGCCGCCCGGGGCCGGTGTCCGTGACCCCCGGCCGGTCGCCCGCCCGCCACGGGCCGCTTCTGCGGCGCTGGGCAGGGCTGTGAGCGGCGCCGGGCCGCGTCCTGGCGGCCGTGCTGGCCTGCTGCCCCTGCAGCGCTGCCGTGGCGCCCGGCCTGTGGCGGCCCGGGGGTGTCAGCCCTGAGGGGGGTCCTGGGACACGCGAGGGGCCCCGCTACCGCAGCGCGGCTGCACACCAGGCCTGCGCACCTTGTCACGGGCGATCCTTCCTAAAGAGTCCCCACAGGTGTCTTCTGGTCCCTGTTTAATTAATTTCGGTGAAGTGCGGATGTGGGAGAATAAAGTTTTACCTTTCTCATTATGCTTTGCATTCTAATGGTTTTGATAATAATCAGTGGACATCAGCCAGTATGTTGATACTCTTTTTTTTTTTTTTTTTTTGCGCAAGCTCACCTTAAACATAGTTAAATACTAATAAAAATTGATGTAGTGTAATCTCCCTTCATGTAAATACCGATTAATTCTTAAAATGTAACGATAATGTATGTGTATATAATTGTATGTAAGGGCTCAGCCAAGGTTTTGGAATGAAGTTAGACACCAAAAGTCGTTACTACATAAACAACATTTATCATAGTAAGGACAATTTTATTTTGCTTCATAGTTTCCGTTAGAAGATTTGAATTCAGACTTGCAGAAAACCCTTGATAGTGACTCTGACAGCGGACAGGGCAGCTGTGAGACAGCCTCTCCAGGGCACTTCAGCAAGGGGATAGCGTCTCTTGACGACAGAGGTCTGTAATATTTCCATAAATTGTGCCTGGTGGTCGTTGCCTTCAACGGTGCATTTCTTGTTTTATAAATGCCTTTTTAGGAAGTTTTCATTGCTTGACCTGTATGAATCCAAACTGCCTTTTTTGTTGCTCAGAATGTGGGCAGGTGTCTGTAAATCTCTGAAAAGCATTTTTTGAGGTATAGAAAGGGAAATACTAAATGGGATGTGAGTTTCTTAATTGCTTATTTCCTTTCTTTTTATGATTTGCTTAACCTATGTACTTATTTAGTTACTTACTGTGGGTTTTATTACTATCTCAAGGCAAGTCACTAATCTATCAGTGAAGGATTTTCAGCTTTACCTTTTTTTAAAGGTTAAAAACCTATAACATCAATTTGGGTCAATTATATACTGTACTGCAGGGAGAACTGGGTTTTGAAAACAGTTCAAGCCAATTTGCTATAGATGTTGACATGTGTGAAATTTAACACATATATAACTTTATGTTTAACTGATTGATTGTTAATTAACTTGTGCAATTTTCCTCTCCGTAGTGTGCATCACTTCTTTTCCTTTAATATATTTTGTCAGATTCAGAGGAAGAGATTTTTGTACGTAAAAAAGCAAAAAGCAAGAAGTTGCTTCAGGAGAGTGAGAGCGAAGATGGAGAGGATGGTGGCTCTTTTGTGCAGAAAGATACTCTGGGTGGAGACAAGGAAAATGGAGAGGAAAAAGAGAGCATTACTGCCCAGAGGAACAAGAAATCTCATCGAATTCGCCAAGGTCTGCTAGACAGTGATGACAGTGACACTGGTGACCAATTGCAGATTGGAAACCTTGAAACAAGCAGAAAGTCTGGCTTGCCTGAGAATGACCTGGAAGAGGAGAGACCCCTAAAATCTGGGAAGAAGTACAGAAAACATAAACATGATTCTGAAGGAGAGACAGCAAAAAAAGCTGTTGGAAAATCAAGAAGAAGAAAGGAGAAGGAGAGAAGAATTGAGTCCACTAAACAGCTGAAAAAAGAAAAGAAGCCCAGAGCAGAGGTATGTATTTTGGCAGAAAATCTCAGATATTTTCTCAACTAAGTTAAATTTATTACTGCATTTGGTTATTGTGTTTCAATGCTTCAGCATTGCTAGGGTCCACATTCCTACAGCAGGAGTGGTATCCACAGGGACCCGCTGCACGCCGTGTCAGTCTGCCAGCTTCATCTGCAAAGTACAAACCTGAACGCTTGATGATTTAACATCAGTGTGTGTTAAGCCGGGCAGAAAGTCTCTGAGTTCTTTGGGTTCGTTGGGGGTTTGTTACGTGCACAAACGGCTTTGACTGGTATTTCAGCTTTTCTCTACGTTGCTGTGCTCGTTTCTGGAGGAAGCTTTGCGCTACTTTCAAATTGGAATTCTGGTCTAAATAAATGGCTGCTTGCAAGGTTGTGTATTGCTGCTATTTATAAAATGCATATTTCAAGTGTTAAGTTACTCTCTCTGAGCCATTTTGGTCTTCAGTAATTATTGAAATTCCCTACTTACCATAGAGGTATGGAACACTGCTCCATGAATCAACTTTGCAGTGCCATAAAGTGAATATGACTGGCTTACAGGACACACAAGATGATAGATTAAAGATGGCATGTACTTTTTCTAACTTCTTTCATCAACACCTTTTGACAGTAATCTTAATGTCAAAGAACTGAGGGGGACCTTCTGAAATGAATTACACATATACTTTATTCTTATGGCAAGCAGGTAGATGGCAGTCAGAGGCATCCTTTCAATGACAGTGGATGTCTTCTCGATGACAAAGAACTTTTTGATAATGGCTTGGAAGAGGAAAACGATTACCCCCCAGAGGATGAAGAGTCGATAGAATCAATACGAGCAGCAGTGAAAAACAAAATGAAAAAATATAAGGTAACATTTGATAGTGGTACGAGATTATTGGTTATTAGTGGGAAGTATTGTACCTGTGCATGTATTAAAACTCTTTGACAATGGTGCACTTCTACTGCTAGGACAGAGGAGAGAATATCCTCTGCTTTTTGTTCTTAAAGATGGAGGGACGTTGTCCTGCAGAGTTACACAGATAATGCTACAGTAGGAGCTTTGGAAATCTACCATAAGTATTATGTGGAATTTGTGTTGGTTTATGAGAACACTTGCTGATTTTGCTGATCAGTGATGATTCTGTACAATTATTTTTCACTTTTGACTTGTTTGCCCTTGGTAGTGCCTGTGTATTTAGACAAATAAATGCATCTCTTTTTATGCACTGTAGAACAAAGAACGGTTTTCTGAGGGTGAAGGCTACAAACATGTATTTGATGATGAGAACGAGGAACCTGTATTAAAAGAACCAAAAAGAAAGGTGAAGTCGTCTTCTCTTTAAAGCTCTCCGTTGTTTGCTGTAGTGACTCAAATGTTTTTGTACGCATGCTGTCCAATGTTTTTGCTGATTTGCTATTTTTAATCTTTTTTTTTAACTGGCTGCTTTATTCTGACTCCTTTCTGTTTGAAAGGGAAAAATAAGCTATTTAAGAAAGTATAGATAAGAGTCCCATATTTTGACTTCTGATTTCAGAAACCTTTCTTTTCTTTCCTTAAGGAGCGAAAAGCAGCAAGGTTAAGTAAAGAAGCCATTAAACAACTCCATAGTGAGACCCAACGACTTATTAGAGGTAAAACTTAAATTCTTTGTATGTAGAGGGGTATAAACTATTAAGAGATTCAGGGGAGAAATTGAAAGAGTTTACCTGGAAGGTTAGAGCCTTCTTTCACCTAGCATGAGTTACGCTCTATTTAGGGTTGAAGGGTGCAAGACCATTTTTATTCAAGGAACTGTTAAAAGATATCTTTGTAACTAATGAAAAAAAAAATCGTTGTGCAAACACTTGAGCCTGTAAACTTGTTGTGTAAAGTTAGTGCAATATTTAGAGAGTTTGGTAGGCATGTAATAAAACTGGAACTGGTCCTGCCATGCTGATATTAACATCACAGTTCATTTCCTAATGAATCTACAGACATGTTGCAAATTTGGTCTTAAGGACTTGTTGCCGTTGGAACGCTTTCCCAAACAGCGGCGTTTGCTGTATTCAGGTTTAACTGTGCTGTTTGTGCCTAGTCAGCTGTCTTTGCTGCACAATGCTTGTGTTGAGCTTCTTTGAATTTCAGGGATATCAAATAAATGCCTCGGATGACGTTTTAAATTTTGTTTCACCTCCTTTCTCTGGTAGAATCGTCTGTGTCTCTCCCATATCACGTGCCTGAGACCAAAAGCATTCATGACTTCTTCAAGCGTAGACCTCGTCCAGTATGTCAAGGAAATGCCATGGCATTGCTGAAGTAAGGACTTAAACCTTCCTCATATTTTTTCATAAATTTTGAGGATATCCCAGCTTTGCTTTTGAGGATAACCAGGCTTTTGCATGCTGTAGGCGTTGTATGACGTACACACCTGCTCTGTGTACAGTTACAGCTTTTTTCTGGTTTAATTTTAGCTGTTGCTTTGCCTGGGAAGTTTTATTAAGAAACTTTCTTAGGCTCCTTTAATTCCGTGAACAGCTGGAAATTAGGAGTATGTCACTGTCAACATAAGGCAATGCTGCACTCTTAACACAGTCGTACTGTTGAAGTAATCAGGGCCTAGTAGTAACTCCAGATGAAGTGACGAGCTCGTGCAAAATTACTTTAATGTGGTTTAGACTGGACCCCAACATTTTACTTGGACTCTTTTGAGTAATGTGTAGTAAGCTACTGTTGTCACAAAATCTCTCAGGAATTTTATACTGTGATAATGTAACTAACTGGTACAAACTCTTTACACTACTCTACACTTCCTTATGTCCTCAAAACGAAGTTTTGCAGCCTTCTGTCCTTCACCTCTTCCTACGCATTAATGACAATAATTAGAAAATGATTTCTCTCTCTTGGAGTTTGTTCTCAACCTCTTCTCCCCTTTCGCAATAGCCATGGGTGATGTGTTTCTTTTCTGCCTTCATTAGGTCCGCTAAATACCAGCTATCCCTAAATGAAGAATCTGCAGACACTAAGAACTTGAACATGGATTGCAAAGATGGGCGAACCGAAGGCGATCAATCAGCAGCTAATGAACCAGAAACAAGCCTTGACGGAGATGTTGATACTACTGTGAACAAGCCTCTTGCTGACGTAGGGAAGAACTTGACAGAGGACTGTGCTGAAAAGCCCAGGCAGGACAGTGATGATTCTCATGCAATTAGGACTGTAACAACTGATAATAATACAGGAGAACCGCTGCACTCCAGCTTCCTAAGCACTGATTGTAGTGAACAAAAAGAGAATGAAATTCCTCTGGCAGTTGGAGGAGATGCCCTTGAGCAAAGAGATGAAACAGCACCAGACGTAGAATGTGAAAAAAGCAACCAACAAGTGGGGCCTGGATTGGTGGCCCAGCCTGAAAAAGTGCGGAAGTCCAAGTTGGATAAACTTCGTGAACTGGGAATAGACCTGTCCATCAAGCCAAGAATCTGCTCTGGCAATGAATCCTTTATAAACCTCGATGAATCTGATTCAAATAAAGGTATCACTTTCATTGTTGTAATCCTGTCAGATCTCTCCAAGTAAGTAGATTTAATCTGACTTTAACTGGAAAAAATCTCGGAGAAATATTTAGGTGAGAGAACAGTCAGGCACGGTCTCTTATGAGTACAGACTCTTTGCTTAATGTCGGTATCCATTTTCTTTCAGCTGATGTTTATAAGGGAAGTTCTGAGCCCTTAATATTTGAAAGCCTGAAGGAATGCTCAGTGAAAACTATTTAATGATGAATTATTTATTTCCATTTTGCTGTAGTGAATTATGTTGGCACTTAAAGCACATGGGAGCACTTTTTTCAGCTTGATTCAAAACAAGGCATGCAGTAATTGTCTGGAAACAAAACTGGCCTGTGTTCCAGAGTGTTTACCGCTGATTTTGTTAAAAGGCAAGGCTGGATAGCAAGCAAAAATTTACTTCTGTAGCAGGAATGTTTTGAATGTCTTTTAGGTACTGGAATTTGAGCATTTATTCATCAATATTAAATAGTTGACCTTGTTTCAGGGAAAGATTGCAAAAGATTAGGGAATTTTAGAATTCCATTAAATCTATTGTGTATTAGAAGATATTAAGAGGATGTCTGGACTGGATGCTACTTCTGTGCATGCAGGAAACTGATCTCTGCCAAGAAACAGTGTTTTTGTCAGCCATCAGTCTGGGTTTAGATAATATGTTATCAGAAATTTTGGTGGCTGGAAGGCTAGACTGGAAGTGAATTGAAGTCTTGTGGATAAATCATAGTCAATGGTAAGGTAATTTAATGTTAGCTAATACCAATTAAGTATAAGTTACAGCAAAAATATTCTGTGATGTTTTATTGTTTTATTAGTCAAATAGAATGGTTTTGCAAATATTTTAATATTAAAGATTTAGAGTTTTTAACTAACTTCCTTTGGAAAAAAAAATTTCTGAAGACCTACTCTTGATATAACTTTAACACTCAATGCTTTTAAATGCTATCAAATTAATTTAATTTGCATGTTGAAATGTAATTAATATGTATTTAAAGAATTAGAAGCCTTGAAAGCACGTTTCTTGAAGCACACTCTTCGAACATCAAAATCCAAAGTTGAACGGACCATAAACATGAACATTATTCGTAAGGAGACTACATCTGAAGGAAAAGAGGAACTGAAAGCAGACGTGGTACCAGCAGTATTAGCAGCAGAGAGCCTGGATGAAACAGTCCACACAAAGCCAGGTCGGTTTGGGAGGAGAAGTGATGATGGTTGAATTGGAAAACACTCTGCCTTTTTTCTCTCTCATTTCCCCCTTTCCCGACGCTGGCCCATTAAATACAGATGTGATCTTCATCTCTAAAATTAATACGTACGTTCCCTCTAATGGATAGCCCTGTTTTTAAAAAAGAATCTTGATAGGCCTCTTAAATAGCACTGGCCAGTGTAGAGCAGCCTCAGTCAGATCTTTGCAACTGGTTCTCTGGATTTCTCCCCATCTGTACCAAAATCTATATAAACGTATATCTGCACTGTTGTTTTCCATCAGCCCTCTGAATGTAACTCTCAGACTTCTTGTGAACTATTACCATTTAGTAGCTCTCTCGTGCTTCCTTGTTTCTAATAGAATTGTAGGTATTTGCAAACAAAAATATGCGTGGAATGGGACTCTCCCATAGTATCCATTAACAGAAATAGATTATTTGGCTGGTTCTATGGGCACACGTTATTTTTCGCTGCCCTTAATTATTTCATGTCCTATAGCACATCTGCCCATGGCAATTGGATGCTCTGTTCCCAAAAGACGCAGTGGAGAGACAGACCCTATTCTCACTCAGGGAGCTGCACCGGTGGCATTTACGGATAATGAGGAATCTTGATAATTCATGAGATTGTGTGGTCTCTCTATATTGAGCTCATTGAAACTAACTGCTCTAACTCTTAGAGCTGGCAGATCAATTCATAAAAACATTTAAAACCAAGTAATTTTTTAAATTCCCTTTTTATGTGTGTAGTTACATTAGATTGGATGCTTGAAGGCAATGCAGTTAAGGATTTACTGTAGTACATCTAATATATTAATTTATTCATTTCTATCCAGGTGAAAAGCTACAAGCGCTGAAGGCTAAACTCCAGGAGGCCATGAAACTCCGCAGGACTGAGGAACGCCAAAAGCGGCAAGCATTGTTTAAACTGGATAATGAGGAAATGTTGGAGGAGGAGGAGGAGGAGGAGGAGGAAGAAGAGATGACAGATGAGTCTGAGGAAGAGGAAGAAGGCAATCATGAGGTCTGTATGCAACACTTTTCCATAACCTAGTCAGCTTCTCAATTCTGCTGCCTCTCCCCGACTAAAAGAGACTTTTGTACGCTATTAATATTAGGGAAATTGCCAAGAATTCTTCCTAGAAGATAAAAAATTGCTGCAGTTACCACATTCAGGGTTTGGATTGTCTAAAATGGAATTTATTAGTATTTTCTTTTATTTGTCTAAACAGTATTAAAACCAAATGTGAGTGTATAAAAGATTCTGGTGCCATTTTCTCTTTTTATATACCCTTGGCTCGTTGCTAGCAGGGGACAAACTGGGGTCACCTGCCTGATGTGAGGTAGGGGTTTGCCATGGCCTTTCCTTTTTAAAAAGGGTCAGGATAGCCTGGCTGTGTCAAGCAGCTCTATATCAGTTGTCTTGGAGTGGAATAGGTGCATATAAGAACTGCGAATGTCACTCTGCTTGACCCTCCATACGTTAAAACCTTTTCTTGAAAAGTACGCAAGGAAGTTGACAGATCAAAGCAATAATCACCATATCTCTGCTATGTCTGGGGATGTTTTTTTAGAATGTGGAATTTCTGCTTTGCGAAGCAGAGGAAGACAATGAAGATATAGAAGAGAAACAAGTTGAAGATGGTGATAAAGAAACCGACAAAGAATCAATTGATGGAGAAAAGCTGGAGAAATCTGTGCACTGTGATTCTGTTCCCAAGCCACCTTCGACAGAGTCTACACTGATGCTTTTTAAGGACAGCTCCTCCAAAATGGGGTAGATAAACCAAGCTTTAAAAATTGTGCCTGAGCAATTTTAAATTTGATCAACACACGTAGATGTTTTGATTTGAAGTACTTTTTGTAGGAATTTCTTTCCGTCTTGTTCCAGTAGTTATATGTGCCTTCATATATATTTTATTTAAAAAACTTAATGACTGTAATTGTTTAGTGGAATAATCTGTTTCTTAATCGAAGTGTACTAGATGTATTTTTGTGTGTTACCTTGTTTTTTGCGGTTAGGTTTGCAGACAATAGCAATTCATCTTGTATATATTAGCAAATACATTTTATTTAATGAATTGCAGATATTCTCTTCCTGATGAGAAACTTGAAATGGAAGAAGCTGCAGACAAAGGACCTACCAAGTTAGGTAAAGTCGAACTATTATTGTAGCTAGCATTTTTTTCACATGGCACATGTAGAAGTTTCTCTTTGGGATTGGTATTCAATATTTTTGTTATTTCATCACCTGTATAGTTACACAGTATGATTATAAAAGTTTAGACTGATGAAAAAAATGGGAGGGCTTGGAAAAAACTAGAGGAAAATAAAGTTCAAAATTATACTGGAAAAAATATCGAAACAGTCAGAAATCAAGATGAAATTCAGTAAAAAAGTGCAATATATGCATTCTCTATGAAGAAAGAAATCCAACATGAGCACAGAAGAATGAATTTTTAGCAAGGTGTTGGTGTTGCAAAATAATGTCTTGAGGTTTTACTGGATCACAAAAAAAAAAAGTTAAGCACTGTATTAAAATATTTATTTTCTTTTCAGAGGATGATGATTCATTTTCTCTGCCAACACTAGCAAAAGAGAATAGCCATAACAGCAGCTTTGAGTTGATTGGCTCCATGATTCCATCGTATCAGCCCTGTAACAAACAGATGTCACGTGGAGGGAACTTTTTATCTGCGGCAGGAGGTTTCAGGTCACCTTCCCCAGGGTTTTTCAAAACAAGCTTTATCAGCTCTGCTTCCAAGGTAAGGTTCTTGGTCCTATTCCCATCGTATATTAACACAACGGGTAGTGAATAAATGTGCTTTATCCTGACTGTTATATCTATCAAAAAAAAATAATACCAGAAGAAGGCATCTAGCGAAATGCTTTTATATGAGTAAGAGTTTAGAAAAGCAAACTGTCCCTGGAGTTTAAAATGTCTCTGCATTGGAATGGATAAAAATGATATTACAAAAACTTATATGCTGAAACATCGAAGAAAAGATGCTATAATCTGGTTTTGGTATTTAAAATACGTACGTCGCAAATGTTTTTTTAAGCGTACTTACATGGGCTACACAACATCTGATGTCAGTGAACTCCTATGACTTGTCAGAGCAGTGTGGACATACTTGACTCCTGCATGGTGTTAATCCTTTAAAATACCTTAAATGTTTTATGCCATTCTTGCTTTTGACTTCTAGGATTGCAAAACAAGTAACTTGTACATTTTTACATTCCTTTGACTAGAGCTCAGGAAAGACGTCTGAGCCCTCTCTTCCCATAGAAGATTCCCAGGACCTGTATAATGCCTCTCCTGAGCCTAAGAGTTTATTTCCAGGGGCTGGGGAGTCACAGTTTCAATTTTCTCTGGAAGATGACACTCAGAGCCAGCTGCTTGATGCAGATGGGTAAGTAATAGGTGTAAAGGATGACATTTTGTGCCCTTTAACAGAAATGGGACATACAGAACAGCCAGATTTTTTCTAACTACAGTCTTTCTTTCAGGTTCTTGAATGTGGGACAGCATAGGAATAAATACCAGTCCTCAAAGCATCAGCTGACTCTGGCTAGTATGGATGAGAATGCAATGGATGCCAATATGGATGAATTACTGGACTTGTGTTCTGGACAGTTTAGCAGTCAAGCTGAACATGTGCCAAATACCAGCAGCAACAAAAAGCAGAACATGGAAGAATTGCTCAATCTTTGCTCAGGAAAATTCGTGTCTCAGAGTATGTCCTGAATTCTGTTTTCAGCTTTGCTGGTTACTTGATTTATAAGCTTTACACAAAGGTACCCTTTAGTTCTGGGCACTAATGCAGAACGTGGAACTTCTGAGACTTCAGAAAGCTCTAACAATTTGTTGCCTTTGTGGGAGCACGCTAACTGTCATTTCTAGGATGCTCTCTGACATCTAAAGAGTAGAAATGTATCTGTCTAATAAGTTGCCATCTTACTACTTCTTGTAGCAGGTTCTCCAACATGGGCATCTTCAGTATCTTCCAAGGCAGAAAAAGACAGTGACATAGAAGATCCAATGGCAGAAGCTCTAGCACTTTGTTCAGGCTCCTTTCCCACAGACAGGTTAGCATTATTCTTCCTAAAATTTACAAAAGCTTATAGTGGTAACTGCTTCACTCTTAATGTGTTTTCTTGTTCGACATCAATTCAAAACGCTGTAAGCAAAAGCGTGGTCTGTTTTGGAGGTGGAGGGGAGGAATATTGCAGATTGCTCAGCAATCACTCTACATCAGCAGCATATACTGTTTCCCACAGCTACTGTGAAGGGAAATTCTTCTTTGTCTTTCACTGATAGTGAAAGACGTGTTGAAGAACTTTCATCAAACTGAGGAAAGATTCTTAGAATGTAGGACCTCTGGGTTCTGTTCTGGGCTGTTGCCAAACTACAGGAACCATAACCAAATGTAAGTTGGATACTAGCATTTTCTCCATTGGTTAAACTGGAAAGGTGTATGGCTGCCTGAGAAAAGGATAATGAGGCTTAACAAATGGGAAAGTTAGGGAGATCCAAGAGGAATTTTAGAGGGAAACAAACTCGGGATTTAATGCTTGCCCCATGGTTTCTGCAAGTGAAGACCTGAGGTCTTAAAACGTCAATGCTAATGGGGATTTTGGGCATCTAAAGCTAAATGCTGTTGAGAGGCTCTAGCTCTTTGAACACTCACAGGTAATTGCCTGAGACCAGCTAAGGTGATGGCTGAAACCTTGCCTTGAATTACTGCGAAGCCATCATTGACGGTGAAATGAAAACGTGTGTTTCTTTCATTCACTTTTCCCTTAGGGAAGAGGAAGATGAGGAGGAGCAAGAAGAGCTTGGTGATTTTCAGCTTTTAACAGATGACGATGCCTTTGATAGTGAAGAGGTATGAACTGATGGAGCTAAGCAACTGCTACAGCATTCTGACTGAGAACTCCATTTATCTACTTAGTTTTTTAATATAACGATCAATGCAAAGTATCGTGACTTCCAGAACAAGTTACTGAAACATTTCTAAGAGCAATGTTTGGATCATTTAAAATGTCCACTTAATGTTATAATATACTGGATAAAGCGTCTTAGCGTAGCAAATCCTCTGAAAAATCTGTGGTGTTTTGGTCTGTGTTTATTGATTGAAGAACAGAAGAAGCTGTCATTACAAAGCAATCTGCTTTCAGAAATTCCTTAATTTCTGAAAACTTTCTCTTTGACAGGATGAAAAAAGTGGAGACAGTGATCCTGAAGAAGCAGAAATTAGTGATGAAGAAGAAGAACTGCTGAGACATAGACAGGGCTTGAAGAAAAAACTGTAAGTACATCTTTTTTGTATCTTAACTGCCAGACAGAATAGAGTATTAACAGCACTAGAAATTTAGTCTATTCCCTCTCCAGCATTAGTAGCTAATGTTTATATAGCGTTGGCTCTGGTTGGTTTGTGTGGTTTGGTTTTTTTTGCTTTGGTGCTGTCACGTTGCATGAGTTTAACTATGTTGCTGGTGGCCTATAGAGGATTTCCATTATAATTTCCATTATAGATGGAAATCTAAAGGTCACGATGAAAGCAATGCCACATTTTTTTGACCAAAATTACTTAGTCTTTTCAAAAATTAAAGATGAATTATAATTTCTCATTTAGGATATGTGTTAATTTTAGATCAAAAGATAAATCTTGCTTTCAGAAGATTTGTGTGATGATTATTGGTCTATCAAACTGAACTCTTTTAACATTCCTTTATAGAAAACTGCAGGATTTCATGGAAGATGAGGCGGAGCTGTCAGGGAGTGATGTGGGAAGCGAGGATGAATATGAT
Source organism: Mycteria americana (assembly GCF_035582795.1). Taxonomy (NCBI): domain Eukaryota; kingdom Metazoa; phylum Chordata; class Aves; order Ciconiiformes; family Ciconiidae; genus Mycteria; species Mycteria americana. Next base: position 1,617,887 of record NC_134385.1, read on the forward strand.
GGTGAAGACTTGAACGAATATGAAGAAGAGATTATTGATGAGGAACTTCCTAATGAAGTGGAATTAGAAAATCAAATACAGAAATTACACATGTCAGTGACAGTATTAGTATGTATTTTTGTGTGTGAAGTCATGGCTCTTGGATATAATCTGGACTAACCTCCTCCCTTTCTCCTGTGTTGATAGGAAGGCAATGCTTGATGATGACAAGCGTCAGCTACGCTTGTACCAGGAGAGATACCTCATTGATGGTGACCTGCATAGCGATGGCCCTGGTAGAATGAGGAGATTCAGATGGAAAAACATAGGTGCCTTTCTGATCCATAGTTAATAGATGGGGTGAAAGATTGGAAAGAGAACATGTGTGCATGAAATAGCACTCAGTAGTCCTTCCAAAGGAAATAAAGTCTTTCAGAAATAAATTGGCTTGGGGAGGGTTCTGTTTTGGGGCTTTTTTGGTTGGTTGGGGTTTTTGTTTGTTTTTTTTTTTTTTTTTTTTTAACTAGTCTGCATATTTTATGACTCTTTTAAAATCGATAACTTTTTTTTTTCTTTGTCTAGATTATGCTTCACAGATTGACTTGTTTCAGGGAGATTCAGATAATGATGATGAAAATGAACAGTTTGATGAGACAGAAGCGAAATGGAGGAAAGAGCGATTTGAACGAGAACAGTGGCTTCGTGAGCAGGTATTAGTTAGCTTCAAGAAAGGCATCTTGCTCAGCCTTTCTCTGTACCATTGCTAGATGTGAAATTGCTAGTTCCTCAAGTTGAACTCTAGAACAAATAGCATTTGAAAATGTATCTTTGTTTTTCACCATGAATTCTGCTCTTTCTCTTCAAGTATCATACAGAGAGAGAAACTAATGCAGAAGGGAGAAGCAAAACAACTATGTTCTGAAACAAGTCAGCTTCAAAGCTGGAATAAATCTCTTATGCTGGGAGCATAACTTCAAGTTTTAGAAGTTTCAGTATTAGGTCAGCTTTGTCAGCTGAATGTGATACTACAGGTTTGCTGTTCATTAATAGAACGAGGATGATAAAGTATCTAAGAAATTGCAATAAACTTTTACAGTAGAAAGTAAACAAAAGACTATATTAACTTACATAATGAAAGGACTTGGTCTACTTAAAATACTGAATTAAATGTTCATTCTTAATATAACTTTTTCAGTTTTACAAAGTGTCTTCTCTCTGCTACAGAAGGAAAAAAATAAAGAGCAGGAGGAGGAGGAGGAGGAAATCGGTGAAGACAGCCAATTCATGAAACTAGCAAAAAAAGTAACTGCTAAGTCCCTACAGAAGAAAGGTAAGCTTACTTTTTATTGAAGTGACAATCAAATAAGAGAAAGAAAGCTTAAATTCCAGTCATCACTTGTGGTGTCCAGTGAAGCACGCCACAGATCAGAAAACTCCAGTGTCTAGTTTTCTTAACCCAGTCTGAGCTTATGTCTTCCAGAACTAGAAAGGCTAAAGGTATAAAAGCATTGAAAATATGCAACTGCAAGGCTGATGATAATTGTGTGTATTTACTTAATAAAATAGTATGTCACTTCTTGAAAAAAAAATGTTGTAGAGTGGAAATAAATTCCTCTACATCTTTGTTTAGTCTTTTATTCTTCAGTTGCTTGCCTTACAGTCTTCTACTCTGTGACTTAGTGACAGTCAGCCTAGCAGTTTCTCCAAATATCTGTGACTTAAGGGAAAACTATGTAATGTAGTGAAAATAAATTTAAGTTTTCCTTGGTTGTGGCAAACTCCAAGTGTGCAAAGCAGTTTCAAAACCAAATTTTCCCTTCTAACTGATAGAACTAATTGCCAGAGTCATCTGTCACTTGTATGTATCATTTGACACAGACTTTTTTTTTCCTACAGTATTTACTGTCTGTTGTCAATTCTAAGTTCTTCAGTTTGATATAAAATTATATTCTTTCAAATGAAATTCAGAAACTGACATTTTCCTCTGTCTCTGCTAGCAAGCCCAGCAGCAGTGGTACAAGACACAACACTATTACCCAGGAACCCATTTGAAACGTTCAGACCTGCTGGTGACACCCAGGTTGGTAATGGTTCTGAAAATGGTATTTCCAAACTGCACGTGTAGAACACGGCAAAGTCGGGCTGACTCTAGGGTCTGGCCATTTCTGGTTTGTGTGGTAGTGAGTAACATTTTAGTAGGGAGCAGTCTTTTCTATTAAGAGTAACCCACTAAAAGAGCTGTCTTGTTCGTGTGAGTGCTTTAACACAGTATTTCTTTGTTCTTCAGATAAAAAATGGGTCTCTCTTGAACAGACCTAAAGCTGTCCTTCAGAAACTAGCAGCAATGTCAGATCTTAATCCAAACGCACCTCGAAATTCAAGGAATTTTGTCTTTCATACACTTTCCCCGGACAAGAGTGCAGAGGCAAAGGAGAAATCAAAACCTCAGGTAAAGATTTGTGTGGAATGTGCTGCCAATTGTGTAGATTATTTAAACGTGCAGACACTAAGCATTGCCAAGTAGTTAAGAGCATGGCTGTTTTAAATATTCTCTGTGATTTCTTAGTATATGCTCTCACACCAAATAATTCTCTCATAATTCAAAATTTAAGCTTTTTGGAGTTTTTTGTATACTCTAATGTATCCTACTCCCCTGTAGGTGAAGAAAAGAGGTCCTACTGCAGTAATAACGTCTCTGGCCAAACGGCCCAGGGTAGAGAGCACAGAGGAAACAAGTCAAAGCCGAAGCATATTCCAGTACTTGGAGAGCTGAATATTTCTGTTTAGGGCCAGAGGTTGTATCTCGACTCTTTGCCAGTTGCGGTTTGTTTTGCAAATATGCCAGCAATCATCTGGAAGGTAAACACATTGCTGTACATTCTGGTGCTGCACATTCTGGTGCTGCCGCTTAATTCACAAGTCCAGTAATTTCCAGGCAATGGTCTTGTTTATTCCCCTTTGTTTTTTCTCACTGCTCCGGGGCAAATGAGAGCACAAAATCCATGCTTGGTTTGGAACAAAATGGTATCTTGGTCTTTCCCAAGCATTAAGGAAACTTACACTACTGTAAACCGTCCTTGTACAATCTCACGTGTTTCAGTAATATCAGTTTCATCTGAAATACCATTCATGTGACAAGTGTGACGCAGAAATGCTGCAGTTTGCTTAAAGCACAGATGAAGGAGGTATTTCTGCAGTTTTGGGTAAGAAGAAAGCAGTCTTAACTATGGCAGGACACATGTTGTTTACACTTGCAGTACGAAGGTAGCTATGGCTTCCTCCGATGTTTTATTTAATGTTAAGCATTTATTAGCTTGACATTTTAAGAAGCTCTAATTTATATTTGGAATGTATGCTTTTAAAAAAGGTCCCAGTCTTTTATGAGGCCGTATGATAAGGATTTCTTTCCAAGTTTTTATTACTGTTTATATTCTTACACATACGTATGAATGTGTGTGTGTGTGGAGAGGGAAGAACGTGAATAACAGATAACAGATGTGGGAGAGGAAAAGGAGGTGTTTTGGGGTTTATTTGCTTGGGGGGGGGGGGGGAAGTTGTTTGGTTTGTTTTGCCCAACGGAAGACTCTCTTAAATCATCCATTCTGTTGTTTTCATGCAAGCTGCATTCATCCAAGAGAAATCATCCATTTCTGAACAGCTAGCAATGAAAGGCCCTCTCTAGAATGAGGTCATGAGATAATAAGGAACCATCATACACAACTATTCTAAATAGTGTGAAAGAAACTTGAGACAGAATATACAGCATTTCTGATGTTTCTGATTATGTGTTGAATGTGTTAAAGTAGAGACCAGGTAATGGTAAGACAGCGGCCTGCTCTGTAAGACTAAACATCTTTCTAGGACGTGATGGCACATACTTAGCTTGCCGACTCTGTCGGAGAAGTATCCTGAACTGTAAATTTTGTAACATCATAAGCATACGCCTGGTGTGCTACATGTAAAATATTTTACTGTATATTATGTTTATAAAGAATTATGGTACTAATTGGAGTGCAATTTTACAATAAAACATGTTTTTAATTTTGGAGGCAGTTGGAATTAATTTACAGGATTTCACTCAGTTGTGTGTATGCGGGGGTGTTTTTTCCAAAATATTTGTCTATCTCTGTCTCTTTTTTTTTTTTTTTTTTCTTCCATTGCTGCTTTTCTTTTGTGGCCACAGCTAAGCCTTTCACTAGGAACAGCTGCAATAATATTGGAATACAGCAAAAACAACCCCCCCTGTGTTTACTGGAGTGTAAATTCTCAAGTCCTCAAGTCTTCCACTTAGGTTTGCATAAAATTCTTGGCCCTAAGAATATGTTTCTTTTCACTGCTTCAATAGTCTTGGTTTTGTTAGTTCCTAGACAAAACTTCCTTTATCCTTGGCTTGAGGCGTGCCTATTTCAGTTCATTCTAGCAATTCTAGTAATTGGTATACCTGGATTTGGGATGGGAGGTTTAGGGAAGGGAATGAAGGAGGAAAGGAGAAACATTTATCAGATGTTTCTTGAAGAACAACATGACTGAAAGAAGATATCTGAATATCCAGTTAGTTCTCTCTCACGGTGTTTGCACAGGTTTGTAAGTTGTACTAATTCAGCACAGGTTTACTGGACAAAAACATTCGAAGCTGCAAAATTCAGCATCTCCTCTTAATTTTGCTAATAATGCCTGCCACTAGAGAGCAGCAAGAGAATGCTCTTCCTCTAGCAAAAGGGGAAGGAAGAATGATTAAAGCTTAAAGCATACTCTGACTCGGGGGGAAATCCTTACAGTTTTCCATGCTCTATGGCATTGCAAAGGATTAAATTTATATAGACCTATAATTGCTACATTTTTGCATTAGAAGGTAGGGGCTTGAAGAGCACCTTTAGAGGGTTGGCTTTGTCCTAGGGGTCTTACTGGCCTATCCTCAGCATATGCTAGCCACAACGATGGCATTTGTTTTGCTTTCTCTTTTAGAATTTTCCCTTCAAAATATGTTTTGCTTGTTCCAGAGCCAAGAGTAGAAACACAGCGTTGGGCCTGAAGAGCTTATAAGTTGAGATACATAGAATGGGAGGATTTCTGCTGTTCAGAGTAGACGTTTCCCCCACAGCCACCTTTCAGGAGTTCAGGGTTTGCTGCTGGTAAGCACGACGCTGCACCCCAGAAATTCCTTGCGTGGGAGTGCATTCCATGCTGGGCTTTGGGCAGGCAGGGGTAGGAGACGCGGGGCGAGTCCTGTAGGAGCTGAAATCTCAATTGCTGGAGGGGTTGAACCACATCCTGAGATGCTGCTGCTGCTTATTGTGCCAGACTCCGTCTTCACCAGGGACGAGAGCTGTGGGTTTGGGCCTGACCCGCGCCTGTGCTCCCACCCACGCCGCTGACCTGCTCTCATCCATCTCATCCCTCGGGCTGGCTCTTCCAGGGCTGCCCCCCACCCCACCTCCCGTCTGGCACGTTAACTCAGCTTTGGCTTCTCATTTTCAAGTATCGATTCAGTTCACCCCTTCTGCCACGGGGAGAAAAATCCCCCCCTGTTGCTGCTGGAAGTGCCAAGAGTGGTGTGGGGCTGGGCAGAGCACCCGGGGAGGAGGGATTGACTAAGGGGCGAGGCAGAGAGGGGTGACGGGGGGGAAGGAGGGTCCTGCGCACAGCCCAGGCGCAGGGCAGTGCTGCATCTCAGCCCGCACAGAAGCGGTCTCTGAAGAGCTCCTTCCGCTTCGCTCGCTGCTTTTCCCCTCTAATCATATCTTGGGCTAACTCCTAGCAGTCACAGCTCAGAGTCGGGATTGGCGACGTTCGGTTTTGGCTTTGCATGAGATGCAAAAGTGGTTGCACCTTGCTAGGACATCAGGGTTTTCATCCGAGTTAGGCAGCTGTAATAACTACACCTCTCCGTGCCTCAGTTTCCCTTACCCGCACGAGGGACAGGAGGAATAAACCTTTCAGATCTGAGCTCTGATACTAGACTGCACCGCGGGAGCCTTATGAGAGGAGTGCTGCTAAGTACGCAGTGTTACCCGCCGAGTTTGCAGAGAGAATGAGCTCTTAGGAACCTAAATGATAGTGAAGAAATTAAAAAAGAACTTACAAGCAGAGGAAGGAAGGGCCTTGCGTCCATGTTAAAGGTTAACATTGCAGACACGTTTATAATCATAGCTTTCACCACCGCACGGCTCCTCGGGGGCTCAAGGCAGTCACTGAATTATGTTTTCTTTTCCTTTTTTTTTTCCTTTTTGCCGAGAGACTGAAAGGGGGAGAGAAAAAAAACTATTTGTTTGTCTTGTCTAATTTAATTTATGTTATTTATCAAATAGACAGGTTATTTGGGAAACTAGATGGACCCAGGCTAAAATCATCTGTATTTCCAACATGTGAAAAATTATGTCAGAGTGGACACATGAAAAGAAGCGTGCTGCGTGTTCTGTGTGCGCTTATCACGTGAGCTTCCGCACCTCGTCTGTCCTGGACCTTTAATCAGTTGTCCCAGGAACAATATGAGGGTTAAAGGACAAAAAGGCCCCCAGGCATCCAAGCAAGTGCAGACGGGGAGGGTGGCTTCTAGAGCAGCCATGTCACAGTTATTTACCCTCTCTGGCTTTCAACCTGCTCGTTAGCGGGTGCATCCTTTCTCCAGGAGTGATGAATGGGGCGCGTTTTGGGGCCCAGGAGAACGTCTTTAGCGTGCGCTTGGTTTTGGAACGGAGCAGGTGATGTTTTCAGCATCTGTTTCTTTTCCTTTGGGTTCTCCCTTATTAGAAAAGGAAACGCAGAAGACGGAGAGCAGCAGAAACAGGCGGGAATGGCTGTAGTCTAACTGAGATGGAGTAGATAATGCAAGAAATACAGAAATACAATGTAAGAATATAGTAAAAGGAACCAAGAGCCCTCTATCACTAACAGGCGAGTGCTTTCCTCACTAAGAAGGAAAAGATAACAGTGGGGGGAACCCCCCCCTGCGGGACTGACGATGCAGAGGTGTCGCCTTGTGCAGGTAGGAGCGAGCCGGCGGTGGCAGAGCCGGCGGGGAGGCCGGCCGGCCGGGCCCGGTGCGGGGTCTCCTCCTTGCCCCGTCCCTGTGACCATTGCTCCCGCTGCATTAACCTGCCGGGGCAGAGCGTGGGGCTGCCGCATCCATCTCGGCCGGCACCGGGGTCCTGATGAAGTTCCTCCTGCGAGAGACCAGCCCTAGCGCACCTCGGCTGCCCACGCTTAATTAATGATCTGAAATCAAATGGGAAATGGAAACTTGGCAAAGAGCTTTCCTCCCTGGGACCTGCCGGGGAGGGGCCGTGCAGGGGTGGGACGCCCCGGTTGCTGCTTTATTGCCAAGAGCTGAGCCTGAAGCAGCCCCCCCTCACCAGCCTTCCCTGCACCCCGGCCCCCCGCTGCCCCCGGGGCTGGAGCCCGGCAGCCGGGAGCGGAGCCGTGGGGGTCCCCGGCTGCGCAGAGTCCGGCTGAGCTCGTGACACAGAAAACAGCTCTGTCTGCGTTGCAGCGGGGCTGGGTTTATTAGGTGACCTATAAAGCAAAAGTTTCATTCTGTATTAACTATTAGTCATTAACATTAATTATAAGATTGCGTGTGCTCCGTGTGGACAGATGTTCAGTCCTTGGGGGTTATTATTTTCTCTTGTATCATCCAGAAGCCCAATTTATGGCTAACCCAGCTATGCTTCTCCAGGCAGCAGAGATCTAAACCAGCTGTAATTAAAGAAAATGACATAAAAGATTGCAGCGCAGGGGGGAGGGGTGAGAAGCAAATCTTACAGCTTTGCAAGAGATTAATTTTATTTTTAGCTAATATTTTTTTCTCTGCTCTTCAAGGCTGTTTTCATGCAACGTGCTCTCTGCTGCTTCCCTTACGGTGGCCCATTGATTTTCAATATTTGATGATGTTTGCGCACGCGGTGATGGAGGATCAGGATCCGAGAGGCGTGTTCCCTTCGGAGGGCGAGACGCGAACGCGTTCACGTGTCTCCTTGCACCCACCCGGCACCCCAAAAGCTGCCTGCAGCACCCGAGCCCTCACCTCTGCCATGGGGGGATGCTGCACAGAGCCCGGGCATCCCGCTGCATCCCGGCATGGCTGGTTGTGGCCGCCGTGCCGTGCCATGCCACGCTCAGCCCCGAGGTCCCAGCTGGAGGGCGGCACGGGCCGACGCGGCAGCACCTTTCTGCACTGCCTAATTTCCAGCCGCCACGGTTTATGGAGACTCGAAGCATAATTAACCACCGAGGTGCTAACGCCACCTCCCCGGCTGCTCAGGATATGCCGAGGTGGTATTTCCACATTCCTATTTTACACGAAGCCTGAAGGAGGGCTTTGAAAATCCCCAACCTTTCACAATTAAACACCAGATTAGAAAAAAAATGGCTTTTTCTTCCTCCCTCCTGCTCCCCAGCCTGGATGGGGCGCAGGGGCCCCCGATCCTGCCTCGTGCAGCCCCCGTCCCTGCCTCGGGATGTGTCGTACGGGTGCTGCCGCTTCGGCTGGCTTTTTCCTGGTCGCAGCTCCAGGCTGGCACGGTGCCGGCGTGGGACAGTGCCACTGCTCGAAGCTTCTGCGGGGCGGCTCGCCGAGGCACCCCGAGCCCGCCAGCGGCGGGCTCGGGGTGCCTCGGCGAGCCGCCCCGCAGCAGCAGCCTAGTCGACGGCCCACGTAGAGATTTTGGCATCCAGGATGTTTCCCGTCCCATCCCGGCTCTGGTAGCAGGGCGGTCGTGACCACAGCCGGCATCTCCCGCAGGATGCGCATCCCGGCTCCGCCAGCCATGGCTGCAGACACTCCGACCAAAGGTAATGCAAAACCATCCAGCCTATTGATGTAAAGAAGATAATTAAAGCAACAGGCAATTATACCTGCCACGCGTTCCCTATTTTGCATGACGTGAGGGCGATGCTTTCGGTACAAAGCTCTGAGCAAGGCATGGGGGGGGATGATTTCACAGGCAGAGCTGGCCTTATTTTGGTAGCCTTCTCTCCACCTACGGATTTGCTGAGCGTGTGTGATCTTCGGAGACGGGATGACATGAGCCCCAAAGGATGATAACAGCTCCCGAGGTGTCGCTGCCCGGCTGCAGGGCTGCAAACAGCCCCCGGCCCGACCCACCGCGGTCACCCCTGTCCCCATCCCCTTCTGTTGGAAAGGGAAGGAAGAAAAGGAAGGAAGAAAACATTAGACGGGGTCAACGCAGTTGGCAAAGACCCCCGAACATCTGCAGGGGGCAAAAGCAGAGCTGGAGGAGCTGAATTTGATACTCAACAGCCAACACCGAGGCCCCAAACCCTGTTGAAGTCTGGAGGGGTTGGGGTTTGTCCGTGCACTGGCTGGGTCTTGTCCGTGGCTCCTGCTAAAAGCGGGTGAGCGATGCTGCTGGTGTCTCCAGCTTGAATGGAAACTGGAGATGTCAAAACAAACCCCATCGCGCTCCTGGTGATGACCTCGGTCTGGCAAGACCTCGAGAAACCATCAGGCATCAAAGAAGGGCACAGCAGGGGTGCGCTGGGGTTGGCACAGCCAAGGCTGGTGCCCGCGGGCTGGCGGGTGAGCCGGGGCGAGCCGGGCACCGGATCTGCTCCGTAAAGCAACGGCTTCGTCCTTAGAGCTGTGCCGCGTTGACCGCGGGGTATTTGTAATTCAAAGTGCAGGAACTGGACAGCAAGATCCACACCCAAACTTCGCCGGGCACGCTGGCGTTGCCCGATCATCCCGCAGCAGGGGCCGGCCTCCGCCGTGCGGTTGCAGGGTCAGCGGAGCTCCCGGAGCCCGCGGCTGCCAGACGCTGGCGAGGACGGCGAGTGGAGGGGGACGCGTGCCCACCCCCCGCCCCGGGGCACCCCTGAGCCCGGCACCCAGCTGCCTCCCCCGGCGCTCGTTACAGTCGTGCCCCCCGGATGCTGCCTGGGGCCGCCAGCGAGGGCGCGGGGCTGATGCGGTGCCACCGCCCCGGGGCGCCGATGCGAACCCCGGCGCTGGGGGACGCGCAGGAGGGGACGTTGCTCCCCGCTCTGCCCCGGCCCCGCAGCCCCCCGGGCTCTGGGGGTCGAGGCCGGCAGAGCCGGCGCTGCCGGGAGCTGCGCAGGCATCCTGCGAGGGGAAGAGCACCGCTCCCAACATCTGCTTGGCGTTTGTTTGTCTTTCATTCCCATTCCTACCCTGCCTCCCCCCTCCTCTTTCATCCTTCCATCTGTACGGGCCTAAAAATAGGGCCGTAGCCTGACTTGATCTGCTCCTCGTCAGCCCTTCGTGACTCCAGTGACATCCCGTTTGTGGCCCGGCGAGGAGGGGACAGGACCCGCTGGTGCCCCTCCGGTGTCGCTTCCTTGCTGCAGAGCGGTGATGCCGAGCAGCCGTGCCGGGGTCCCCGCACCCCGTGATTTTTGCTCCACGTGAGCGAACAGACGAGCGCTGTTCCCTGCTCCGAGCCCTGGCCCTGCGCACCCGGCCGCTGTGGCGGGGACGCACGCGTCCCACCGGGAAGGAGCCCGGCTGGTGCCAGTGCCGGCCGCTCTCCCTCCGTGCACCCAGCCGTGTGCTGCCGCCTTTTCATCCCTCCTACCCCCGTCCCCGTTCCCAGGCCGAGCCCCGGCTTTGTCCGGCCGCCTCTCCTCGTTTCAGGCCATTCATTTCAGATCTGCTTTGAGTTTGCTTCCCCCCTGGCCCCCGCTCCATGAAGGCTTCTCTTGTTCGGCGGCGGGTGCTGCCGGGGGGGTGGCCAAGCCCTGTGCCCCCGCCGCGTGTCCACCGGCCCGGCACCCGCCCGCCGCCGGCCCAAGGATGCTCGGCCACCCCCCGCCAGCCCGGGCTGCCCACGCCGGCGGGACCAGGGTCCTGCCCCGGCTGCAGCGTCCTTCGGCCGGGACGGCCACAGCAGCCTGGGCTCGTTTAATCCGGGACACCAAGCGCGGCCTTCCTTCCTCCGTGCCCGTCCCAAAATGCCTCGTCCTGGGCATGGGGGGCCACACACCGACCCTCGTGTTGGCCCCTGCACCCGTGCCTGTGCACGGCCCCGCTGCTGCGCCCGGGGCGGGGGGGCACCAGCTGCCACCCGGCTTTGCAGAGGTGCCCGTGGGGCAGGGGGAGAGCAGAGGGGGTGTCCCCCAGCCCCTGGCTCGTGCACCCCCCGAGAGGTGCCCGGGGCCGAGGGAGCAGAGCCACAGGGACCCCCTTGCCACCTGGCGGGGGCTGCAGCGGGACCCAGCTCTGCGCCTGGGCTGCTCCGGGGGTCCCCAGGGGCTGTTTTGGGGGTCCCCAGGGGCTGTTTCGGGGGTCCCCATGCCTCCTGCTCCCCAGGCCGGCTCGGCTCCCGAGCCTCTCCCGGGCACGGGCACGGAGCAGGGCGAGCATCACTTTGGCACTTCCCCGTGTCACCCCGCCCCTTCCCCAAGGCGCTATGAATAAATCATTGTTTTATTAAAGAGAAGCAGCTGCTTTTTTTCTTCTTTTTTTTTTTTTTTGACACCCCATCCATACCCACGCGAGCCCTTTGGCACATGCTCCAACGCCGACAGCCCCATTGAGGGCCCCTGGAGCATAGCAATTGATACACAGAGATCCCCAAATCCTATTCAGCGCCCGCTTTTCTGCACGAGCAGCCTCTAAACAGCCAATTCACTGCTCTTTTTGTCGCCGGGGTTAAGTGGTTAAGTGTGTGTGGATCCCATAAAAGGCCTTTACTCCATGAAAAGCTATATTTACATTGTAATCACCAAAGAACTGTTTAGGCAGTCAATAGCGGGGAGAGAAAGGGGCAGCGATGGCGGGGGCTCGGTGGCGTGCCCCTCACCTCTCCCGCTGATCCCCCCGGAGCAGGACTTTTGTGGGATTACGTCCCCCCGCGCCAGCTGCCGGGGACCACGGGAGCCGACGCTCTTTGTCTCGTTGCGGAGCCGGGGACAGCCCAGGCACCCGACCCGCCGCGCGTCCCCGCCGTGGCACCCAGCATCCTGCATCCCGGTGGCCCTGGCGTCGCCGGCAGGGACGGCACCCCGGGGTCCCACCGGTCCCGGGGCTGATCCTGCACGCTGGGGCCAGGGCCAGCAGCACGGGGCGGGAGCCCCTCTCCTACCACCGTCCCTCCACGCGAAGGGACCGAGCCCCCGTTACCCCCTCGTTAACTAACCTCCCGCCGTTACCAGCCAGGGCCTCCCCGGTACCCCTGCGTGTGGAGCGCGAGCTAAAATTATACCACTTTAACGAGATTAATTGAGCACAGCGAAGAATGGCACAAGCTAAATTAATTCACCCAGAGTGAGGCGAGGGCTTCCCTTTCCACCAGGAGCGATTTCCACCTAATCAATTAGACGACGTTCCAACCGATATCCCCGCCGGGGAACGCGCCTGCTCTCCCCACGCTCTCCCCACGCGGGGGTCGATATTCCGAACGGCTGCACTGTGCGAGTGAATGCAGTAGAAATCCCCCATCTCCCCCTGCCAGCCCCCGCGGGCTTTGCCCAGGAGGGACCAGCACCGGGGCAGCCAGTGGGAACGGGATGCTGCGTCCCCCGAGCACAGGGACGGGGATGGGGACGCTGCCACCGCCGGCCACGAGCCAGCGGAGATCCCTGTTGAGGAGCGATCGCAAACCACGCTGGTCCCGTTGCAAACCGCGCGGGGCGAGGTGGCCGCGGCCCATCGGACGCTGCCGCGGTGGTGCGGAGAGCTGCGGGGGACGTGTGTGCTGTCGGTGGGTGCTCCCTTCCCCCTGCTGTGTTTGTCTGAAAAATGGAAATTTAAGTGTTTTTATAGTTAGCAATTACACACTCCGACTTTTTCTGGTGCCTAGTGTGAGCTTTATGATAGAACAAGTTTAAAAAGTGTTTTACTGCACCCTCCAGCCCTGTGGAAATTGTAATTATGAGGCTGAACAGGCCGGTTAAGCAAAGGAGGCGATTTTTCCCAGTGGGCAAAACACCCCCGTGGACGGGGCTCTCGGCTCCAGGGCGGCCTGAAGGATCGCTTTCCCCCGGTACGGGATGCACGCGGGATGTCCCTGTGCCTGGCAGCACCACGGCTCTTTCCAGTGTGTCCATGGAAGCGCACGTGGCTTTGCCCTTCGCACAGGCGTCACGGGCAGAGCCTGCGGCACCGGCACCGGCACCGGCATTGGCGTTGGCGTTGGCGTTGGCGTTGGCGTTGGCACGCATCCCTGCATCGCCGAGCCGTTCACATCATAGTGGGGTTTTGTTTTCCCTCTGGTTTGGCTCCCGCCTGGATTTTTCAAAGGCTCTGGAGCAGCGAGCGCCCTTCCTCCCCCGGCCGGCGCACATTGTTCAAATTAGTGCCTAAATGAAAGGATATTGTTGGTTCCTGTTCGGAGATAATAACCTCGGTAGCGGAGGGAATTTCACCCATGCAGAGAGAATTTGCCGGGCTGTTCCCGCCAGGAGAGCCCCTCGCCGGGGTCCGTCTCGCCGGACTCAAACAGGCTGATGGGAACGGACGCACCAGGAAGCGGGGGTTTATCTTGGCATGCTGCTCTAATTGCCGAAAACTCTGCTTTCCGACCTCAAAAACGTGCCAGCGCTCCCCATCCGGCACAGGGGCACCTGCGGCACGGCCGAGCACGGCCGCGGCCAGGATTAGCACCGAAAAGCAGCGCCTGCTGCCCGCCCGCCTGTTGCCAAATGCCCGCGGGATTTTGGTTTTCCCTCTTGCTTTCCACCCCTCTGCCTTTTCTCATGGCTTAGGGAAATTTAAACCCCTCACCCTGCCGTGGAAAAGGAAGAGGAAGGAAAATGAACCCAACTCTGCAATTCCCGCATTTCTATTTTTATTAAAAAGTAGAGGATGTCAACCATAAGGAAAACGTCCTTTTCGGTTCAAAAGGCGCCTTCTGCCGCGAAGGCCTCTTCTGCCGGGGGGAACCCGGCCAGCACCGGCGCACACCGAGCGCTCCCCGCGCCGCACCGGGGCCGCACCCTGCTGCCTCGACGGGCCGTCGGCATCGCCCCCAGCGACGGCACGGCCAGTGCCGGTGGGACCGTGCGGCTCACAGCAATGCGGGGACGAGCGTGGCAGCGCCCGGCCGGTGCCGGTGCCGGTGCCGAGGGGGCGGCGCGGTGGGACAGCCCCCATGGGACCCCGCTCCCGCGCAGCCTGCGCTGGCCAGACCAACACCCTGCGTGCAGAACCCACGTGCCGCCGTCCCACCTGGCTGCAATGTGGACGGTCATTTAATCGTACACTCTGAATTTTAATTTTTTCAGCCAGTTTTGCTCTGATTGAATTTTAACAGATGTTTTGACTTGTTATAGGTGAAGGGGAAGCTGAGAAAAAAAAAAAACCAACCGAAGTGTTTTTTGATTAGAGCTTGTTCAGAGTTCTCCAGTGGAGCAGTTTCCACATCAGAAAATTCTGACTATGTGCAATCAAACATTTAATTTCCATGAATGCAATATTAAGATGATTCCTTCAGGTTAGGATCTGTTACAGTTCTTAATCAAAGCAGGGCAGCTGAAACGAAACCTTTTATTGAATATTGTGACAAAGGGATAAATTAAAGCATTTAAGGAATGTATCAGATTTGTGTCCAAGACTGAAATTTCAAAATCCTGAAGTTTTCTGCATTATGAAGTCCAAATGTTGAGCCTTTCTGTTTCAGGACAAGTGTGCAGCAGTTGGGGGAGTGCGGGGAGCCGCGCTGCCGGGACCGCTTCATCTGCCGGGAGGGAGGGGATGGTCCCATCGCTGCCGAGAGGTCTGCGCTGCCGGGCGTGGGGGTCAGGGACCAGCACGGGCCGGGGACGGTGCTGCCCGAGCGCCGGCACGGGCCGTTTGCAGCATCGGTGCCGTTACCCCAGCCCTTCCTAAGGGGAGCCCCACTGCAGGGGCTTGTTTGGCTTGAAATGTTTAGGTTTTGGTGAGGGCGACGGCACAGCCGTTCCCAAACACACGTTGAGCAGCGGAGCGGAGGGCGCGGGGATCCACGCCGCCCCGGCAGCCACGCCAGACCGCGGCCGGACCCCGGGACCAGCACCCAGCATCGCCCCGGCTCGGCCAAGGCTCGGCGCCCGCCGCAGGCTTTGTGCAGCCCCCCCGGCCGCTCACGGCCCTGCAAGGGTGATCTGCGCTCTTCCAAACTTCCCGCGTGTTCAGACCGTAACCCGCAGGCATTGCTGCCTTTATTGGATCATTTGCAAGCTGGGAGCCCCCTGCCCGGAGCGTCCCCGTCTCACGGGCTGCGAGAAGCCGATGGCCGGGTCTGGCGTGGGCAGGAGACAGCCCGGGGACGCGCGGTGCTCGGGCACGAGCCGAGGCTCTCGTGCCCAGAGGCTGGCGAGTGCCCGGCCGCAGATATCAAATGATGGAAAGATTTCGTTTAGCGCCGCTGCCCTGGCACAGCCGATGGACAGCGATCAAAGGAAAAAATGTATGCTTAAGCGTACACAGGGATTTTCATCCCCAAATCCTCGCAGACAGACAAATCCATCCGCTGGTGAACTTTGGTTGTAGCCAGACCCGGAGAGCCCCTGGGCTGGGCTCAGGATGCGGCCCGTGGCCGGAGCAGACGCAGGGACCCCGGGCAGGGACCCGACCCGCGGCACAGGGAGGTGACGCCGAGGGACAAAGCCGCCCAGAGCCACTGGCCGAGGCGGCAAGCGCCGGTCCCTCCCCCTTCCTCTCCATTTCCCAAACAATTTCCTAATCAGACCTTTCTGTCTGGAGTTTATTAGTGATTCACAGGCCAAGAGGAAATGGTGATTTTTGGGTCCTGGTCTGATGGAAGGGGTGGAGCTGGCGTCAATATTCCCCTTCTGTAGCTCAGCAGCGGATAAACCCCAGCGGAAACGTCTGCGAGACGCCAGCTTCGCGCTCCTGGCAGAGCACGTCTCCCCAGACCAGGACAAACCCATTCTGGGGAGCTAGGAAAGCAAAGAGGAAGGGGGCTTCTCCCCCGGCACCGGCGGTTTGGCACGGGGGGTCTCTCCCCCCGCCGGGTCACGGGGCTGTGTGTCCCGGGGGCAGAGCCGGGTCCCCATCACCGATGGCTTGTCCCTGCGGTGGCAGGGTCACATCCCCGCTGGGCTCCCTGGCCCCACGGCCCCTTCCTCCGCCTCTTCCTCCTCCTCTCCCCAGCATCCCGACGCACCCCAAGGGCTGACCCTCGGGGCTGGGAGCTGTTGGGGGGAGCGGGCTCTGACCTCCAGTCCCGTGGAAATGGTCTGGCCTCCGCGGGATTCCCGGCTCCTCTGAAATCCAATCTGGCTGCGGATTCCTGGCATTTTTCACCAAATACAGCGCATCTGTCCCTGCCTTTGATTCTGATTGAAATATAATTTGTTTTACAGGTAGATGGCAGGCAGCGGGGACCAGCCCGGGTGCTGGGGCTGCGGGGCAGGGGAGCGGGGCTCGCCCGGATCCAGCCCCCTCTGCCCCCTTCCCCTGCCTCTGAGTGGTGTTTTCCCCAGAAACCCCGTGGGAAACGCAGATGATGGGACGCTGCGTGTGAGGGCACCGCAGGACGGGGGTGGGGATGGGGATGGGGACAGCCACGGAGATGGGGACAGGGATGCAGACGGAGCAGGGCCAGGGACGGGGCCACGCTGGCCACGATGCTCAGCTCCCGCTTCCCCTCTCGGAGGCCGGTGGCTTTGCCGGCCCCTCCCCGGAGAGAAGAGCCAGCACTCGCACAGCCTGGGGTTGCTTTTCTTTCCCTCAGCCTACAAAAATGACCAGAATCTATGAAAATAACAGCGTCGCTTTTAAATTTTGTGAGGCCAAGAGGACAAGCCCTTTATAGCATCCTCCTCCTCCTCCTCCCTCCATCGGCAGGACCCGCCAGCGCTCCCGACGTTGGGTTTTGCAGCCCAGCCCCGCAGTCTCGGGGCGGCGTGACGGTGCTGGTGGCTCCTGGCCCCACCAGCAGCATCGGTCCAGAAGCCTCGGCCGTGCAAAGCCCCTCGCGGCCAGGGACGCGGCGTGGCCACGCAGCCCGGAGCCCTCGGTCCGTGGCACCCCCCGTGGCCGTGCCTTTGCCCGGCTGACCCAGCGCTCGGCCCCGGTTTCTGCCGGGCGCTGGGAGAGCTGCTCCCGCCCGGCCACCGGCTCCCCTGGGACCCCCCCACCGCCCCCCCTCTTATTTACCCGAATGTGTTTACAATTACACCGAATGCCGAGGCACCGGTGGCCGCTGCAGCCGGGCCGAGTCAGTGGCGGGGCAGCGCAGGGTTGGAGGTCAGCACGCTGTTTACTTTAATTTCTCTGAGAGCTTTTTGGGAGATTTCCCTCCTCCGTTATTAAACTCAGATGAGCCGCTGGGGAGGTTAGGTCGCATGTGGTTCAGGGCACTTTTTTCTTTTGTAATTTCTTCTTTGTCTTTTTTTGCAATGTTTCCCTCTTAACTCTTTCGGGACGGGTTCCCCGTCTCAGCACCGGGGTTCTGGGCTGAGCCCACTGGTGGGACGGTGGCTCCTGGGTGACCTGCGTCCTGGGTGGGCTGGTGCCTGGGTGCTCTTGGCCACGAAGGCGCCCGGCCGGGCCCATCCGAGCATCGCTGCGTGGCTGAGCGCGGCCCCACCGTGGCCATCGCCCCCAGCGTGCGCAGCCTGGCCAGCGCCCCGTGCGGGACAGGGCGGGAGATGGGAACTGACGGCAGCCCGGGGAGAGGAAGAATGTGGAAATCTCCAAAAAACCATGTTTCATTTCCTTCTAGCGCTGCAGCCTCCAGCCCACGCGCCTCCCCCCGCACGCAGCCTCCCCGCGCGCCAGCCCTCCCCAGCTCTCCCAGCCCAAGCGCTGGCGTGCGCAGCGTGGGCGTGCGGTGCGCGCGCGTGGGCACGCGGCGGGGGCGCGGGGGCACGCGCTGCACGTGCACGCTGAGCAGAGGGGCTGCAGGCGGAACCCGGGGAGCAGCAACGCTGGCACTCGCCTGCTCCTGCACCCCACAGCTCCCCAGCAAGGCCGCGGCGTCCCTGCCCTCGGGACCCTGCCTCATCCCAAAGACCCCTTCCCCTGCCTCCGCCACCCCGGTCCCCGCTGGCGGGGCTGGACACGGCCGTGCACGGGGCCGTCCCCCGCGGGCGCTGCAGCCCCGAACCCATCCCGCACCGGGCGGCTTTCAACTCCCCGGTGCCTCCTTCCTGGCAGAGAGGCCGGGCACCCACCGCCACGTCTGCGACACGGGGCCGACGTCACGCGGGCACGGGGCCGAGCGCGAGGGCTCCTTCTGGGACCAATTTTGTTCAAAGCCCGTGGCACGTTGCATCGGTTAGCGGGACGCACGGCAGATGAGAAGCAGACGGCAGCCTGCCCTGCGCACGGGGCGAGTGCAGGGAGCGGGGAGCCGGGTGCTGGGTTTGAAGGACGATTTCCACCGTGGCCAGTGCCGGGCTCCCGTCTCCGGTGTTTCCCTGCGGCAGCGCCGGGTGCAAGGTCCCAGCGGTCATGGAAATCCCCTGGGTGCAAGGGGGCTCCTGCAGCCGGGACCCCTGCTGAGCCCAGGGGAAGGGTGCTGCATCCAGGGTCCCAGGGACCTGCTCGGTGGAGGAATCTGGTGCCGGTGCCTTCTGGAGCGGCTCCGGGGGGTCACCCAGCACCCTTCTCCCCTCTGAGCCCCAAAGTGCACTGCCCTTAGCTCTGAAACCCCAGCGCATCAGGTCCTGTGCTCAGTCTTCTTAAATGATTTTTAATTTCCTGGAGGGAGAGCTTTTAATTTATTTCTGGAACAAAGTGAGGGAAGGGGAGGGGAAGACGACTCTGAAATCCATCACTAAGCCCCCTCCACCTCCAAACCTCCCCTTTCCCCCTGCCCCAAAGGGATGGGCCCAGCCCTCTCGGTGTCCCCACGTCCCCTCTCTCCCGCGCCCTGAGCTGGGGTTCCCCGCAGCCGTCCCCGCGGGCAGCGTCCTTGGGGCGAGGGGCAGCTGGGGCTGAGGGGACGGCTGGCTCGCAGGGGAACGGAGCCGTTCTCATTGCAGGCAGCAAACCCCTCTGGTCTCCATCAGACACAGATAATCCTGGGGCTGGGGTGCTGGGCTGAACCCGAGCTGCACCAGTGCAAAACCAGCCCCGGCGAGACAGACCCCTGCAACCGCTGCTCCCGGCCCCCTCCATCAACCCCGCACCGACCCGGCTCCCGGCATGGCCGGCATTTGGGGGAGGAACCCCCGAACGTGGGGAGGTTCCCGCCAGCGCCAGCGGAGCCGGAGCCGACGCGCAGCAGGTTTGCAGCAGGCTCCGGCACGTCGGCACCCACCGGCCCCGCGGGAATTCCTGGGGTGGGGACGAGTAAAGCCGAGAGAGGAGCAAACCCCGCTCCCGCCCCACGAGCCAAACACCAGCTGAACTTGTAGTTTTCTTTTGCTTGTTGAAGTCTAAACCGGCGATGAAAAAGGCCTGTTTCAGGTGTCCCTCCTCTCAGAAAACCGGAGAAGGTCCCCAAACGATGAAACTTTCCTCTTTGCTCTCAGTGGTGAATATTTTGCTTTGCTTTGAGTTCAGGCCCCGAATGGGAGCGAAACACAAACCAGCGCTAACAAGCAAACACTCAGCTCAAGGCAGAGCAGAGCAGAGCGGAGCTGAGGCCATTGTTTGCCCAAACTCTTTTTTCTTTCCTGCCCGTTCACAGACGCGCCTGAGTCGGTTTCTGCCTTTCCTGTGTGACGGGAAGGTTTTGTTTCTTTAATCTCAGGCTTTCCTAGGAGGAGTGCTGCAGCCCAAGCGCCCCAGTTACAGCTCTCGGTCCTACCCCACCCATTGCTCCCCGACGGAGGTGTCGAAGCCTTTGGGGCCGGAGCAGCCCGGGGCAGGAGAGGCTGCCTAGGGGCCTGTCAGGCAGATGGGAAGTTAAAATAACTTATTTATCACTTATTAGCGTTATTCTGAACCTTTGCAATGTCATGGGGGAACATCTGCTCTCGGCGTTCCTCCCCCACGTCCCACCTCCAACAGTCCAGAGCTTTGGAGAGGCTCTTTGTCCACCCTGAAAGCACCTTCATCCCCCCCTCCTCTTCCTCTGGGGCGGGTGGGAGCTGCCGAGCCCCCGGCAAGACTCACTTTGGTCAGAGTGGGCTTGGGCTGCAGAGCCCTTGGGGTGACAGCTCTGTGCTCATGCCACGTCTGTCCCAGAGCTACCACGGGATGCTGGTGAAGGCCACGGCGGGCGGACCCAGCAGGAGATGAGACCGTCCTCGCTCGGGGCAGCTCCGCGGGTAACGGGGGGTCTGCGGCACCCCGGCCACCCCCGCCCCGGCTCCCAGCCCCAGGCCACCCGCCTCGCTGCCGCGCGGTGCGTCTCCCCCCCCGGCCCCACAAAGCCTCTTTATCTCCCGAAACGCTCATGGTGCTTCATGTGACCCCCTGTGCCGGCCCGGCGCTCGTGGGAGCCGTTTGATGTTGCTGAGCCTTTTCCTTTCCCAGCACGCAGACACCTCGGCTCTGGGCGAGGGGAATAAAGGCCCCATTGAGAGCGTGGGTCCCGCCATCCCCCTCGTCCCCGTGGGGACCTGCTGAGGCTCACGGGACCGACGGGGCAGGGGCTGGGAAGGAGTCGGCGTGTCCGGAACCCGGCCGCCCTGCCCGTGGCGGGACGCAGCCGCACGCAGCCAGCCCGGCGCACGGCCCCGCTCCCACCCCACGCCGGGGCTGCGCGTGGCGGGGGTCTCCAGCCCACGGCCCCCTGCCCCCTCGGTTCTCTCCCACCCTTCTCCCTGGCCGGGCTGACACGGGTGGGAATCTTTCGCTTTCCCCCTCAGGCCAGGCAGACAGGGGAGGAATTTCCCGTGGGATGCTCGGGCCGCACGCAGAGGCACGGCACCTATAGGTATATATAGGCAGACACGTATGCGCGCACGCAGAGGCGGCGGGCAGCCCCGAGAGCGGCCGCTCCCCGGCCGCGCAGCCCCGGCCTCCCCCCGCAGCAGCCCCGGGCGCGGCCGGCGGGGCCGCGGGGGCCGCGGAAGTGCGGCCGTGACGCCTCCCCACGCGGGGCCGCTTCCGCTCCCACCCGCGGCGGCGGCGGCGGCGCAGGGAGCGCGGGGCGGCGCGGAGCGGTGCGGAGCGGCGCGGAGCGGCGGTGAGTGCTCGCTGCCGCGGCGGGGGGAGCGGGGCGCGGCGGGGCTGGGCCGGGCTCGGGGGTCGCAGCCTCCCCCCCCCCCCCCTTCCCGGCGCAGTGCGGCTGCGGCGCGGCCGGGCGGGGGGACCCGGTGCCGCCTCTCCCCGCCGCCCCCCGGCCCGAGGGGGGGGGGGTCCTGCAGGGGCAGGGCCGCTGCCGGGCTCCGCAGCCTCCCACGGCCCGGCCTCCGCGCCCCGCCAGCGCCCGGGCCGGAGCAGTTCCGTGGCGGTGTGCCCCGGTCCTGGGCAGCGCAAAGGGCAGCGGGCCGGGGGCGGGGGGGGGGGGCTGCGGTGCGCGGCCCCAGGCCTTTGGGAGCCCCCGGCCGCCTCCCCCTGGTGCCACCCGCGCCCTTGCAAACAGCACTTGTAGGGCTGAGCCCGCCTTCCCCTGCCCCGGGCATCGCGCAGCAGCCACGGGGCCGAGGCGGCGGGACCGGGGTTGTACCGGGCCCCGGGGCATCTCCGCGGCCCTTCCCCGCTGCTGGCCGGGACCCCGCTACGGCTGCAGCCTGCGCCCCACGCCCCAAGCTGGGCACGCCGCCCCCCAGACCCGTCCTGCCTCTGTGCCGCTTTCCAGGGGTGAAACCGGGACACGCGATGGGTTTTCCTGCATGTGATTCTTGTGAGCGTGTCCTTGCTGGGAGAGAGCTCGGAGATGGGCTCTCGCTGCCGATGACCCGGCAAGAAACGCTGGGTTAACCTTTCCTTTTCTGGTCCTGTCTGCTCGCGGCCCTGCAGAGAAGGAAGCAGCCCAGCGGGGTTACTGGTTTGGGCGCTGGCGGAGACCAGACCTGACCCACAGCCCAGCCCAGGGGAGACGGCAGACTTGGTGCAGAGGAGCCCAGGCAGCCTCACCTGCTTAAATAAATTTTATTGCTCTTAGAAAAGCAGCTCCTTCCAAGCAAACCTCTACCAGCACTGAATTAATTGCATCTACCACAAGCACAAACGCTGCTGGAGCAGAGCGTGCCGGCTGCGTGCCTGCGCCCCGCCATGCCCTCCGACAGTCAGGAAGCCACGGAAGCGTGGTTTTGGGCTGGAGCTCACAGGGAGGAGAGATGGGGGGAGGGGGGGGTGTCTGCCCCGAGCTTCTGCATCAGGTGAGAAATTGCCCCTGGATGGTGTTGCCTGGGGACACGCCGAGAGCAGCGGCCAAACGCCGGGAAAGGACGAGCCCTTCTGCCTTGAGCAGTTGGGTTTTGGCCTGGCCCGTGGCTGGGGCTCAGCAGTTTTAAGGAGAGGCAAACGAAGTAAGAGAATGTTTTATCGCGCTGTAGCTGATCAGAGTTCTGATTGTGCCAGCCCGCATATCCCACGGACGCCTCACAGCTCTGCATCTCTCTTGCAGGCAGGAGACCGGCGAGATGTTTGCCGTCTGCCCGCCCGGTGCCCCGGCGAACGCCCCGTTCCGGCAGGGCCGGGGGGGCCCGGCGCTGGGCACGGCCGTCCCGGGGGCCGGGTGCGGGCAGGACTCCAACTCCAACTTCGTGGGAGAGGTGTGCGACAGCAATGAGAACTGGAGCCGGCCAGCGCCGGGGTCCCCGCCAGAGGAGGGCTCCAGCCGGAGCGAAAACACGACAAATCCGTCTGATAATCTGCTGTTATTAATGCAGAGACAGATGGTCCAGGGCCGGCTTAGGGATGCCGCCCCGAGCCTGGGCGCCACGGGGCCGTGTCTCCCCGAGCGGGGGGTGCGCAGCCCCCCCGAGGGAGCGGAGGTCGGCGGGGCGGGGGGCCAAAACGCCGCAGCCAAGGAGGCGGCTGGGGGATGCGGCAAGCCCCCGAGCTCCCCCGTGGAGGACAACGGCTACGCCAGCAGCTCCCTCAGCATCGACAGCCCCGACAGCGCCTGCGGGAGCACCTGGGACCCTCCGGCTGCTGCCCCCCTCCCCGGGAGCCCACCCCAGCTGGGGGTGGCCGAGCCCGAGCCGGGGACCCTCTTCCCGGCGCTGGCAGAGGCCGTGCAGCACCTCCAGGACAAGGAGCGCTTCAAGGAGCGGGAGAAGGAGAAGCACCACATCCAGCTGGTGATGTACCGGCGCCTGGCCCTGCTGCGCTGGATCCACGGCCTCCAGCAGAAAGTCGTGGACCAGCAGAACCGGCTGCAGGAGAGTTTTGACACCATCCTGGATAACCGCAAGGAGCTCATCCGCTGCATGCAGCACGGCCCGGCGTGCGCTGCCGGCGCGGCTGCCCCCAGCCCCTGAGGTGCCGCCGGCGCTGCCCCGTCCCAGCCCTCGCCCTCCCGGCTGGCGCGGGGCTGCCTGGCGGCATCTCCATGCCACACGCCGGTGCAGAGCGTTCGCCGGGCGCCTGGGTGCCTGCCCTGCCCTTCCCATCTCTCTCCAACGTAGCTGAGGGTCTCCGAAGCGTTCATCTCAATTTTCTCTCTGCATGGGAATTAATTTTCTTCTGCACTGTGTCCCACTGGTCTGGGGACCGTGGGGTGTCGGGCTGGGTAGACCTCAGGACCTTGGGGTTTGCTGAGCCCAGGGTGACGAGGCTCATCTGTTACATCTAATTTACCGTCCTTTGCGTGAGCCCGGCTGAGCCGCGCGTGTGCCAGGACAGGCCCTGCGCTGAGCTCCCCGTGCGGGAGCTGCCTGGCAGCGAGGGCCTCGGGGCAGCGAAGCTTTTAAGCGTTCCTGGGCAAAGCACTTCAGCGTGTGCTCGGGCACAAGCACAAGCTCACTTCACCCCCACATCGCACCCACACCGCTGCGCCCGTACGGAAACAGCCCGGCCACCGTTAAACATTGCTCGTGCTTTCGGTGCGAGCAAGGTGTCCTGAGCTGTTCCTTGGGACTCGCCCCGGTGCGCCGCCTAATGAAGCCCGCGTAAAAGCTTTGCAGATAAGATCTAAACTCATGCAGAGAGTCGAGGGAGAAAAAAAATATTCTGAAAAGTGACCTCAGAATGCTTAAAAATAAATTTAAGTGTCAACTGATTCAAATCCAATTTTTTTTTTTTTTTAATTCAGTATTAGAGAAGCATTCATTTAGATTTTTCCTTACAGCCAGTGTGTGTATGTGCACATCTGGCTGTCGCGGGAGATGCTTTAACACGGTGCATGATCAGGAAGCTGCTTGCAAAGTTGTACTGTTGGTGTTTATATTAATTTATCATTTGAAAGCAAAGAGAGTATTTTTTTTCTAATCTACATTTTATCCAGTGAGGACTGCCTAGAGAATGCAGAGAACAGTCTTCTTAAGTAGAGATTAAAAAGGAGATGCTGTGTTTGTTTGCTGTGTTTTACTAAGTGTTAATATGACATCTATTCTATTTAAGTTGCTGATGTGGAAGGAGCGGCAGCGGGGCGGTTTTGCTGTAAGCCGAGGGCTCAGCCGGGAGGGAACCACGCTTCCCGTCCTGCCTGGAGCTGCTTTGCAAAGCCAGGCATTAATTTAGTTTCTCGTCTGCAAAAGGAGGGTGATGAGAGATTTCAGAGTTGCTGTATCCCCCCAGCCAAACTTCTTCTCCCCGCCGGAGGAGCGGAGCTGAGAGGCGGCCGTGACTTCGCCGGGACCCCGCTCTGGTGCCGGGGTGCAGTGCCCGGCCGGCGGGACACAGCCGGTAGCCTGGGCAGATCCCGGCTTCCACCGACCGCTAGATGCTACTGCACTACAAATAAATACCCGCGGCCGAGCCCACCAGCGGCCCACGGGCCGGGGGCTGCACCGAGCCTCCTCCCGGACACACCGGGGCACAGCCGGGCTCTGCTCCCACCCAGGGCTGCTGCTGCCCGTAGGTAAAGCGAGGCGATCTGCAAAACTCTGCTTCTGCAAAGGACGTTTCGGTGGCGAAGGGCACGCTCGGCTCAAAGCGACCTGTGCCGGCCTCCGCGCCCGGCGCTGGGGGCCGGAGGAGTCCGGCAGCATCCCTGCGAGGCTCGCGCTGCCTCGCCGCCCTCCTGCTCGCTTCTGTCCGGCGCCTGCTGCCTGTGTCGTATCCCAGACGTGTGATCGTGGGCATGTTGCACACCTTAATAAAAGCCTCGGAGGTGAAAGAGCTGAGCCCCCGGTGGATTTGTTCCTTTATTGCCCTTCACCAGCCCGCTGGGCGTGCAGCGGGTGCGTGCCGGGAGCGGCCGCCCCGTGCTCGCCGCAGGAGCGTGGGTGAGCAGCAGGTCGAGGGCACAGGTCTTGGCACCCTCCTCCCATCCCTGCATCCCTGGGCACGCGCCGGCCGGCGATGCGCTGTGCCACCGCCGGCAGTTAACGCGTGCTCAATTTAAAAGCCTTTTTGCTTCTAAAAACTCAAGCGTGACCCCGCTCCCGTCTCTCCCCGCGGCCGAGGGGCGGTGGGTGGCAGGGAGCTGGCGCTGGGGTGCAGCGGGGGTGCAGGATTTACCCTCCGCCCCGGGAGCGCCTGGCTTGAACCGGGGGGACCGGATTCCCCGGGCACCCAACCGCCCTGCCCTGCGGCCCGGCTGATCGGGAGGGCTGCGGAGGCAGCTCCGGGCAGATGGGGATGGCAGATAAAAACACCTGAGTATTGACCCAAAGGTGACTTTGCCTCAGGCCTTGCAGAGATTAACTGGAGATGAAAAACCGAAGCTGCAGCAGGCCTTTGAACCTTCCTTCACCTTTTCCCCCCCCCTTCCTGCTTCTCCTTTACAGCCTCTGAATCTGTGGGAATTCGGGGATGCAACAGCCCCTTTTACAGACAGGGGGGCTGGGCTGGCAACTCATGAAGGGCAGAGCGGCTGCATTTTTCTATCCTTGTACGTGCCCTGCAGCCGGGGCTTCGAGGAGGGTTGTCCCCAGCCCTCGGCCGGTTCGTTAGGACGTGCGCGTGCTCGGCTTTAAGGCCCATTTTCCACCTCGGCCGCTGCCCGGGAAGCACACGCTCCGGCAGGTTTCGGGGAACATGAGACCCCGGGCCGCCTGCGCTCCCAGCCCCGCAGAGAGACCCAGCGATTCCCTGTTTATCTTGGTCGAATGCTTTACACAAATAATTATTTCCAAGGTAAATATTGTGAAAATCCAGATTATTTGCTCAAGAAATGAAAGAATAACTGCGGGAGCACATCAAAGTGGCGGATCTGCTCCGCAAGCAAGAGGCTTCCTCCTCGGTTATTGGGGGCCCCGATGCTTATGCCCCGAGAGCTGGTTTGAGATGGCCAGTGCTGATTTGCAAAATCAACTTCAGACAAGAGTTTTTTCCACCCCCAGCTCCGGTGCCCAAATGAGATTTGTGAATTCATTAAAAACCCAACCAACTGCAGGGGGAAAAACAATAAAGACACAAAAAGCTGCAAGGCTGAGCCCGTGCCAGCTTGGGGGGAGCCAGGACCCCGCTCTGCTCCCCGGGCACTCGCCCGCCCGCAGGCTGTGATCCTGCAGCCCCCCTGCGCCCGGCGCTCGGCTCCCTCTGCGCGTGCGGATCCGGCCCCGCGCAGGACGGGTGCAACGGGCA
Source organism: Mycteria americana (assembly GCF_035582795.1). NCBI lineage: Eukaryota > Metazoa > Chordata > Aves > Ciconiiformes > Ciconiidae > Mycteria > Mycteria americana. The sequence continues at coordinate 1,644,330 of NC_134385.1, forward strand.
GGCACCGGCCCGGGGCTGAGGACAGCGAGGACCTCGCCGGGGACGTCTCCGTCCTCGGGGATTTCCAGGCTTCGGTAAATCAGGGGCTGGATCCTCAGCTCGCAGATGGATAACGCGGCGCTCGGGGGCTCGGAGGAGCTGCTCCGGCTTCAAAACCTGCCCAGGTCGGTGGGGAGACCGAGCGAGGCCAGCGGGGTCTGGATCAGGCTGTTGTGCGGGGCCGGGCAGAAGCGGGGAGCCACGTCGGGGCTGGGGCTCGCATGTGATCGCTTCCCCGGCACGCGGGGAAAAACGAGCTACGGACCCCGGGGCATGCGAGCTTGGATTTCCATGCACGGCAGACAGGGCCCTTTGTTTTTAAGGTCTCCTCTGAAAGTTTATTGTTATTATTATATTAAATCCCTGTAACACTGGACTGGTTTTACTGCACAAAGCAAGATTTGGCAAACGTTGCCTTTCTTTGAAAGTTAAAATAATAGCATTAAAAAAAAAAAAATCAAGTATTTATGAAGCTTTGGAGGGAAATATTTTACCTTGTAATTTGAATCCATTCTAACTCTTTACAGTATTTTGTGGGCTTAAAAAAAAGTCTTTAAAAATAAAATCAAATGATGTGATAACTGATGCCATGAAAGTACAAAAGAAAATTAATCATCTCGGGCCATTAACATCCAGAGATCCAGACTGGGACATACTTCAAGCATCCCGGGATCCCCTGTTTATTGTGTCTCGGAGACTTCCAGATCTCGCATGTTCGGTTTACAGCGGGAAAAGGCTTTCCTTTGCTCGCGGCTGGCAGGGCCAGCCCAGCCGGGGCTCTCCCCTCGCCCCAAACGCCGCACCCGGGCAGCACCCAGCGCGGCGAGGGGCTCCGTGTCCCCGGCAGCCCCGGGGTCCCACCGCCGCCGCCGCCCCTCCCCGCCGCTCCCCAGTGCACAGAGGAGCGAAGCTGCCCGGAGAGATGATCTCAGCCCTTATAGGATCCATATGTGCCGCCATGCCGGGAGCACCTGCCGCTGCCTGGGAGGTCCGGGAGGGCGGCGGGGAGCAGAGGGGCTCTGTCCTCCCTGCACCCTGGGCAGGCTCAGCCGTCCCGCCTGCGGGCACCTGAGCCGGGCGGCTGAGAGCCTTTTCCACGCAGCCCCTTCCTTGGCACGGGGCGGCACGGACGCTGCAGCCCCTTCCAGACGGCCGGGAAGCACGGATGGGGAAAAGGAGGGGGTCCGGGTCCACGGCAGGGATCAGACGCCCCTGCCTGGCGAGCATCACCCGTGGGATGCCCAGACAGGCAGCGTGGAGAGAGCTCTGAGCGTGGGATGCCTCCGCTGCTCTTGCCTCTTAGCAGAGACGCTCTGTGCCCAGCCAGGCTTCGTTTTCGACTTCGGGTAAGTGGCACCGAGCAGCGGGCACCCGAGGGCCGGAGGCAGATCCTGGGGGCTCGTGCGTGGCCCTGAGCCTCAGCGCATCCCTGCTCTTCCAGCAGCATCCGCTGGGACAGACCCCCCCGGTCGCCGGACCTCTCCCTGCAGCGTTTGGGGACTGTCCCAGAGTGACGCTGAAGCCATCCTGCAGCCCTGCGCCAGCGCTGCCCGGGAGCCGTCGCCTCTCCTCCCTCGGCCGGACGACGAGCCGGGTGCGGCACCGGGGCCGCATCCTGCAGCCTGCGAGCCTCTGCGCAGCCGCTGCTCGGTGACCTCTGCAGCAGCCAAATGCAAACCCAGCAGCGCTCCGAGCTGTTCCGAGCCAGAGCGCTCCTGACATTTCAGCTTAGTCGAGCAGCGAGTCCTGTGTTCGGGATTCATCCAAAACCGCCCAGCCCTTTCCCTACCCCAGGTGCTCCGGTGCGTGGCTGAACCACGATTCACACGATTTTTCAGGCTGTTCTCGCTCCCTGGTATTTTGTATTTAATTTTAAATGCATTACATTGGCAGTATAAATACGGCCACCTCGGCCTCCTGCTTGAAACAGAACGAAGCAGCGCCGATGCTGAGAGCTCGGGATGGATGGGGACCGCGGGCAGGTTTGGGAAGTATCAGGGTCTTCCCCCCGCCCGCACCGCTAACGTGTCAGGACGCGTCGTAAAACCCCGCTGCCCTTCCGGGACGTTTCTAAAACCTCAGGACGCGTTAAAACCCGGGCATTGGCCCAGCTCGGGCGCGCAGGCTCGCACAGGTCACCCTGCACCCGCAGCACCCGCGGCCCCACGCGCTGCCTGCCCGCAGCCGGAGCCGAACCGCGCCGGGACACAGCCCTCCCCGGCCAGGCGGGCGGTCGCACGCTCCGGCGCAGCCCCGGCTCGGCGTCCAGGTCCTCCTCTCCCTGATTTGGACGTTTCTTTTTTCCAAAGCTGTTTCCCACTCGTCCTTTCCAGCAGCGACGGGATGGGCAAGACCCCGAGTGCTCGGCTCTGCCACGGTATCTGATGAAAACGCAGTTTGAGCCTGCCTTCTTTAATGATTCCCTTTGAAATGTTGTTGCTTCCGCACATCCCCCTTCGGGGTAGAATATTAAGCAAGAGCAACTCGGCTGGAAATTCAGATTGTTTTCGTGTCTGTTTTCATTTACATTTTAATGATAGAGGAATCTTAGAAATCAGGCTATTTGCAGCACGGCTCCTCAAAAGAAAAGGGAAAAAAAATCACCTGCAACCAGCTAACCTTTGCCCTCTGCAAACGGCACCAGGAGCTGGGGATCGGCAACAACTTTCTGCGCGAAAATGCTTTTTGCCCCCTTTCCTGCCCAGGCAGCAGGGATTTCAGCGGGCAGAAATCAGCTCTTGGGCATCGCCACAGTCACCGGGCCTTCGCCCAGGCCAGCGGCGAGGCGCGGGCACGCCGGTGGATTGGGTGCTGGCGAAGGGGACGTGGTGCGAAGGGGCGAGCAGCCGGGTGCTCTGTGTTCGGTACGGTTGGGTGCTGGAGCCAAGGGTGCTGGGTGCTGCTCCGGGAGCTCGCTGCACCCGCAGGAGGAGGGGAGAGGGCTCCAAGACATGCCCGGGTCTCGTCGCCTGCCTTGGGCAGAGGTCGGGGGGATTTTCCCGCAGGGATCCACCCCGCGATGGCAGAGCCCCGTCCTGGGAACCGGCCGCCCTCAGCACCTCGCCAGCAGCCCACGGCTCTTCGGATGAGGTACAGGGATCCAGGCCTCCCCGAGAAAACAGCTGGGAGTAAAGATCACTAGAAGAGAAGCAATAAACTCCCGGTTATGCTTCTGCCATTGAGGCCAATCAAGCTGCAAAGAGTGCCTCAAGGCCAGTTGTACATCATTATTTCATAGTGCGTTCCCCATATGATGTAGTGGCTGTCTTGCTGGAGGGAATGCCTTCCTGGGTTTAAGCATCAGCACTGAAATATCCAGAGCCCTGGAACCGTCGGTTTGAATCCCAGAAGCCTCGATGCCGCACTTCATTCCTCCGAGGGGCTAATAATGCAAGTGCCGCGCAAGCTGGCTTTCCATGAGCGTTTGATTAAGGGCTTAAAAACAAAGGTTCTGCTTGGACAGCCAAGAAACACCTACGCAATCCCAAACGGGGCTCGCTGCGCGGGCCCGCTAGCTCCTTTTGGCCGGGACGGGGGAGACGATGCCCCGGGGGCTGCCGCACACGAGGACGGGGCCGGGGGCTGCCGAGGACGGGCTCCGGCTCAGCCGTGACGTGTGTGGGACCGCGGCGTTGCCGCTGCCACCCTCTGCAGACACGACCCCCCCGGGCTGCAGACCCCGGGAGCCAGGCTCAGCCGGGCTGGAAGCACCGGCCCCGGGGCCGGCCGGGCCGGCCACCGAGCTCCCCACGGGCCTGGGGACGCGGCGTGCCGCTGGGAGCAGAGGAAGGCTGAGGTCGGGGTGGGTGGAAGAAGGCTCCCAGCTTATCTGTGCCTAGATTCAGACCGAAACACTGGCTCTAAACAACCCTGGCTCGGCTGCGTTCATGGGCTCTATCTGTTTTTTCCATCTGGGAATCTCAGTTTTTCTCTATCCTGCCTTAATTTCTCTGCTCTCTGGACGGGGCCAGGAGGGAGAAGGCAGCTTCCAGTTCCCAGTCATGGATGGAGGCTGCCTTTTGAACTAGAGCAAAACAACAAAGAAATGCATCTGGGTTTTTTTTAAGTCCGTTGAGGGCTCAGATAATTTTGTTTTACCTTCCAAAAGTCTCCTTCCACCCCACGGCTCCCGCCCTGCCCTGCAAGTGGCACCATCTGTATTTTCACGTTTGAGTGATGCTGGCGGGAGGAGCGGCTGCTGCCGGCGAGAGGGAGAGCACCGTGCCACCGGGCCGTGCCAGGACCCGAGCGGCACGGATCCGATAACCGCGCCGGCCCTTTCATCTGCCAAGCTGTGGGAGATTTTATTTCTCGAGCCATCCGAAAACTTTCCAGGGTGGGGAGATCCAAGCTGACTTTCCGTCTCCTTTGTTTTCTCCGGGAGGGCGAGGAGGGGGACGCAGAGCCCAGGCAGGCGCAGGGGCACGCGTGCCCTGGCAAACCCGCCGAAACCCAGCGGCTAAGACAGAGGCACGGAGAGGAATGGAAACTTTTTAAAAATTCATGAAAAATGAGGAATACAAAGATGAATTAAGAGAAGCCAGTAGCGTTGGGCTGAGTCTGTTTGGTGTTGATACTGTGCAGAATTAAGCCACACTGGTCTTTCTCGTGGCCAGAGGGTAGGAAAAGGGCTCCCAGTGGAGAGGACCCAGCCCGGCGCTGGCGATGCTGAGCGGGGATTGATAACCCGGCGCGGGGGGGTGGCACGGCTCTGCCGGATGCTGCTCCAGGCCGAAAAGCCTGCATTTATCCCAGCGATAGCAGCCAAGCCAGCGCTGCGGGCCTTGGGGGTAAAAAAGGCTTAAAAACCCATCCTTCATTCATCAGGCAGCTGAGACGGCGAGGGGGAGGAGGGGAAGACAAAAATAATGGAGAACGAATTAAGAGTGGGGGGAAATGGCGGGGGGAGGCTGCCGTGCCACGGACGAGGGGCTCAGCCCTGCCCGGATCCTCACCCCCAAACCCAGCAGCGGGCAGGAGCCCGGGTGGAGAGATGCCCACCCCATGGGAGGGGATCAGGACGTGCCTTTGAAACCCAGCCGAGATGTCACCTCCCAGTCCCCACGTAATAGCCCTCCCCACGCCCCGAGCCACCCGGGCTGTCTCTGCGGATGCTGGCGGGCAGGGGGACGGCGATGGGTGCTGAGCTCCGGGTCCCCTCTCCCGCCGTTCCCCTCCTGCGCCCCGGCGATGCCGGGCAGCTACCAGGAATTTTGCAGGCAGGGGAAGGCGGGGGGAAGGTTCATCAGTCACTTCTCCTCGAGCAAATAATGCGATGTGACAGCGAAAGGCTGCTGAGCGCAGCTAAGAGGGGATGCACAACTCTCCGGCACAGAAAGAAACCCGCCATGCGGAGACAATGCTGCCTGACAGCGCAGGCAGCGGGCAGGCAGGGACCCGCCGCAGCAGCGGGCTGGGGTGGGCAGCGGGAAAGGGGACCGGGGGCTCTCGGGGCTGGACGTGCTCATCGCTGGGACGTGCCCACCTGCTGGGAAGCAGCCTGCCCCCCAAAAGGCCCTGCCCGCGGCGGGGAGGTTGCTGCTGCCCGTGGTGGGCTCTGCTCACAGCCCCCAGCTCTTTGGGACGTGCTCACGTCGGGGTGGCTCGCCGTGGAAAGCTTTCAAAAGGACTCGGTTTGGTTGCACGCTGGAAGAAAACCAAGTTTTAAAACCTCGAACATTTGATGAAACTGTTCTTGTTCCCCGGCCAACCCCACTTCTGAGCCCATCGACTGCGGGGCCAGAAGGGACCGTGATGAGAATCGAATCTGACGTCTTACCCGGCACAGGCCAAAGGAACTCGCTCAGTACCTTCTCCACCAGCCCCACAATTGCTGACAGCAGCGCCGCTTTGGGAAAGCATCCATCGTCTCTGCAGCTACAATCGAGGCCTTGGGCACATCAATTAACTTCTCGCACCCTCCCAGGTTCAAAATGGGGATGACCACGGCAGGTCTAAGAGCAGACGTAGAAAAATCCCCCTCCCTATTCCCCATTATGGGATCAGACGTCTGAAGTACATTCGGGAACCTGCCGGACCCCAGGGAAGACCCTCTCTGGGTGCTGGCAGTGAGCAGTTAGCACCCCATGGTGATCACCCGATGACCGTGCTGGTCACCCACCCAAGGAGCAGAAGTGCCACCACCTAACTTCTCCTGCCAAGTTGCTTAGGAGGGTCCAAAGCGCTAGGATTGCGCCGTGGAAATAATTCAAATTAGGCATGCGTGTAATTACAGATATTTTATCCAAACAGGAGGAGCCGGAACATCACTGGGTATCTAGGGAATCATCGCGCTAGATGCAAAGTGGGAAGCGAGGCGGCGGATGGGGGACAGGCTGGCCCTCCCCAGCAGCGCGACGCCAGCCTTGCCCAGGGCTGCCCAGGGGGACAGGGTGACAATAACTGTCCTGAATCTGCGGCACTAGCTTGGGCGTCCCAGCCATGCTAACCTTCCTCCTTCTCCTCCTCTGCTGTCCCTCCCGCAGACACGGTACGTCACGGTGGGACAACCGTCCAGGCAGCGGGTATCCACCGAGGGTGCCTTGCACCCTAAATGCTTGGAGATGGCACGCTCGGGTCCCATCCTGCTCATTCGCCACCTCTTTTCAAGCCCTGTTGGAGGAGAGCTTTCTCCTCCCTGGCCTCTCCACCACTCAGTTTTCCCTCTCTCCCTCTAACTTTATTATTTAGTTTTCACTCTTATTCGAGGGTCGGGCATTCAGGGGATGAGGCTTGGCTGAAGAGATGCTGTGAGAAATAAAGATGTGCTGTCGTGCCGAGGCTCTCGCAGGGGAGCTGGGGTTCCCCGAAGGTCTGTTTGTCCAGACTGCAGTGAGCTGGCGTGCGTGGGGCAGGGCTGCACCCCTGCCTGCACCCCTGCCTGCACCCCTGCCTGCACCCCTGCCTGCACCGCCGGGCCGGAGCGTGCACCTCCCTCGGCAGCTCGTGTGCGGAGGACAAGGCCGTGGCAGCTCCCGGCTGTGGGACCTGGCAGACGGAGAGGTCAGGTCCGGAGGAGACCTCCCGGGACCGCGGTGGGAGCCATCGGGAAAGACGACGCTCGAAGCCGGCCGTGCTCCTCCACGCCAGCCCTGCTCCCGTTCAGCTCCGAGCAGGTTTTGCATGCCCTGGTTTGTTGTTTTTTTTTTTTCTTGGAACCAGCCCAATCCACCAAGTTTTGCATGATTTTCTGCCTCTGGCTTCAGGCTCTCCAGAAACTCAGCCTCTCAGCTCGTGCCAGGTGCCTGCCGCCGGCTCCCGGTGCTGCCAAAACTGCCCCGGAGGCTGCTTGGGAGTCGCCAGCTCGAAGCCTGGGCGCGAGCCGTGCCCCGTGCTCAGCAGCAGCCCCGTGGCTGCGGGGACGAGGTGGGGACGGAGCCCGGGGCGTGGGCTCATCCCCGGCGCTTGGGCGGCTGCGGCCGAGCTGGCGTGGAACGTGTCGGAGCAGGTTCCCCGCAATAAAGGTGAAACTCGCAGGGAGCTTCTCTCAAATGAAAGGCAGCCCCTGGAGCAACCTTTCCTCAGGAATGACTCCGCTGATTAATCTCTCATGAAGTGACTGGTGATAAATGAAGCGATTAAGGGACTGACCCGCCAGTGGGGTTGGATTTTTTTGGGGGGGGGGAGCAGGGAAGGATGCTCTTCTCTCCCCTCACCGTGTTTTGGGCTCTTTGCAGACCCAGCACCTCCTAAATCTGTATCAGCGTTCCTGCCCTTGCCTTGCTCCTGCAGCTCGGGCTGCACGGGGAGAAGGCCTATGGCCACCCGCCCTGCGGGGGCTGCCCCAGCTCGGAGGGGGCCAGGGGGATTCGGGAGAGGGTGCGGAGCCGGGACGGCCCCGGCAAGCCCGGAGCAGACCCCGTGCAGGCGGAGGCGTGGAGGGACGGGGGTGCTGCTGCTCTCAGCTGCGTTTGGTGGTCCCCGCGTGTACCGGGGGCTAATGCATGTGAAAAGCAGATTTATTTTTGCCTGCGTTTCATATTCTTCACGCTCCACGGTGGGAGACAAAGGATCAGCTCTTCAATGGAGTCCTAAGAATAAACCTTAAACCTCATCAAATCCAATCCGGCAATAAAAATTGCCCGAACAAAAGGCCAGGGACTAAGGGTGGTGGCGGGGGCCTTTTTGCCACGATAACAAGTTTTCACAAGACTGTTTATCCGCACAATTTGGAACGACACTTAAAATCTCTAATCCCAATAGGCATGAAAGTGCTTGTCCTGAGCAAGCAGGTGGATTGTCCCGCAGCGGCCGAGTTGCCAATGATGCTCGGTGGCCTCCGCGGTGCCCGTGGGGGTCACGGGGAATGTGCCGAGACGGGGCAGCTGCAGCCTGAATGCTTCTCTTCAGCCTCAAAGCCTCGGCTCCTCTCCCCCCCCACCCCTCTCCATCCCACCCCCTATTCAACCCGGTTTTAAAAGGCAGCAAAATGGTTACAAGGTTTAAAGCAGAGGCGAGCAAAATGCTCCACAATAGGGAGGACAAAGGAGTGCTGAGGGCCGGTCCCTAATCCAGCGCCCATGGCAATGCAGCCCGGACCCTGTGGCTGCGAGGATTAAACCCGCTGCCAAGGGCAGGCTTTAGCGGCAGGGCTGGAGGGGGTGTGGAGGGGAGTCACCCCCCCGGCCCACCAGAAGGGTCTTTCTGCAGCAAGAGCCCTCCGGGGAGGTCGTCCCCTCCCGGGGGCTCGAAGCAGGAGGTGGGGCGGAAGCAGCGCGGCAAAGCCGGGGAACCACTGGCCCCCTTTTCCCGGGGGGAGCAGCGTCGCTTCCAGGGCTGGTGCGGACCCCGTGGCGGCTGGAGGTGGGATGCTGGGAGCCAGCTGAGGATGCGAAACCACTGAGGCGGCTGGGCTCAGCAGAGATGCTGAGGGTGGAGCAAGGGCCGCCGAGTCCCCGGTGGCCTCTCCAGCCCCAGGGAATAATTGCAACAGCCTGGGGAACCGCAGAGCAGGGTCTGGCCCCGGCCACATCCTGCAGCCACGACCTTGCACCCAGGGGCTCCCCTGGACCAGCCCAGGCGCTGCTGCTGTGGGTTACTGCCCGTCTGCGGGCACCCACGGTGAGTCCATCAATGCTGCACGTGAGGAAGAATAAGCATAAAGACGTGAATGAGCTGAAAAGAAATTGCACAGAGCTGCATCAAGGGGTGAAGGAAGTAAGCAAGGACCGGCAGGCAGCGTGGCCGCGGGGCCGAGTCATCGTGCTCCAGAGCCCCCTTAGCACCGTGGGACGGGCAGCGGGTGCCCTTTGAGTACGGGTGCCCTTATCTCACGCAGTTTCATAAATGTCTGTCGCTGGTCGTAGTGGTCGCAGCCCCCACCGACACCCAACCAGCCTCTAATTGCTTTCCCCCACGAAATCCTTTATTTCTCCTGTTTTTACACAAAATCTTATGAAGTGTTAATAGCAAACGGTAGCTGCTAAGTTGCCTAACTTGAGGCCTCCCGAGGCCGTGCCGTGAGCCACCGGACCGGCTGGTTTTCCCTTACGGCTGTTGCCTCCGAGCTCCCGACTCGGTGCCGTGCCAGGAGCTGGTGCCAACCGCCCGCAGCACGAGGCTACAGCAAGGGGGAATTTCCCCTCCGGGGCAGGGACAGGGCGAGCCACAGCCCCCCGGACCAGCAGCCTGCGACCGCTGGGACCGGTGACTTGGGATGCTCACACGCCTTTCCCCCCCCGAGCCAAGACCCGCAGCCTCGCAGCATCCAGCACGGTCCCGGCTCCTGGTGCGCTCTGCCCACCCTCATTTTAAGAAAAGCTCCTTTCTCTGCGCCTGACATTCACCCCAGCACCCAGGAAAGGAGCCGTCTCTCCCCATAGCATCAGGCTCCTCCTCTGTCTAAAATTGGTCTTGAAATTAAGGTAATTATTTTCACAGACTCCGCTTCTGCATTGCTGCTCCCACGTTATCTGCTGGAGCAAGGCACCGTACCCACCCGGCACAGGCAGCAGACGGCAGGGGCTGCTAATCCCTTTAGCACCCCATAACTATCACGGAGACAGTAACGGGGCTTGGGATAAAACCAAGCTGACATCCCTTTCGCACGTGGAAGCGAGGAGAGAGGCATCAGAGGGTCCTCGCTGGGAAGCGGCGGGGGGGCTCGGACCCCGCTCGGGCACCGTGGGCTGTCAGGGGACGCGTTATGGTGGCAGCGACACGTCCCACCGGCTCCTCGCCAGCACTCGGGGTGGATGAGCGTTAGCACGACGCCACCAAGCCATGTCTGCGGGTGACAACTGTGGCACCTCTAATTGGCATCGCCGCCCAAGCCCCGCACCCCGCTGCAAACCGGCTGCGGCCAGGGCACAGCTTGGCCGCCATGGAAAGCACTGCTGCGCTCGTGGTCCCCGTGCCCTGGGTGTCCCGGGGGTGGCTTGGGACATCCCGGGGGAAGGATGACAGAGGAGGGGTGAGGGATGTGCTGCATCCCGCTCCCCAGAGCTCGGGTGTGCCGCGGTCCCCGGCTGCAGCTCCGGCCCGGGATGCTCCGAGGCTCCTGCTCGCCGCAAAGAGGCATTTAATTACTGTCAGCGCCCGAGCCCCCCAGCGCGCAAACCGCTCCCTCCTCTCCTCAAAGACGGGCCGGGGGCAAGTCAGGGCTTTGGGCCGTTGTCAGACACAGATTTGCGATCCAAAGGGAAGGACAGAGGTCCTGGGAGCACGCCGTGATCGCCGGTGTCAGTGCGGCGCGGCTCGGTTTTAACCAGCAGGTACCGGGGCGAGCGTGGGCAGCGACTCAACCCCTGCACAAAGCTGCCCAAAGTGTTTCTGGTGAGGAAAAAACTCAGGCTGAAAATCTCTTCTGTGTGCAATTGCGGACACTGGAACCGTGTTTTGACACACTCGGTCTGAGCCAGGCCACGCTCTCCTTCCCTAAAATAGTCCACATTTAAAACAACCTCTATGAAACCAAAGCAAAAGCAATACCATATTTGGCCAAGTCGTATATTTTTTCCTTCCCAAGTTCACGGCAAAATGGAAGCACTTGAATAAAGTTGAAAAAAAAAAAAAAAAGACAGTGAGGTTGTGCTTTAAATTAGCATTAATTTACAAAGCCCAGACAGACCCGCTAAGCAAATTGTGCCCATTAATATATTAACAACAGATTTTCCCCTACTGCTCCTTTGGGTCCAGAGTGTAAACAGGGGCTGGTGATTAAGGCTTTTTTTTTTTTCCTTCTAAGAGCCGCACTGGCCGGGCCGGACGGGCGCAGCGTGCCCAGGGCCGCCGGCTCTCGGGAGGGTGTCAGGGTGACCTCAATAAAGTAGGTGACCACGGCACCTCTAATCCCCTCTTTTAATTGATTACTCTCACCCAGCCCCCGAGGCCATGAGAACGGGGGACCCACCCTCTATAGATTAGCACCCTTTAGTTTACAGATCAGCCACTTTTTCAGTCCTTTGCCCTGCAGCAATGCATGAAAATAACACTAATCTCATTACGGACAGAAGGGAGCCCTTCAAAGTTTATTAATAATGGGAGCAGACAGGGAGAGAGCCAGGCTCTGGGTCAGATTTCAAAGCCAGGGAAGTGGCAGGAACTTTCCAAGGGCCTGGTTTTGCCAGGGAAGAGGGGGTTTTGCCATGTTTCAAGCCAGGTCCGGAGGCTGCAGGAGCTGCCGGTGGGCAGCGAGGGGACGGGGACGGGGACGGCTCCGGGAGCCCTGGGAAGCCCCTGGATGGGGCTGAGCAGGGACGGGCAGCTCCAGCTCCCCGCTCCCGGGCAGGGTTTGCCTGCTCTGGGGCTGCTCCAAGCTATTTTCTTGCACTGCACATGCTGTCTCCCTCACAGCCCCCCCCCGCTGAAGAATTTCTTAAACGATGGCAAGATCTCATCACCTTGAGAAAGACCTGACAAACAAGACCTTAAGCTTTAAATGCCAGGATGAAGAGGCCCAGATTAAAGAAGAAATTCAGATTTTCAAGGCTAAAGGAGCATCGTGGCCCTGGGTTCGGCGCTTTTATCCCTTTTAGGTAGAATTGCAGAATTCCTCCCGTTGCTACCTTTGCTGCCGGGGTCTGCTCGGCTTCTGGCTGCTCCACCAGCGAGGCCAGCAGTGCACGGCCCCCAGCCCAGCATCCCTGACCCGAGAGGAGGCTGCAGGCTTGGCACGCGTCGGCCGGGCAGGAAAGCAAAGCTTTGCTCACCCCTGAGCAGGGCAGACCTCTGGGTTTCTCCCTCCATTTACCTTTCCATCAGCAGGAATGGGACAAGCCCCCTGTGAAAAGATGCCCCATAGGAGCCGCACCGTCAACCCACTCCCCATCCAGCAAGAGCAGAGCGCAGAGGAGCAACCCACCCCACAGACACCCCCCGACCGCAGGGGCAGCTGCCAAGCCCCCCCTCCGAGGAAGAAGCCTCCAGCTCAGTGCAAAAGCCCCTGGCCCTGCTGTGCCTCCTGTTTATGCTCTTTCCCCTCCCGCTGCCCAATTATCACCCCGTTAAACTGCACAGCTGCGGGGGCTTCCATCTTCAGACTTCTGCACCGCGGGTTCCAACCCAACCTCGCACCACTGGTGTTAATGGGAGCTGTGGGATCGGTCACCCTCCGGAGGCTCAGCTCCTGCCCTGCGGAGGGGTGGGCTCCCGGGGGGGCACCTCCATCTGCCCGGCCTGTTGCCAGAGCGAGGTATTAATTAGCGGGGAGGGACCCAAGGGATGGCCTGAAGCCCCAAGGGCCGGAGCAGCGTGGTCCCTGCGAGCCGAGGCCGTGCCACCCCGCGGGGCCGTGCGGGGTGTGAAGCCCTGGAGCGGGGAAAGGACGCCCATCGCTGCAGCCCGAGGGGGGACTGGCTCCTGGGGGCTTCGAGGGGCTGCTGGCACCCGGCTCCGGGCTTGCTACGTGCAGCTTGCTTCACCCCCACCTTCCCCTTCCCTCGCCCTGGGATGGGAGACAAAACACCTTTGTCAAGTGCTTTCAGATCTAGGGGTTTGAAGATCTGTAAAAGTGATGAGCAGGCTGTTAGCGCTCCAGCAGAAGCACTTTATGAGCGAGCACTCAATTTCTTTTAAGCTCTCTGAATCCCCACAACAAAGGCCATGCATTTTTAAAGCATATTCCACATACAGTATTCCCAGGCTGAGACGCACTTTAAGGGATGAGCTTTGATTTACTACCTGACTTCAAACGGGAGACGATGGTACGAACGCTTCCGCGCCAGCGGAGCCCGCTTTTGCAGAAGCGGGACCTCGGTGCTGCCAGACCCCAACTCCGCGGCCGGGGTTTCCCAAGCAGCCTGCGGGATTGGGGCGCTGGGACCCCTGACCACCCCGGCGGAATGCTGTAAATCCCGGGGGATTTGCAGAGACCGGGGAGGCACCTGCGGGATGGCTGAAAGCAGAGGGAGGATTCCCTCCAGTTACTGACGCGCGTGGGGCCGGAGCATCCCGTGCCTCGCCGCCGGCGCTCGGAGCTGCACGGACCACGTGGCGGGAGCTGCCCCAAATCCGCGGGGCTAAATCCCTCGCAGGGTGGGCATGGCTCCTGGAATGGCTCGCCTCCACGCACTAACCCCTCAACGGGGCTGGCTCTCGGGCCGGGCGTTTGGGGTGTAACGCCAAGGGTTCGAGGGGGGCTTGGAGGGAGGATGAGACAGAGCGAGAGAGGAGGGAGGGTCCCAGGCTGCGATCCCTCCAGGCCTAACCTAATCACCATCGCTCTGCATTATTACCCTGCCTAACGCGGCATGCTTTTAAATAAAATATGCAAAGATTTCTCAAATTATTTCCCCGGGGCAAGCGCGTTTTCTATCTTCGCTCGTGCATGTTAATCTGAAAAATGCAAATTCTGCACACACCCCCATCTGTTGGGGCTCGGCCATTTATTAACTTTTTTTTTGAATGCAAAATGTTTCTTTCTTTTATATATATATATAAAAAAGCGATGAGTTTTGTTATCTCTGCCCCTACTTTATTTCATTTAGAGAAAACAGGTTTTAATGGATAAAAAAATAATAATAAAAAAATAATAAGATGGCCCTGAGGTGGCAAGGATTACGACTCGCTCAACACCGGAGTTTTAATCAGAGATTGGCGTTGGGGAGGATTACGGCTATGAGAAGGCTGGGCCTGTTTTAAGAAGAAATGCTAATATTCAGGGGACAAGATTTACTTATTTATTTATCCGGGCTGACTTCGATACTCTGGGCTGAGCCCACAGCACATCCCCAGAGGCCGTCAGCCTCCCTGTGCCTGCCCGGTCTTCGGCGGTGCGTCGCCCAGGCTGCAGGGCTGTCCCCGGCCCCGTTGCCTGCCCGGGGGGGTGACCGGGGGGGGGACGGTCCCCGTGGGCAGCGGCGCTGCTGGGAGCCAGAGCAGCCCGTGGGGACCCGCGAGCAGCGTCCTCATCTCCGTCGTTAGGGCTCCTTTGCAAAATCATTAAAAACATCAAGAAAAAAGCAACCACAGACCAAAAAAGGGGGGAAGAAGGACCCCAGCGCAGTGTTCTCCCTGACAAGAACCCGATCTGACAGAGCTCGGCGCACTGAGCGTAATTGGCAGCCTCTGCCCAGGAGAGGCCCACGGACAAACTTGCTTCAAGACGAAGCGATGCCCCGTCCCCGTGCCTCCGGGTCGCGGCGGCCGAGGCTGCGGTGGGCGGCAAGATGGGGACCGCAGCTCCGGCACGGCCGCCTTGGGGAACATCAGCCTTCACCTGAGTAATGAGACAAAAAACAGGGAAAACACACATGAAAAGGAAGGGGAAGAGAAACTCTTAGGAAATAAGATCAAAGTCCTGCCTGCAAAAACGTTGTCCTGCAGCTACGAAGAAACCCAGATAGCCCTAATTGCGGCAGCCACGCACAGTGCTCGGCGCAGCACGGGAGCAAGCGCCGGCCAGGCAGTGAAGGACGGGCCTGGGGGGACCCCGAGGTCCCGGCACCCGGCCGGGAGGGTTTGCTTTTTTTTGTTTTGGAGTACTCCCGTCCCCGTTCCCACAGGCCCATGGAGCTCAGGAGCGATGTGCGAGCGAGAAGAAACGTGGTGCTGGTCCTCGTGCAAAGGGTGGGCGAGGGTGTGCGGGGTCCGCGCCGGCCGCCTTTAAAGCAGCTTCTTCCGGCAGCGCCTGTGCATGCAACCGCAGGAGACGCAGGGAAAAATAAGCCCTAAATCTCCGGTCATTTAGTTTGCAGTGTGGGGTGGGATGCTCGCTCATCAGAGCCAGTTGGGCAGTTTTCAGTCCAGCCGCGCTGAATTCGGTGTCAAACCAGCCCCCTGCGTGCTCACACGCAGAACAGCCAGATTGCGTCAGGTCCTGCAGAAGACCCGCGGCAGCGACCCACGGCACCAAGCCCGGCGCGGACCAAGGCTGCTCTCGGCCGCCTCCGCCGCGGCGACCCTGCGACCACCCGCGGTGCCTCGGGACCGGGCGGCATTCCCGGCTCGGCCGCCGGCGGGCACGGCGTTTCTGCTCTTATGGCTCCGGAGGCGGGCAGGGGCTGTGGCGCAGCAGGAGTCTGCCTGCCTCCAGCACCCGAAACGCTGCCCGTCTCTGGCCTCGCACCAGCCTCGCGCCCTCTCCGCGACGGTTAATGAGCGCTCAGGAGCCAGGCTTGTCGAGAACAGGCAAGAGCTTCGTATTAATCAGTTTTGAACAGCTCGGCCTGAGTTTGCTCGGGCTTTGGGAAGAACCCCGGTTCCTCCTCTGCCCTCGGAGGGGGACACTGCCCGGGGCGCTGCTGGGGTGACGGCGGGTGCCTGCCCGCTCTCCCACTGGGTGCCAGTGCCAGCACCCACGCTGTCCCCGGCTCCCCCTCCTGTGCCAGTTGACGGGGACTTTTCTAAGGGATATTCTTGTGTGGTTTTTTTTCTTTTCCCCTTGCTGCGTGAACAAGCAGAGGGAAGCTGCTGGCTTGGGACACATCACACATTGTATTTAATACCATGGTATTAAATATAATTTTATTAAAAGAGTTCCCTCTAGACATTTGAAAAAGAAATATTGGCTAAAACTCATGGCCAACTGCTTGGACGTGGCACTGATTAGAGAGTAGGTTTATGCACAGGAAATGGTTACAAAGGAGAACAAAAAAGGAGCTGCCGAGCGCTGCTGGGGAAAAAAGTCCCTCTTTTGGTAAACTGCAAAGAAACTCCAGAGCTGAAGCTCTCCCAGGCTCCCCCGTGCAACTTCCCAAGGCAGGACCAAGGGACGGAGCAGAGGGAGCCCAGCCCCAGCGTGGGGCGGTGGGGGACGGGGACGCCCCAGGGGGGCTCTGCCCGGGCTCGTGCGGTGCCTGCGGTGTGCCGGGGCAGCTCCGGGCAGCGTGGAGAGCCGCTGACCTGGGCTGGCTATTGCAAACCCCCTCTGTTTATTAACATGTTCAGCGCACAGATTTATTCTGCAGGCAGACACTTATTGCTTGCCTTCAAACAGGGTCTGGTGCACGGTGATGGATGAACCGACAGGTTTGCCTCCTCTCGCTGCCGTTTCTGCAGGTCGCCTCTCCAGCCCTTCCTCTGCCGCGGGCCCTGCAGCGCCCTGGTCCTCCGGCACGTCAGCAGCGGCCAGTCCCCAAGGGGGGACGGGGGTCTGGGAGCCACAGCACCAGCCCAGCCCCACCCCCGCCTTGGGTGTCAGGGTGCCCGGGTCCCCGCTGCGGTGGAGGGAAGCAGCTGGCTGGCCCTTTAAAGCCTTTTTTTTCCTCTCTTGTTAAAAGATGTCTGGGAGGGGAGCTGCCAATCTGAAAAATGATCCTTTCTTTTTTCCATTTTCTTCCTTCTCTCCTTCTAGCTTGTGCTCATCTGTTCAGGTGAACCGCAGGCACATTCATTAAATCTCTGTCTTTGACACCTCAGCTGCTTTGGAGCCCTGGGCTGCTCTTTCTCTTTCCTTTCTGTGGTTTTTTTTCCCTTTCCCCATCTCCAAGCCCGCCTGATCAGCACACTAAAGCAGCGAGAGCGAGCCGCAGAATAGTTAACTAAGCATAACTTTAACTGCGAGTTGCTGAGTGGCCCGTTTTGCGGAGGGTGCTGGGCGCAGCCGCCGTCCCTGCCCGGGGACGGAGAGCATCGGGGCACCGCGAGGTGCCACTGCCGGCACCAGGGCGGCAAGGAGGGGAGCCGAGCGCGGCGACGGCACAGCCCGCACCCAGCCAGCACCCCGGGGCCACGGCTGGCAGCCAAGGGCTTGGCTCGCTCCGCTTCCCCCAGTCCCACTAAATCCCGTTACTCCCTGCAGGAGCTGCTTCCCCGCTCCCCTGCCCCCCCCCGGGCTCCCCGAATCCACCCTGGGCTCGCCGGAGCCCTCTCTGCCCAACCTCCTTCCCCTCGCGCACCCACTCCTCGCCTCTTGCATAAATCCCATCCTGCCGGGGAGGCACCGAAACGGCTCAGCCCGCCGCAGATTTGCCGCTCGGCCGAGAGGGACAGAGCTCATCCCCAGCAGCAGGGCTGCGGCTGCCGCTGGATCGGCTTCAGATGGCCTCCCTGGCTGAGCGGGGCTGGAGCGGGGAGATAACCCGCGCGGCTGCCACCAGGAATGACTTGGCCTCGGCTGCGCTGGCCACGGGCCGGGGTCCCCGCCGGCTGCTCGCAGCCCTAGGAAGCCCCGGCATCGAGCAGCGGAGGTGGCGGGGGGGGGGGGGGTGAGATGCTCTGGCCATGGCCTTTGCACGTGGGATGCGGGATGGCCGTGGGCTCAGTGCAAAGGGGCAGGAGCAGAAAGCGTCCCTCTCGGAGGGGCAGAGCCCCTTTCGGAGGGGCAGAGAGGAGGAGGGCAGGAGGGCTGGGGCCGGACCCGGACACCTCGGGAAAGCAGCGTCCAAATCCCAGCTCTCCCCGTAAAGCTGTGAATTCCTGCAGAGTTTTGTTAGCGGGATCGGCGCGCAGCCTGGTGCCCCGCTCCGAATTAATTATCCGCTGACACGATTTCGCTTCTTTCCCTTTGTGTTATTTTAATTAACAGAGATCTCCTCCAAGCAAGCCAGCTGCCATGTAAATTGTAAAACTGTCAGCATGTACAGGAACTTAACAGGGATTTTAAGAAAGCCTTGCACAAAGCGATGTAAAGTTGAAAAAAAGTGTGAAGACCGGGGTGGGGCTACCGATGGAGAAAGCCCAGCTTTTGTTTTAGATCCATTTCCTGAGGCAGAGGTGAGGGGCAGAGGTACTGCCAGGTATTTCTGATCAGGATCATCTTCAGCCCGAGTCCCTGCAGCCCGGCCGTTCCTCCCAGCTCCCTTCCCCGCCGTCCCAGCAGACCTCAGGCGGGGCTCAGCGCTAAGTCGGGCAAAAGGAAACATCAGTGGCTTTGCTATAGTGAATCTGTTCTCCGTCCATTGCGGATTCAACCTCATCCGCATTTGTCCTGAACTTGATGTAACCGCGTGTGCCGATGGCCGGCTGCCGAGCTGGCGCCAGCTCTCCGGTCTCTGCGTCTGCGCCCGGTTGTATCGAGGCTTGCGATTTTTAACTATGAGCTGAAATCAGCCAGTTCTTCCTAAGATTGGGCTCTGCAAACAAGCAAAACCATGTTAATGGGCCCCATATGTCTTTGGTTAAAAGCTGCTTCAGCAGCAAGAGCAGCAGATGCAGAACCGAACGCGCGTAGATGGAGGTACGGTGGGAGTTCACGCGAGGATACTCCGTGGACATCTCATCTCCCCCGACCGCAAGCAGAAGCCTGTGGTAACCCTGCAGCCATCAATTAATAAATGTTTAGGCGAAGTCGATGAAGGTTAGCGAGGCCCCGGCTCAGCGGCAGGCTCAGAGGGGCCAGCAAAAAGCAGAGATGCTCCGGAGCGGTGGCTGGCCCCGACAGACGTGCGGAGCGTGGGAGCCAAGGGGGAGCCGGGCCGGGGCAGCCGGGGGTTTCGACCCCTTGGTGGGACCTCACAAGGACGTGGGGCGGCACGGATGCTCACAAAACCCACTCCCTGCGGAGAAACCCCAGGCTATAAGAAAGTCAGCGGTTTTCTCCCTGCCTGATTTTAGGTGCAGATCAACAGCTCTGGGAAGGGCCCGGCTTTTCTGCAGTGTGGTTTTCTGTGCACATGCCTCGTCCCTGCGAGCTATGGACCTGGGTTAAATTTGGATGAGGATTGAGCTACTTAATTCTATTTCCTCCCTTCCTCATCAGAAATCATTTTCATTGTCCTTTCAGAACAAAGCAAAAAGATTTCAAACCACATTTTGGTGGAGAAGGAGGGATTTTCTTTCCCAGCAGCAGCCAGGGATAAAAGCCTCCAGTCGGCTGAGAAAGCTGCAGCATTAAAGCCCAAATGCTGAGCTTATCCGGCAAGCACAGCCGGGCTGCGAGGGGTCCAGCGCGATGCTGATGGTTTCGCAACGAGGCCAGTTTCCCAGGGGCTTGGACGTGCCTGTCGCATATGGAGGTTCCCTCCTCAGCCCTCTTTGCCATGCCAGGCATGCTGCCTTGTCCACTGAAACAAATGACCTTGAGCAGAGCTGCGGGTCAATAAAATAATTTGCTAACTGATCCATCTTCTGTGGCAAACAGATGAATCAACTTCGGCTCCCTGGGCTGTTTTATGTACGGATGGGAGAGCCGTGAAGTTAAAATAACGTTTGCTCACACATCCATCTCCATGCAATAAAAGGATAGCTCCAAGTGAATACATTTGTGTGTTTCAAGAGGGAAAAAAAGCATCTCCGCATCTTCCGACACTTGTCTTTCTGAGGTGGGTGCTCTTCCTCAGGCCGACATGGCTTGGGCAGCCATCACAGCCTGGGCAGTGCATCATGCCCCCTCGTCCCCGCTTTCTGCCCGTCTCTTCCAGCAGCTCTGCTTCCCCGGCCCGTCCTCTGACGGCCCCTCCTGGGGGCTCAGCCTCGGGGCCGCCCTCGGCCGCCCTGCCCTTGCCACCGCCTCGATCCTCCACGAGGGATGGACCGAAGGCTCCGGTCCCCTGGGTTGGGCTGAAGTTTCAGCCCCTGGAAGGTGACTTACAGCCGGGAGCTGGAGCGGCGTGGGAGGCAGACTTTGCTTTTACTGGTGTCCCGTGCAGCAAAGCACTAAAAGCAATTAAAAACGGCCATTTCCACCGTGGCGACACACCATCCCGTAGCAATTGGCAGGGGGTGGGAAGGAACTGGAGCCAACGAGGGGAATGCAAACCAGCCAGCGCTCCCCGGACCGCGGGCTCGTGCGCACGCCTGGACTGCGTCCGCCTGAGAGCACGGCAAACTGGGGCACTCGGAGGTACGGGAGCAGAAAGGCCCCGAGGCAGCCTGTGCTCAGCGAGCCCCTAATCACGGCGAGGTGATTAATGCCCTTCTGCTCCCGCGCGTCGCTGCTCCGTTCCCGTGCTCCCCGCGCTCGGCCCTGCTGCCTCGGCAGGTCCCACCCCGGTGGGCACCAGGCAATCGGCTTCGCAGTGGATGGCACTCGGTTTTCCTGGTACCAAAAGCAGGGATGGAGCCGGCAGCGCGGGGAAAGGGCAGGGCAGAGCCAGGGCTCTAACCCAGGGACTTGTCCTTGGCCATGAAATGGTCTGTGAGTTAACGACCGCTCCCGGGAGAGGGGGTTTTTGTCACCTTCCTTCCCAGAGGATCCCAGCGCTGCGTGCTGGCCGGGGCCAGCGGGTTTTAGGAGTCCCAGGGCTGAGGCCGAGACCCGGCTCCTGCCGCACGCACATTGCTCAGACAGGCTGGAGCTGCCCCGTATCGATCTGTCTGCAGATCAATCTGATGAGCACGTTGCCTTTGGTTTTAGGCTGGTGCAAAGAAAGCAGTGGCTGGGAGCTGGGGACAGCCCAAATTTAAGCTCAGGAGCTCCCCAGGGAGTTGCATCCCAGGTTTCAGTTGCTGGGGATAAAAATCCCCTGTGCCCTGCTGCTCTACCTGCTTGTTCTCCAAATCCTTTATCAAAATTGCTGCATGAGCGCAGTGGAAGGAGGGCCCGGGAGACCCCGCAAGGGAGGAGAGGTGCTGGTCCCCCGCGCCAGATAAAGCCTGCTGCCCAACCTCCTCCTCTGACAGCTGGAGCGCGGAGCTGGGAGCAGAAGGGGGGAGTCCCGGCCCCCGCCTTGCTGCGGCAGCACCCGCTGATCCCAGCACTGCGTCCAGCTGCAAGACGGAGTCTTTCCCGGGGGGTGCGGGCGGGACGTGTCTCCCCTCTGCTCTCCCACAGCGAGGGGTGAGTTACCCGGCTGCTCCCCGGGGCTCTCCCCGGCAGGTTAACAAGGTTAGGCACAGCTCAGCAAGGTTAGGCACAGCTCAGCGGCAGCAAATAATAAGTTAGTGAGTGGGAGCGAGCGGCCGTGCTTATTATGGGGAGGTGAGAGGTCGTGGTTTGCCTGTCCCGGAGGTTAACAAACCCCACGCAGCCAGCCCGAGGGCACAGGAGCTGCTTTAGCTGGACACCAGAGATAAAAGAGAGCTGCTCAGAGGGCTCAGAAAAAGGGGGTCCCTTCCACGGGGCCACGGGAAACACCTCGTGCCCCGGCAGCTTCGCGCCGCGCTCCTCTTCCTCGGCTGGTAGCCCAGGAGCCGTGCACGCCGCGGAGCTGCACCGGGCAAAGCTCCCTCCGCGCCGGGATTGCTGCAGGGCACTTCCTGCGAGCCATTAAAGCAAGTTGGGTAATTAATACCTTCCATGCATGAGGGAAAATGAAAGGCAGGTGGGAGGAGGAGGGGAGGGGAGCAGGGAGGAGGCAGCTCCATTTTGAGGGCGGTCGGGGTGGTTTTCCCTTGGCGTGTTGTTACTGCTTCGGAGCCTCCCGTACACTGCGGCGTTCGCACCTCTCGGGCACGCTATTACCAGCCCGGTCCCACGCAGCACTGCGACGCTGTCGGGCTGCGCGTCTCGCTGCTGCCCGGGCACCCCACAAAGCCGGAGCAGCTCTCCTGCCTCCTCTTCGCCCCGGCACCGCTGCAGGACAGGGGCTGGGGCTGCCCCACGCCGGGCTCAGCACCGAGCCGGCTCCTCCAAATCCCCTCCAAAGCTGCCGGGCTGCAGAGGGCTACGGGAAAGGCCCCTCAGTGCTAAAGAAAGCTCCGTTTCAGCACCTTAAATACAGTTTCTTAACAAACAAAATGTTTATTTTCTAAATAATAATAAAAAAAGAATTCCAGCCTCGGGGTATTTAGTGAAATGGCTGCAAGCTCATTCGAGCGTGTGTCCATTACCGTCCCCCCCCCGCTCCAAACCCCGCCGCGTCCCCAGCGCTTTATTCCGGGAGAGTGACTGACAGACCCTGATCGATGCTGATTTTGGTCTTAAATAAACACATTGGCCCTGGTTCGCCAGGGAAGAGCGAGATGTCGGCATCTGGCTGACAGGCAGAGAGAGGGCAAACTTTGCCAAACGGGCGTTTCTTTGCAATAGATTTTATCTTCTATCAGCGTCGTGGCATGGGAGCCAGGCGAAAGCCGGGACGTGGCCGTTAGTAAGGTTTCAGCACAGGGGTTCTTTTGCATTTTTCTCCTTTAAGTTGTGTTTTCTGTAGACGGAAAAATAACTGAGATGGAGTTCAAATATCCAAAGAGCATTGTCCGGCTGAAAGCCGTCAGGCATCTCGCTGTTGACTGATCAGACCATCTAGCAGGGAAAGGTGCTTTATTGTCGACAGTCGCTGTCAGGAGAAAAGCCCTTTGATAATTTGCTGAGCTATCGCAATTCACTGCAAGAGCTGCAGAGCTCCAAGAAACCCCGAGATTCTTGGAAATGCAAAATGGGAAACTCCTCCCTGGCTCTTGCACCAGCGTCGTGTAGTTCTTAAAATTATTAGAAATGGCACTTGGGAGATGAGTGAACTCGGGCTGCTGCAGGTTTGCAAAATACCACTCGGGTCTTTTTTTTCCCCCTTTGAGCACCATTTTGTCCAATCCATCAGTTCAATACATCTCCAACGCCCATTTCTTGCTTTACCACAGTGTCAGGCATCAAGATCAGAATGGCAGCAGACAAAGTTTGTTGCTGCAACAGCCCCGGCAATCTCCTCTGCGCAACGCGCGACTGCGGCCGCCCCGAACGCCGCTGTGCACCCACGTGCACCCATGTTCTGGTGGCTCATTCCCGAGGTGACTTCTTTATCTCTGCATCTCTGACCCCTGCGTGCCAGGCAGACTCCAGCCTGGTCAGAAATGAAGGTGCTCTGACTCGAAGGTCACAAGTTACTGAGCTGAACTGGGAGAGAAATTCCAGGAGAGCAGATTGGGATTGTTTTAATTAAAGGAGAGAGGCAGGGGAAGGGGGGGCAAAGAAACACTTGAGCAATCAAACAACGTGTTCCCCTCGCAAAGACGAACGGTTTGAGGTAGGATTAAGAAGGCTGAAACTGTCTTTTTAAAGGAACGTAAAAATGTGGATGTTGAATGATTGACAAATAAAGGGCACTCTCCTTTAATTTAAATATGCTCCTAGTTTGTGCAGAATATGTTAATTTATACATTGCCTAAATAGCCAGTAGCTATTGTCTGTAAAACCACATCAGATCAGGGCAGCAGGGCAGTTAATGTACTGGCTAGATGTTATGGCTGGTCAGTGAAGCGATCCGAGCTTCCTTCCACTGGCTCCCGAACCCTAAATGGAATAGCTGAGCTGTAAAAAACTGCCAGGGGCATAAACTGAAGTTCATTCTGTCAGCCTTCAACAGGACGAGGCTTCTCCTTCCCACAAGGACCCGTACGTACCCTTAGACCTAGCCCGGCTCCTGCACCCCGCTGACCCCAGAGCTGTCCCCCTTCTGCTCCTTCTCCTCCGGAGCCCTGCAAGCCCCCGCGCCCTCCGCAGGGCTGATCTCAAAGTTGTGGGGTACCTACAGCACGGGCCAGGAGCTGGGGGATGCAGAGGCTGTCCACAGCTCTGCAGTGCCTTCCCCTGTCCCCTGTGCTCCCCTTGTGCCTCAGTTTCCCTATCTGCAGGCTCTCCCAGCCCCTCCAGCCCAGCTCTCCTGGGGCTTTGGTCACGGCTTCTCTCTCTCAAGGTCCCACAGCAGCTCTTAGCCTCTCCAAAAAGTCCTCCTCCCCTCCTGCCATGCCATGCCCTGCTGTGGGGGTGCTCAGCTTGGCTGCTTCCGAAGCAGCCTTGGTGGTCCCGCTGTATTTTTAACACGGTGACATTTGACAGCCTCTGCCCCAAACAAGACCTGGGTGTGATCCATCCCTGACCTGCCTGTACCTCCGCCTTCACGCGTAGCCACGGCTTGGTCTGGTCACTGGAGAAATTTTTAATGCAGAGAGGCTTCTAATTAACAGGATTCTGAAGTTAATTAAGACAATCTTTCTCATCTCATTTAGATGAGAGCGCTCACCAGGGCCATGCTGCTTCCCTGGGCTCCTAGGGAGCCTTCGCTCACATCCCAGGGGCTGTCGTGTCTCAGGGCAAGGGTCTGGGATGTCACCTTAAAGGCTGAACATACGTTTGTCTGAAGGACCAAGTGATCCGCCCTGAATCTCAACTCCAGAGAGTCCAGGACCGTGCTTCAGCCTTCCTGGCCCCCTCCGTTCATTTCTTGTACAAACCTACCGGCTTCAACAGATGACTCCTAAGGGGAAATTGGCCTCTTGCCTCCCATGTCAGCCCAGTAAACTGGCAATGTTATGGACTCATCTTACTTAAGAAAGGTCCATCTTCTGCATTCCCGATGCCTTCCCATAGATCAGTCTGGATTAAGTTTAGAGTGATATGATAAGTAGTAATAATACTGCTGCCTTGCCCCTAATTATTTTCAATATAATTACGTACCCTCAAGAAACCTTTTAAATAGCACACTCTCATCAGCGCTCTGGTCCAAGGGATTCATTTGTTTCAGGAAAGAAATATTCTTGGGGCTGAATCCTTCATTAGTCTTTACTAGAGAGACTCCTCCTGCAGTCAGTAGGGTACGTGTGCCCCACTCGAAGGCGTGGGGCTGTGCCCATCTGGGCAGCTGGCCAGCAAAGGAAGGGTTTTGCAAGCACCTCAGAATTTGGTTTGTTGGCAGCGTAAAGCATTTGGCGAGAAAAAAAGCCTGGAATTCTGCTGGAAAGGATCAGTGAAAGACTCTGAGTTTCACTGTCTTTTATCAGTTTATCACGCTTTCTTTTCTCCTGTTTTAATCCCACAGAAGTGCTGCAGCTCTGATGTGTGAAAGAAAAAGAGAGATTAGATCCCTCGGCTGCTTAGCTCTGAGTGTGGGGCCGTATTCCCGGCATCTGCCTGGGCACGGGGAAGTGCTGAGTTGCCATTTTATCTCCCAGTGCTCTCCGAAGCAGCTCGGTCTGCCGGGGACCCAGGTGCCTGGTGGACGTGCGCCTGTGCCGGTACACCCGTGGGTGGACTCTGGGGTGCGGCACACATACCTGTGCAGACTTGGGTTCTCGCTGTTGGGATTAAATTGCAGCTCCGTGCGGGTGTGAAGGCTGTCGAGGGAAGCTTCCCGAGGCACGCGCTGCGTTTGGGATAGCGGTACCTTCCCTGTGCGACTACAGCCTGGGTGCTAAGCGTGCAAACCGAAAACACGTGCCATCGTATCACCATGGCACGCTGCCCTACCTTGAGATCAAAACTGGGAAGGAACAGCAAGGGCCAGTGTGTTTGGAAGGGAAGAATTAAATGCATACATTGAATTTATGCAATATATTTTTTGTATCTTAAGGGGGACCATTGTTTTACTGAGCAAATCGGCTCTTCATTCAGGCGGGGTCCTGACTGTGGCAGCCCTGTGGAATTTCCTGTAAAAGCAAGATGTCCTTTGCTGAATTGTCCACTGTCCCCGTTACCTGCTGCCCTCCGGTCCCACCGCTGGCAGCACGTCCAGGGGCTGGGATTCCCATGCATGCCCACAGCCCAAATCTGTCCTGATGCGCTCCTGCCTTCCCCCTTCAAACCTGTGGGATGCTCAAAGCAGAATTCGGTTTGTGGGTTTTAAGCAATTCATGATCTTTTAAAGATGAAAAATCTGTATAAATGGATGTTTTCCCATGACCTTTGGTTTTATTTTCTTGCTGGCACAATGGTTGAGAGTCCACTTGGACTTTGATCCTGCAGAGACTCTTCTGTGCCTAACGGGGTGTCCTGAGCGCTCCCCTGGAGTCAGGGGTGAGGGAAGCATCTGTGTAAATCAACGCCTGCTCCAGCCCCTAGACCAGGGAACAGGTACAGTGGGATCACCCCGCCTGGATCCCTGAAATCCTTTTGGGAAAGGGGGGACTCTAGCTGGGAAGTGGAAGCCCAGCCCAGCCCTTTCTGTGCATCCCCACACAACCTTCATTTCAGACTGTCCCTTTTCTGCACCAGGGTTTGAAAACCAAGGATGAGTTTCCGAGGAAGTTACCTCACTGAAATAGTTAATGAGAAATTATACCATCCCCCACCTTGCTCCCCCCAGCTCACCACCCCTCTGAAAAAAAAATCAGAATAATAATTAAAAGATGCCTAGAAACGCTCTTGGAAGAGCATAAATTCTGAAGATGAAAGTAAATGATTAAAATAATTAAATACTTCAAGTTGACAAGCAGAAGCAGAATCTTGCCAACGGACATTTGTCGGTAATTAGTTAATTAATCCTAACACAAATTATAAGCCATAACAAACCAGTCAGGCTGAACGCAGCCGGCTGTTCAGAATTAAACTTAGAAAAAGAGGGAGTGAGAGAAAGAAGAAAGAAAAGTTTTAGGATTCTTGCGGATCTGAGGGAAGATGCTGTGCAGAAGCCGGTGTCCCTGTGGGAAGAGCAGTCGGGGATAGGGGCTGGTTTGCTGGGGCAGGAGAGCGGCCGCCGGAGCACTCCCCTTCCCTCCTCCGCTCTCGGGGTGCTCCCAGCTGTGCTGCCTGCCCAGCCCTCCCCTCTCCCCGCTCAGCTCCTCACCAGCCTGCCCTCAGCCCTGCCTTCACACGGGAAGACCTTCAAGCACCTCTCGGTCCCCTCCGCAGCCCCCGCACGGCATCTCCGGGGAGCGCTCGGCCTCCCTGTGCTACCGGCACCCTGAGCCCGGGAGGAGCGCTTGCGTCCTCCCTGTACCCCCTGCGCCTGCAGACTGCTCGGTGGAGAACAGCAGCCGTGTCAGAAAGCAAGGACAGAAACCGGCACGCCCGCTGGCAGAGGGCACGGGCAGGTGCTGGTGTCCTGGAGAGCTCCTGCAAGGCTTTTGGAGGTGATGGATAGAGCAAGGATGGGGAGACAAGGTCCGGGCTGGGCTGCGTTCCCACCCCCAAGAGCACAGTGGGATGAGATGGGATGGGATGGGATGGGATGGGATGGGATGGGATGGGATGGGATGGGATGGGATGGTCAGAGCAGGCAGCACAGAGCAGGACTCGGGATTTCCAGCCTTCTTCTGTGAGTAAATGTGAAACAAAAGCCTTCCCAGCTCTGTTTCCAGCTCTGCCACTGATGCCAGTGTACGACTTGAGGCACGTCACTTAGCCAGCCAAAGAAACAAGCTGGTCTGTGCAATCGGGGTCCCCTCAGGTCCCCAAGCAAACAGTGACATTAATCCAGTGGTTTCTGGAAGACAAGCATGGGCCAGCATCTCAGAAGGGCTCCGTCTTGGGGTGTTGGGAGGGGAGCTGCAAACCAGCTGCCCATTAACACCCTGATTTAGAAAGTGTTTCTAAGACAGGCTGAAAAAGCAGGGTCGGTGCTTGGGAGCTGGGTCCAGCCAGGGAAACTCGGTGCAAATGACACGTATGCGGTCAGCAGGGACCTGGCGTGAGCCTGGTGCACGCCAAATTGCTGGAAAGGCGGGGAAGCCGGAGCTGCTGCTTTACCTTGTGCAGCGGGAAGAGGTTAATGAACTGCAGTCTGGTTTCCCACCTCCAGTCACCTTGGCTCAAGTCCAATTTTCAGCCCTAGATTAAGTGAGCCCAGTGATCCACAGGCAAGACACGGTGAGTGACAGCTCATATGCGGCAGCGTACCTCTGTGTTAACACGTCGAGCAGGGACTGTAGATGCACTGAAGGGCCAGGCTTTGCCCTTCCTCCAGCACAAAAAGGCTCTTGAACAGACAGGAGCTGGTGCTCCTGGGGAGAGGACCTGCGCATCCCCAGCGCAGGGACACTCCTGTGTGACAAACTGGGCCAAATGACAGCTGGCAACGCAGCTAAAGTGATAAATGGGACATACAAGTCGCAAATGGGCTTTTATCAGCAAGGAAAAGAAGCCAGGCAATATTTTGAAAGAATAAACAGATGCCAGGGAAGTGTGACTTTCCCGCAGATTCCAGATTGTCAGAGGAATTGCCAGCGACTGATGTGCCACGTCCGGGTATGTGTCATGTGAGTGGAAGTACGAACATGTGAGCACACATGACCATCTACTGATGTGTTTTACATGCAGGGGAGAAAGAGATAATTTACAAGACAATAAGAACTCAACACTGAAGAAATGTACGGCTCATCTTTTTTGGCCAAAATTCTCGGAGACAGATGTGAAGCGGGTTCCTGTTTTCCATAAAATCCATCCAGTGCTCCGCTGAAGAGAAAGTTTTATTCCGCATGTGTGTGAGCATGTGTACGCGCGTGTTCTAAGTGTTTTGCATTATGTGAGCTCTGACCTTCAGAGGGGAACAGAAGGAATATTTTCCCCCCTGAGGCTAGAGTTGTCAGTGAAATGTCTGTCTTTCTTAATAATTTCAATCCGGGTGACAGGGGACAGGGCATTTTGCTCTGAACGAACGTACTGTAAAAACTGTCAGATAGAATTTGTCTCAAGAAGCAACATTTCTATCTATTCAGGGGCATCTTATGACCTGTGGAGCAGCACATTTTTCTCAACTGAAAAAAGGAGTCCTAAAATAGGTGGTTTGGTCTTCTGCAGAGCTTTGGATTAAACCTAAATGGATTCTAACAAGCAACGGTGATCTCCAGCAGAATGCTTTCTGCATTTGTTTGTTGGTTGTTTTTTTTTAAATCCAGAACAAACTGTGCACAGAAGTGACGTAGCAGAAAAGAAGGGATATAAATTGCCATTCACTGGGCTGGAGTAATGGCCTATTTTGTCCTATATCCTGTCTCTTAACTGCCTGCCTCTCTGAATTTCCTCCAAACTGACAGTGGCCAGCGTCTTTTTAATGAACTGAATAAGTAACTAAATGGGTAATTAACCAAATGAGCATGACGATAATTTGATTGTGCTTTCCCCACTTTTAAAGCACAGGAAATAGTAAGAAAAGTAGTAATTCAGTCACCAGCAGGAATTCAAACAGAGGGGCAGAGCTAGAGGAGCCAGGGGGAAGCTTTGATTAGATGTTGCTGTCTATAAATCTCCCACAACACCAGGGAAATCTCTGTTTGTTTTGTTAAACATTTTGATTTCTTGATTTGTGCCTCCTCAGTGGGGAAAAAAACTATCCAATGACTTGGAGCAGCTTTTCTTCTTATGGTTTAAGTTTACAATTAGCAATGGTTATGAAATGGATCATCCCGCTGGCCGCCACAGAGCTGTACAGCTACGGGTCACACACCACTCAAAGCTAGACATTGTATTGGCATCACCAACCTGGTTTTGCACCACTGAGCTTTTGCAATATTAGCCTGCAGTGCCTGTTGCTTCCCCACCTCACCGAGAAGGTTTGAGCGGCAAATCAAACTGGGAGAGAGGGAACCAAAAGTGAACACAGCAGGAAGCAGCCGTGATGCTCTGCACTGCTGGAGAGGCTCCAGAAGTGGGAAAACTGGGAAATGACGCTCCCTGTCCCTGGCCATCCCAGCCGCTTGCGGTGAATATCCTCTTGTCCACCGCAAGCAGACAATGATGACCACTGCAGAACTGCTCAGGAAGGAGCATCCCGCCGAGAAGCAGGGCCCCAGCTGGTCTCTGAAATGTTCTCACCTGCAAGATCAATCCTGCCAGAGACACATACAAGCGCTAATCAGCTCTATTGACATGGCAGATGGCAGGTTACAATCCATTTTCACCTGCACACTCCAATGGATGCCCTGTTCTTGCCATCACAGGTGGAGGGTAAACGCTCTGCAACGGACCTGGGACCAGGGAAGCAGAGCAGCCCGCTCACCCACCGCCCGCAGCGGGGGGCTGCTGCAGGACGCAGGGCCCATAGGATCGACACTGCCAGACATTGACATTTCCCAACAAATTTGGCAAGAATGAGGACTCTTAGGAAGGAGTTTTGCTGGCGGTGGGCAAGGAGGACACGCTCCCTCCACACTGACCCCAGCTTGGGAAACTGCAGGAGGGGCGAGTGGGGCCACCCATGTCCAGAGCAATCCCTCTGCAAAGCTGCTGTACGCCAGAAAGCAAGCACTGCAGGGAGATGCCAACGGTCCGCACCACATCCAGGAGAGCCAGGCTCATGATTTAAATGCCACTGACAAAACCCCTCCATCCAGGTAGTGTTTAACACCCATCTGTCAAAACAAACATGTGAAAGAAAGACCCTGCAACTTTTGCCAGCTGAAACTTCAGCAAGCGCTGTTCTCCGGTGACCCAGAGGCAGCTTGGTGGGGAGGACAGAGGCAGAAACAGACTGGCACCAGGGGCTGCCCACCAGCCTGGGCACGGGAGGAACAATGCAAGGTTCGTCCCTGCCTATCCCTAAGGAGAATCTGCTTAAATATACCGTGTTTAGGCCCATAGAAAGTCAGCTTGAGGCACTCTGTGGAGCCCAGACAGAGAGATTAAGAACAAAGCTCCGTGTAAGCCTTGCAGAGTTCATTCCGGGGTTGTGTGATCCAAATGGCACGCTTCAGCAGCTAGAGAGGAGCTCAGTGAATCAAGCCGTTTCTATTCCCATCCAGTCCACTCACCTGCCCTGTGATCTCCACTAAATCACTTCTCCTCTCTGCGCCTTCATTTCCTGCACCTGAAATAGCAGGAACACGAGGATCCTTTTCTTCTCTGGAAAGCGGTGAGCTCCTAGCAGGAAACCTTGTCTAGGCATTACAGTAACTGTAGCATCGTCTTTACTAATACCATATTGAGACAGATGACAGCAAAGGGGAAAAGCCAGTGCAAACACTGGTCAAACAATCCCTGGAATGAAAAATACCTCCCATACTGCAGTTGTGCATCAAACCACAGCCCCACGCCTGCTGGGCTGCTTCATGAGCTGGGGACAGAGCAGAAAGCTGAGCCCAGGTGTTTCAGGCCAGCACTGCCCAGCTTTGGTTTAGCACAAGGCAGCGGCAATGCACCCAGGAGGGCTCAGCGTCGCTCTTCTGGAAGGGGAACAGGAACTTGGGATCACAGATTGGGAGACAGAGATAGAACCTGCAGAGTTTTCCTCCTCCTCTGACACAGTTAGGGCACTGTGTCCTCTCTAAAAAATGTTCTGCTGTTATAACAGGTGGAAGAGGGACGGATGCCAGCCCTCAAGCAATTAGCCAGCGGCTTAGGAGTTCAGCAAGCAGAGTGCTTGTTCCTGGCCAAGTGATCGCAAATGTATCACAACTGCTCCACACGGCAGATCTTCTGTCAATGGCAGAGCTGTATCTGCACTGCGTGTGAATTCGCACAGTCCCTGTGCCCCTGGGTGTATGCAGACCTGGGACGGAGCCTGTGGGGAGCCTCCGTAAAGTGCGTTGCTGTTTACAAATGTCAGAAGCATGGCAAGTCTGCTAAGCATTAACATGAGAACCACGCACCGTCGGAGAGCAATTGCACTCAGGGTAGCCAGGCAGCTGACGTCTGGCTGGCACAGCAGCGTGCAGCCAGGTCAGGTAAAAGTTGAGCTTGTTGTCCAAAGGTAAGAACAACATCTGCAATATCTCCCAGACAATGCGTGAAGAAGGGGTAAAAAACTAGCAGGGAAGAAAAAGCAATGCTGAAAGGTTGGCAAAGCCAGCTTATGTCTTCCCGAACACTTGTTTTCCAACTGTTGATGTAATGACTTGTCTGCATTTTCTGCTCAGCTCTGGGCTCTCTGCTGGAGCAATCGGCACCTAGTAAAGAGACTGCGATGTTTTCCTCTGTAAATATCATCTTAAATTAGGAAGTACTGGTCAGCCCACATCAATGGAGATGAGGAATTACTGTCCAGGCCAGATCCACAGCTGGTGTCAGCCCGAACAGCTCCAGTGGCTGTAACAGGGCTCGGTGGATTTATATTCAGTATTTATATTTATATCCCTGGACTGCACTGAGGATTCTTTACTTTTATTGTTTTACAGGTTTTCCCTTTGACTAACTCCTTGACTGCCTCTGCGTAGAAAACACGACAGCTTCATACTTGGCAGCTTTTCTATCTACTGCTCAGCCCTCCCATTTTCCCCTTTCTCAACCAGTCTGTCCTTGTCGAGTTTCCTTCGTTGCACTGTATCTTGACACCGATTTGTTGGTGTAGAGCCGTCCAGGGAGTTATGGCAAGTTACGCAATAAATTTGAGCTGCTTCCTCCTTTGTGGGTGATCTATTTTTTTTCTTTTTTTTTTTCAATTTCAGGGTTCCTTACAGGATCAACCTTCCTTTTTAAGAAGATATCACATTTCCAGCTAAAGCATGCTTTACTTGCTCCAAGCTGCGATGGGAGGATGGGAAGGCGAGCTCCCCTCTCTGTCACAGCCTCTCGCTCTCTGTGCTCCCATTCCTGCTTTGGACTGGGATGCTTCAGCTCCACAACTTATCTGGACCTACTGAGAAAAGATACTCCGAGGACCACACAGTCTTTGGATATCTCTGTATGTTGGGTACAGGATCACAGTATCAGAAACTGCATATTGTATATCAGGTGTCTCAGTACATAGAAGAGTTTTACGTAGGCTGCTTAGCATCCCTGTGCTACTCACAGCTTTTGTTCTTGGAATAACCCCCACCAAGGTTGTGTGGCACAGACATGTATAAATACGCCTAACTGCAATATTTGTCTTGAAAAGAAAACAGGCAAAGGTACATTCAATTTTAAGGCATACGGCAGCCTGGACAATTTCCCTTTAATGTTGGAAAATATTCCCCGATTTCTGCTAAGCAGAGATGTCCTGCTGTCCTTCTTATACCGCTGTACTAATGTCAGAAGCGCCTTCACCCCAGGAAGAGAGGTAGGTGTGTACTGGATGCAGGCGTGCTTCCTAAACAGGGAAATTCAATCTGTCAAGAAAATTCAATAACAACCTTAACATTTAATTGTACCCTAGGGCCCAATAAAGGATGGTAGTTGTTGATTTTTCGTTAACCTTCTCTTAAAAAGGTCTCAAAAAATAACTGCTAAGTTCGACTGGCTGGCTGTATGTACACGTGCAATACGTACGGAGATCTATAGGGAAAAATGTGTTTAAAACTTCAGATTGGATCCACATAGAAAATACTTAAGCAGTGGCGCAGAGCTTGGCCATTGTTAGGTAAAAGAAAACATCCTGTTTTGATTTATGCACGCAGCACTCAATTTAACAAGTGTAGCTACAGGCAATTGGAAAACAGTCAAAATGGTGAATTTGCTGCTTACACTCATTTATACTGTTTCCTGAAGACAATTTGCTGTTGCTTTTTGGCATGTTCAGTATTTTTTAAACCACACAAAGGTTATGCCCAGTTCTCATAATTACACAGTGACTTTCTTGGTATAGGTGCAGTTGGGCGTTTGCCATGTGCTGTAGCAGCCCGAGTTTTATTTCCTGGGGCTAACTCCTTTACGGCAACTGCCGCGGGGGTTTAATGCTCCGGTGGCCCCTTTCATTAGCGTGGGGCTGGGTCTCTGTGGAGCCGCACTTAGTGAATGTATTAGATGGGGCTCAGGCAGAGGCAGAGTCTAATCAATAAACCAAGTGCCAGTTGGAGTTACTCTGCTCGTCAGGATGGCGCCTGCAGTTAGACAATGTCCAGGCAATTAGAGTATACCTTTTGTTTCTCTTGTTATTAATTATCTACATTACAGCCACACCTGGAAGCTTCTGGGTGCTGCACAGCCAAGACAAGACATTTTTTGCCCTAAGAAATTTAAGTAGATTGAGAGTGGGGGGGAATAAGGGAATAGCAGAGAAGAGCATTTGCTGAGCAGTGGCTGTCAGAACCCATGTCCGGCCAGGCGATGAAACAGAGATGCCATCCAAGCTCCCTACCTGAGCTCATGGAGGAGCTCTGAAGCCATCAACTGATAGGAAAATCCGCAGGCACATCTGCGGCTCAGGAGTTCTCCCTTGGTGGCTGTCATGGACAAAAAAACCCCATTTATTGGCTCAAGAGGTGAGTCAAGCTAGGGCTTGTCCCTTTGATCGTGGGGGATTCTGCTTGGGATGGTGTTTGGGGTGGCAGGAGGGACTCCGGACCGGAGGGGCTGAGCATGCACTCGCAGTCACTGTCTGCGGACTGGCAGGCTGTCACCGCAGACGGCGGCAGGAGCCGCAGGGAGCCCCGCACAGCAGCTCGGGGGTCGGCTCCGCAGGCAGCTGGCACTGCTGGCGATTCCTGACACAGAAAGATGGGCAGCAAATAAATCACTCCATCGCTCCTGGAAGGATTTCACTGTCTCTTCTCAGTTCAGTTCCCTTTGACTACATAGATCAGAGGCTGCAGGAGTGCCAGTCATGTGTTTCCAAAAGAATTTGTGCCCAAGGAACAGTTGCCACACAAGGAGGGTTTGGAGTGTTTTTCTTTCCTCCTAGACCTCCACAGAACGCCATCAGTGAGCAGCCAGCCCTTCGCTCTGGCAGAGACCGCCAAGCCACTCTGGTTTTATTCCACCGAGTGTGGGGCAGAAGCAAGACATTCGATTATCACTCCACTTTCTGCATTGAGACTCTGCCTTGGAATTGTGCTCTTTACTAGCAGACACGGTGTGTTTTGGCTGGGAATGGTGCCAAAGACCCAGACGCACAGGATTTTTCTCCCAAACCAAAATCCAGACCATCTGCCTGACAGGAAACCCAGGTTTGCCTAAAACCCCCATCGTCCCCAGAGCGTACGAGCACCCCTGTCCCCACAGGGTCCCAGTGTGCCGGCCCAGGGCAGCGCGCTGTGGGAGCACACCGGCCGCTCAGCGCCCCCCCCCCCCCCCCCCCGAGCTCCGTTCCCGACGGATCGATCCCCGCCGCCTGCGGCCCGGAGGACAGAGCTCCGTGAGGAGACCAGCCGGCCCCTCGCGCCATCCCCGCGCCCCTTCCCGGTGCCGCCGCCAGGCTGGGCAGGGCCAGCCCTGTCGCTGGCGAAGGGGCTGTAAAACGGCGGGAACGGCGCCCGCCCCCATCGCCTCAGGCCGCCGCGGGCAGCGCGCGCTACCGCCGCGCCACGTGACCCCCTCCCCCGGGCGGGCGGCTCTCGCGAGCGCCGGCGGTGGCGTCATCGCTGCGCGCCGGCGCTTGCGCGCGAGCGGGTGGGAGGAGGCGGCGGCGCTTCGCTGTGTCACGGCGCGGCCTGAGGGGACGGCGGAGCGCGGCCGGCCATGGAGTACCTCATCGGCATCCAGGGCCCCGACTACGTCCTGGTGGCCGCCGACACGGTGGCGGCCTCCAGCATCGTCCAGATGAAGCACGGTGAGAGGCGAGGCCCGCGCGGCTCGAGCAGCCCCGCCGCTGCTCCGGGGGGCCCGTTAGCTCTGCCCTCCCCGGGGCAGGCCCCGCGGGGAGCCCCGGCCGAGCCGGACCGGCCCTGGGCGGTCAGGGTGCCCTTAGGCTCCGGTCATGAGCAAGCGACCAGTGCTGAGCTCGCTGCATGTGGTTAGGGTGCTCTGAGTCTGTGGCTGCGGCTGAGGAAAGGCTGTAAAAATAGGCGGGGGTGGGGGTGAAGGCTGCTGAATGTTTCAGCTCAGGTTTTATTCGTTGTAGGGGCTGCTGGCCGGGCTCTGTCACTCAGGGTGAGCCTAGGTCTCAAAAGGCCGGTTGCTCAGAGTAAAGTTTCCAAGCCTGAGCCAATATGACTGCAGTGTGGTGGGCTGTCACGTTAACTTACCGGTTCAGGCGAGCGTCGGCTGGTTAACCCAAGCCTTGCTCTGTACCACAATACAGATGTGTGAAAAAGCTGCACGGGGGTAACAGTGGGTGAGATTAAATGCTTGGTTGTGTCTAATTCACTGGTAAAATGTAATTCCTGGAAAAAAGGAAATATTGGGAGTAAAAGCATACATGAAATTCATAGCATATGAGCCAAACTGTAACATGCTTTTGGTTTCTTTATGTGATAAAACATCTGGAGCATTATCAAGCCTTTGAAATTCTCTGAAATGAATTTTTGTGTCTGCTGTTGCAATAACCTAGACTGAAGCTTGTTTACAAGGTGTAGTGATCTTTCTAATCTAAACACTGTGGTTTAGAGCCTCTTTTGTTTTTGTTTTTTTTTTTAAGTTGTAGATTGTAGTATTGATAAACATCCCATAAAATCATGACTGTTATAGCTAGCAGTGCTTTTACCTAAAATATTTCACTTCGGGTCTGTAAAAGTTAATTGTATTAGTGTTGGAAAGATGGCTGTGAAAGGTGGTGGCACAGACAAAACACAAATATAATCACTTTAAACAATGTTTTGTAAGTTAGTGTTGATCCCAAGTAGGTTTATTGATAAACTTTAAGGAAAATTTACTTAGGACATAGGGTTTATTTGTCTTTGGGGGAGAAAAAAACCCAAATTTCAGGTATTTGTTTAGAGTGTTGGCATTCACTAATACTTGCTTTAATTTGTAAATAGATTGCAAGGGCTGATCAGTGCGAGCGGCCTTTCCTGAACTCTCACGATGTGCAGCTGCTGGGTACTTCAATAACTCTTGAAACGGTATTAGGGGATTGTGACACTTCATACATGTCTCGCAGCAGAGATTATTCACCAGCATTTAGTAAACTGAAAGCGAAGTTCAGAGGTGGAGGTTTAGCGTTGTTCCGTAGACCTGCCTTCAGTATAGAGAAGCAGTCTGCCTTTCATGCCAACAGGTACTTGAATTTTTCTGTCTCGGATATCTGAGTGCCAGTCTGCTTCAATTAGATGAGACTGGAGTGTTAGAGTGAGCACAGAATTGTCTTCAGCGTTGTCATCGTGACAGCTGGGATTCCTTCAAATACACACAGACAAGTTTTTAAAACTGCGATTATGAGTAAAAGTATAGCTTACTGTTCCTTAATTTTGGTGTGTTTCAGTGGGCTGCTTTATAATTTAAAATCAGTACTTAATTTTTTCTTTTTTTTTTTTTTTTTACAAAAAATAATGACAAGCAAAAACCTGTTTCTGAAAAAGTCCCACTCGCCTAAATTGCTAATTTTTGAGACAGTCCTGGATATTGAAGAGCGGATCATTTGACATGGAATTTGGTTCTGGATTTGCTTTTGCTCGATGTGTTGGTATTTCACCTTTATACTAAAGGATTTGCTTCTGATGCAGTATATTTAGATATAGTAGAACGGTCACCGAGCAAAATTCTTATTCTGCAACCCAGGAAGCACCATGTATAATGTTAAAGTTTGAACACAATATTCTGTATGAAGTTTTAGTCTTTGTTTCTATGTAAGAAAGATCAGATCATGTATTTCTGAAATGCCTCCCTTCCTGAAGGAAGCACTTAGTGCATTTCAGCTTTGTTTCTCTTGGTGATGTGTTTAACCAGTCTTGTGTACTGTGCTACCAACTGTGAGAAGCTGAATGTTCGGGTTTGCTCAGGAAGACTTTTGGTAGTGCTCCAGGACATAATGTAGTTATCAGAGTCTCTTACTTCCTTGCTTCTGAAAGAAATCATGATGTGTTAGGTTATTGGCAAAACAATTTATTCTTTCTCATGACCGTGGCTCTTAATGTTATTTTTCTTTGCCTAGACCATGACAAAATGTTTAAGATGAGTGAAAAGATCTTACTCCTGTGTGTTGGGGAGGCTGGAGACACTGTACAGTTTGCAGAATACATCCAGAAAAATGTTCAGCTCTACAAAATGAGAAATGGTGAGTGAAGGAGAACAGTTACTCACTGAGGGCTGGGAGCAGAGTTAATGGTAGGTATGGTTTACAGTTGACTGTCGGTGGAAAGTGCTGTTCTCAAAGCTTCTCTAGCTTTAAGGATTTCTGCATTTTTAGTGTCAAGGAAAGGTGGTAGTGAAGGCAGGATGAAGAAATGAAGGTTGGACTATACAGTATAAACCAAGAGGTTTATCCAAAGCCCAGCTAACCTATTTGCAATATAAATGACACAAGAATAGGTTTGTTAGTAAAATATTTCTCTTAATGTGTTCATTGCATGACAACTGTTACCAGTTTTCCTGATACACTGGACTGAAAAAATCAGGCTATATGCCCATAGTATTTTAATTTTTTGAAGCTATGTATTTTAATGGTCTGTACAGATAGGAGCTACCTGGATTTTAGGGGCCTTTTTTATGCTTGTAGCTTTCAGAATAAACTAGAATTAGACATATGGCATAACATTTTGTCATTAAAGAATATCTTGTTATTTCAGAATAGGAATGAAAATTCAGGAAGTGAAACATGAGTATGGATTTGTACTGTTATCAAATACACCCATTTCTTCTCCAGGTTATGAATTGTCTCCTACTGCAGCTGCAAACTTTACACGACGAAACCTAGCTGACTATCTGCGAAGTCGAGTGAGTAATAGCTGAAAGATTTTGGCAAAGGCTTACAGGGGAAAATTTCAATTTTCAAGTAATGGAGTCTGAAAAAGGTGGCAGCTTCTGTCTTTAGTGGTGAATTCACTTTGCTGAAAGGATGTTTTATTAAAATATAACTTGATTTGCTTATTTCAAAATATTATCACATCACTTATCAATAACCGATACAACTATAGTCTTAAAATTCCAGCCTTGGGCCCGATAAACATTTTGTCACAAATACTGCAGACAGCTAAGTGAAATAAGCCTCTTTAACATCGAGATAAGGTTGTCAGTTTTCATGCAAATGCACTGAATCTGTTTAATCTTCTTGGAAAATGATTTAATGGAGCAAAGCTGTTTGATGTACTTAGCAAAACGAGTCCCGTTTGTAAACAGCAACATGAGGCTTTCAGTAAATACCAAATCCAAGTTGGAGCTGTGTTTTCAAGTTACTAAAAGGCAATTACTGATTTTTCTCATGGTAATTTTTTCAAAGTATGAAAAGATGTCATGAAGGGGCAAACGGACTTTCAAAGATCCAAGGTTAGGAAGCATTTCATTAGCATTCTTCTCAGCCTGCTATATGAAAGAAAACAAGAAGAAATAGGATGTTGAGAATGAAGTTGAACAACTGTCAGGGGTAGGGCATGGGATAAATGCACAGGCCTGAAATGATGTTTTACAGTAGCAAATAAAGGCCAGTGTTAACATCAGAGCTGTATGGCTCAGAATTATACATGTGTGGAGTGAGGCCCAGCCCCTTCTTCAAGAGCTCATCCACAGAAACAACCTGAGATTGTTCTTCTCATTTCTGACGTGGACGACAGCTGAAGGTAGCAAGTTTTCAAGTTACTAAAGTCAGAGTGAGGCAGCGGAAGAACTCAGTGCAGGGTCCTGCCTCAGTCTTCATACGTGAAACGCTACTCTTCTGGTTTAAATGACTTCAGCCAACTACATGGATTAAGCATGGCTGGTAGATGATGGTTGGCAGTGATGCTGCTTGCTTTAGCTTTTGTTCCGATGTGATTTGGAAGGTCCGTGTGTGTTTTGTGGAACTCTGTGCAGTTTTTGAGGTTGATGTGAATGAGTAATGCTGCTTGGTGCCTGGCCCAGATGGCTGTCGGCTGCCCGGTGCTGGTGGCTTGTCTCAAGGGCGTCTGACCTGCACAGATGGTGTAGGTGAGGCTGACGCTGAATGTCCTGCCCGCTTAAGCAGAGGCAGCTATTTCTTACATATGATTTAAAGTACCTCTAACAGGAGTAATTTAACAGGCTTTTTGGTAAACTTGGCCAGCAGGATGTGGCATCGATGTGGCACTGTTGTCTTCCTCTGTGCCACATCCCTTGAGGCGTGATCCTCCCTATGTCTCCCCTCCTTCCTGAGCCCACGCCTGCCTTCCAGCTCACCTGCTCCAGATGGGCAGCACAGTGGGGAGGACACTGGCAAAGGCAGATGTGTTTATTTACCGGAGACGAAATGTTGTGCTGTTGCAGATGGCAATGCCCTGCAGCAAGTGGCGCACTCTGACACTACTGTCACACTACAGTGATGTCTATACTGTAGGGAGAACTCTTTTTCTTTAAACATAGCACTTAATGATTTGTTTGTGGGATTTAGAACTTGACGATGCAAACCTTGCCATCAGAATGTTTTTCCTGTGAATTTTGTTAATTTTCATCATAATTTGTGGGATACCAGAAGGATTAACACTAGCTCTCTGTGTCTATTTAAATTGCATATAGGATGCCTGGAGGCTACTAATTAAATTATGTGGATGATAAAAATAAAAACTGAAAAGGTAAAACATGCCACATCCTCCTGTTAGGAGCGAGAAAATAGTTTAGAAGTAAAA
Source organism: Mycteria americana (assembly GCF_035582795.1). Taxonomy (NCBI): domain Eukaryota; kingdom Metazoa; phylum Chordata; class Aves; order Ciconiiformes; family Ciconiidae; genus Mycteria; species Mycteria americana. The sequence goes on from NC_134385.1 coordinate 1,684,575, forward strand.
AGTTTGGTGGGGGAAAAGGTAGTTTGTTGCTGTATTGCCATTCACTGTGTGAAGCAGTTTCTGTTAGGGAAGGCTAGAAGGTATGTGAAGGGGGGTGGCTAACACCGAAAGAGTGGTTTTTCAGGCATTAGACTGTTGCTGTGGCCCGGCCCAAAACAGAGCTTGTTCTGCATTGTTCATCACCGTCTGGGTTCCTCCCTATGGCATCTAGTTCGGTTTCATTTGTGAACCGTGTGGGTCATGTAGTCCAGGTTCCTGGTATCTTGGGGATGGCTGTCTTGTAAGGCAGTGCCTTGAAGTTGTTCTTTTGGTACAACAGAACCAAAGTGTGTCGTGACACTGGGCTTGTAACTTAAGGCCATTACATTACTGTGCTCTTTTCTTTTACTGAATAGTCAACGTGGTTTTTCATGACATTTCTCTTTTTAAAACATGGGGTTTACGCTCCAGAGTAGGATCGGAAAAGAATCTTTGTTGATTGCTGTTTATATGTTGCGATTGAGGCAAACATAGGAACTACTTTGGAGCCAACTGGCTTTCGCATAGGTGAGCGGTGCTGTAGTTCCTCTTCCACTGTTATGTACTCCAGCATCGCACTTGATTCACCTGCTGAATCATTTAACATAGTACATTTAACATACTTCTGAGGTTGCGTGTTGGTGGGGAACAGGAGAAATACCCCCCCTGCCCCTCCAAACCCGATGAAGTTCAGTTTCTTGTTGTGATGCTATGTTTAATTAGGTGAGAGGGTCTGGCCCGAGTCCAAAGAAAGACTGTGGGTTCCTCTCTCCTTGTCCACGCTTGGCAGGATGCTTCCTCACGCCCACCTTTCCCCCGTGCTGTGACTTTGGCTTCCGCCAGATGTCACACCGCTGCTCGTCACCGCCCAGCCTCCCGCTGCTGATCTTGTTGTTTTAGTGTATTTATCACAACTGTTCTCTTCAGCTGTGAATTCTGAAGGATTTCACACATCTCTTAATTGCCGTAGTTATTTTAAATCAAACAGCATAACGTGCAAAGCTACTTGGGATGAGAAATATTGCCTCTAATAGGAAGGTTGAGTTTGGAAAAAAAGAAAAATTTAATCTATCCTGGAGCGTTAGTCATCCACTCATTTGGTAGCCCTTTAATCACACTGATCTACAGAGTTTAGAACTGTTGGCATGGACTTGGTTACAAAAGCCAAGGGTGCCTTTGGGATGGACAAAAGGATTGTGCTGTACAAGGAATACCAGTCCCAGCATAGAGACGTTAGTCCCGCTAAGACAGCACTAAGAGGTCCTGTCTGCAAATTTCATTTGTAATCTCGGAAGTAGTAGATAAATTATGTATATTTTTCTAATGTTTAAATCCTACCTTTCTTGAATAATAGGAAGGCATGGGGGATGCTTTGTTTACATTTGAGTTTTCAGAAGTTGTCTCATGGACCATTAGCAGGAGAACTTACAACTGAAAAACAGCTTACAGATATAAGTCTGTATAACGCCATTTATTTATGGTTGAGTATCTCGCATATGCCAATGTCGGTAATTCAAAGTCACACAATAATTCGAGTGATCTTGTGTCATGGCTCTTAAATATCAACTTGTGTGATGTTTCGGAATAAATAAATGATGAAATACAGACTAATTAAACAAATACAGCTGCATGGTAACTTGGTTCCAAATATTCTTGAATGCTTTGAAGATTAAATCACACAATTTACAGTCTTTGATATATAACTGTAGCCTGCTTTATTCTTTCTTACTATCTGGTGAAACTCAAAATATAGTATCCTGTAATAGTTTTTTGAGTGCAAATTCACTGTGTTTATTATCAAAATTAACTTTTTCCTGTGATAAAGTTAGTGTTTTGGTTTTAGGGTGAAATTGTGCTTGCTTGTTCTAATCTATTGTTAGTTGCATCATCATTTTTTTCTCACTTTGTTGCTTTGTTGATCTAGACTTTTCAGCATTTTAAGAGATATCCTGTTAGTATGATTAATAAGATACGTTATATAAATATGAAAATACTGGAAGTATATAAAAGCAGTTTTTTAAAAAAATACGTAAGATTCCAAAATTATCTTCTGAGCCTATATTTAAAAATAATACAGTGCACGCATGTTTCATGGTCTGATAAAGTACCCATCTTGGAAGATGATGTATAGGGACATCTGCTTTATTCATTATGGTGGAACACACTAAACCTAAAACACGCAGGAAACGGCTAAGGAATTGCTAAACTTGCAAGTCCAGCATGTTTAAAGGCATGTTGGCGTTAATGAAGTTGCATCGTCTTTTTGGATAAGATGTAGATATTTCTCAGTCTCATTTGATGGGCTTTTGCTAAGTCATAAAAAAGAATCAGAGAAGACAGCAGCTAAAGCAGACTAAATTTCTAGTTTAAGAAAATTGTTTCCAACCAAGCAAAAAAGCTACTGCAAACATGATGTTGCAGTATCTTAGTAGTCAGTTTTGAATAGAAATAAACCTATTCCTTGGATCTTCTTCATTCAGTTGGTCAAGTTAGCCTATTATTAAAGATTAAACTTGGTACATGCAATAAAAATCTTAACTATCAATGTACTGTATGTAACTGCACTGTATGTAGGCTTTCATCTGAGCTAAAATGGTCTATGGTTAGGAGTAGTGTGACTGAGAAAAGAGCATGCTAAATTGACAAAGAAGTTCTTATAAGCTGCAAAATGTTCACATTATGCCCACATGTTGACAGTAAAAATCCACAAGTTTTATGTTGAGATGAAAGAATCTGGTGTGAAAACATAATTAAAGTTTTCTAGGGTATGAATGCCATGAAAGCTTTAAAAAAAAAAAAAAAAAACCACCAAAAACAAAAAACAAAGCAAACCAAACGACTGGTTTTCAGAAGAATCAGTTTTTATGTTTTTGTTTGCTTCTGCATTCTATGTTACCAAAAGACCTAATTGTTTTTAGACTGAGATCCATAATCTCCTGCAGACAGTATCGATGTAGTTGCTAGTAGCATTTTATGGCAGAATTGTGAAACCAACTATGTTGCTATTCTGTAGGTGGCATGGGGAATTAAGAGTCCAAGATTTGGGTGTGGCTGCTTTAATGAAAACATAATTTCTGTTTGTAGACCCCTTACCATGTCAACCTTCTCCTGGCTGGCTACGATGACCACGAAGGTCCTGCCCTTTATTACATGGATTACCTTGCGGCTCTGGCTAAAGCTCCTTTTGCAGCACATGGATATGGTGCATTCCTTACCCTCAGCATCCTTGACCGCTATTACAAGCCAAGTAAGTGGAGTCTATGGAGAAGAAAATTCTCCCGTTACCAATTAATAAATTAAAGGCTTAAACTGAGAGATTGACATTTGCTGAGTCAGATGGTCCAGCGCAATTGCTGTGATGCTACAGATTTGAATTTGACTTTTTGTTAGAATAAACGTAGCTTTAAAGATTGCCTTCTGTTTTTGCTGAAATGGTAATGTGAAACTAGTCAACTCCTTAAAGTGTTTTCCTGTTTGAAGCATAACAGACTGTAAGTGAAGGAAGTTTCAATTTATTCTAAAACATGACTGGACTTTCCTGGACCATTAGCTGCTAGTAGTCTGTTTTTAATAAATAACACTGTGATAACTTTATCTTCTACTTGCTTGTCTGTTGGCTATGACATGTACATTTTCCCAGAGTGTCAGAGGGCAGTCCCAGATCCTATTGCTCCGTATCTTGGATTGGCTTTGTGTGAGCTACATTAAAAGCATACAAGTGAAAAGATACTCCTAGCAAGATTATCTTCAGTACTCTGAAGTGGTGGTGATGAAGATTGGTTGGTTTGGTTTACAGTTTTATGCACGTGATAGCTGTTGATCATAATTCTTGTACATGCCTGTACCTGTCTAAAGTTTTAATTTTAGAATCATAATCCAGTTCTTACACTGCCAAGGAATAAACATGGCCCCATCCCCACTTTACAGACGAGGAAATGTACAAAGCTTGGAATGTTGTTAATCTGATATCTTTGGCTTTAGCTACAAAACTACTTTACTCCTGTGTGCAAAGCTGAGTTTAATCTCATAGCAGAGATGTTCGCTTAGTAATCCTTTCATCTATCTCCTGCAAGAAATGTAGCTATAAACTGACAATTTTATTCTAATGGGGCTTCTGCCTGAACAGTGGATGCAGGTCTGGAACAAACTCTAGAAACAAGTTTTGTGAGATCCACAGAGCTTAGCTGTTTTCTAGTCATGTCCTTTGAAAATTATACTGCTCCATTTTCACCATTCCTTGTGAAAAGAGGAAAAACAGTGAGCTACAATACGTTGCCATGGCTTGTCATCCCTATAGAGTGCTGGATTTTATCCTAATGTGTGAGAATAGCAGGGCCATCACACACGTGCCTTTCCCATTATTAAAACTAATACCCAGCAGGGAACGTAGCACTAAAACCAATCTCCGCCTACTGTCACTGACTTGCAGCCGGCTGTGGACAGATGGAGCTGATTTAAAACTGTAATAAACTCGAGGAGAGAGAGACGGCTGGACTTCTCCGAAGCCCAGTCCCTGGCCATGGGAGGCAAAATTCCGTCATGCTTCCCATTCAGTGTAACAAATCGATTCTCAATGGCTTGTTGCAGCGTGAGCGCTTCGGTGCAGGGCGTCCTCAGTACATCTGGAAAGTGTTTTCTGTGAGCTGGGAAGGAGAGTTTTTGGTGCTCAGCTGAAAAGTTGTTTAAATTTAATAAAGTTTCTGTTGAGAAAGATGGCCTCTAATTAAATCAATCTGTGGATGCTTTCTCTTTTCAGGTATCACACGTGAGGAAGCTGTGGAGCTCCTAAAAAAATGTCTACAGGAGGTGAGTTGCCAGACTTAGGCCCTTATGATCTTGAGAAAGGAATGTTTGTTTGTGTTCATTTGTTGATATTTTCCTGTTCCTATTGTCGCATTTTTTGCTGTCTTTGCCAGGAGGGGTAACAAAAGCACATTGACCAGATGTGGAATAGCTACTGAGGAAAAGGATTTGTGGGCACTTGCATTGTCTTAGTATGGTTCATGTCCTCCAGAACGTAAACTTGAAGCTTAATTGCTTTTCTTCACTTCTGCTTCTTCCATGCTTAGCATAATATTGATACAGTCTTTGACTCTTTCCTTTTGTGTTTCTTCTGAACATAATGCAAGCATCCTTCTGTTACTTGTATTACACTTAACTAGTATATACTTCTAAGTGTACTTCTCTTCCAGCTTGTGAAGTGATATCTAACTAAGGTAAAGATTTGACCTAAAGTTCATGGTCAATTTTAGCGTAAACATAACCTTTCCAACTCCAAGGCTTTTATTGTATTCATCCTTGTCTTTAAGAGATTGAATTGATTGTAACTGGGAAGAAACATCTGGGGAAACCTCAGGAAGAAGTACTCTAAAGAGGTTCTGTTTGAAGTATCTTTTTGATATATACACTTTGTGCCCTAAGTTGTAGCCCGCTCTAGTCTTCCTGCTTAAATGTCTTCCTTGTTCGCAGGCTTGTGATTTTTGCATCTCTAGGCTAGGCTTGTCTAACATGGATAGTCTTATAACAGGGAAGAAACTCACACTAATTGATTCCTGAGCAGTGAAAAAAACACTCTAGTTCTTAATATTTCAGGTCACTAGAACCAGGATGGAAATGTTGATGTGCAACAGCATATCCCTTAAATTATGCTCTCCTCTTTTATTTAAGCTTTGAATGAATCTCATCTCTTTTGTCTTTTTGTCTTTTGTTGAACAGCTTCAGAAACGCTTCATCTTAAATCTGGCTTCTTTCAATGCCCGGTTCATTGACAAAGATGGCATCCATGAAGTGGACAATATACCCCTTCCAAAAGCGATGTCCTAACCCCTGAGATCTTTCTTCAGCGGTCTTCTTTTTTGTTCACTTTTGTTTTTTTCTATTCATTTGAAGCAGACAAGTCATGTACTGCACTGGGAGATCAAATAAAGATTGACGTTTATATAGCCAGTTTTATCTTTTTATTCCACTGATCCTTCCTGAGAGTATTTAAGTAAATTGTTCCACAGTGAAGGTGAAACTTGATTTACTGTTAATGGGTGCACATTCAGGTTACTTATATTTCCTTCCTCTTCTGAGATTTTTACTTCCCCCTCCCTGTAAGTTTTCTTATGTGTGGGAAAACTGGTACTATATTTTCCAGATGACAATGTGCTGTCATCCACTCTCATAATTAAAGCTCAACAAACACCAAGCAAGTGTTTCATGCTAAACATACATCTACTTTATTTTTCTGAAGATGTTACCACTGTTTGCTTTATAAAACAATAATAATCAGGTTTTCAAAGACTTAATTTGCTTTTGTTATACTTTGTTTCACTCTAATCCAAGTGAAAGGTGAAAGAACAGATTTTCAAGTAGAATGGATTCTAAAATGCTAATGTCATTTTCAACTCACCTGGCCATGGTTCTGTTACTGGGAAAGAATATTCTCCTGCTGGCACAGTAGGCTCATAACTACATTAAGTACTTTAAATACAAACCGATGTATCAGTCGTGTCATTTTTCTTAACTGATGTGTCTGTACATTTAGAAGTACATGAAAGCAGTTCAACGAGAAATAAAACTGCAGCACTTTTCATAAATCTTTGAATTACTCTCAGCTAGCTAGAGCTTTGTTTCCATGAGAATAATCACTGATCTGTCTAGGCTCAAGATGATGCTTCCACATAAAAACTCCATTCACAGAACAGCCTCAGATAATTATCATGTGGCTGATACTTGCAGTCTGCCCAGAAGTGATTCTTCTGAGAAAAATTTTCATTGAGACTGCTTCCCTACTTGAATTTGCATTGAATGAGTTAACCATTTAAAATGCTCTGTTCGGGTGCTTATTTTATGTTTCCATAAGCTTGGAAAAAGAATCTTGGAAGTAGAAGGATGGATGTGTACAAGATTGTGTGCAGACTGTATTAGTTGTGTGGCATGGCATAACACCTAAGTTCTTAGTTGGAAAAGGTAAGTGACAGACCTAACTGTCTTTATTTGTCAAAGCTTTTGTGGTCTTGCCTCAGTGGTGCGTTTGAGAATGTTAGTATCTTCCCCCAAAAGTTGCCAGTCTTAAAGGTGAGAACTGGATTAGAGACTGACACTCAATGTCACAGAAAAAATTTGCAGCTCCACTGCTGTAACTCATCCTGCCTCTGAAGACTGCCCTCACTTAAGTCTAATTCGTAACTGAAGTCCCATCAGGCTTTGTAGTTTAATTCTTTCCAGAATGAGTTTAATTATCAGCTGGTTTTGTTGTAGTATTTGCTGCCATGGCTTTTGTTTAAGGCCAATGGCATATAACTCTGAAACATTTTGCTGAAATTTACTTTGTCTTTTAAAAACCTTTTCAAACTTCTAAGGAAGGAAGTCCCCAGCCTGATTATTTTCTCTTGGCAGGTCACATTTAACATGAGTAGAGTCTGAGCATTCTAGTTCCGTGATTGAAATCTCACCCCTTCATGTTGCATTAATGCATTTGTTTAGCTTAATATGCAGCTTCTCTAATTTACTTTACCACTGATGTTGAATGTTTTTGCAGGTTTCTTGTCTCTTTTCAAAGTCACCGTTGCAGAGTGGCTGAGCTGATGTGATATTTTTGTCACTGCATATCAAAGTAGGAATGCCTCCGTATTGGAGGTATTCATTATTTCAGACACCAGAACTGGGATATGGTGCTATTGCTATTAGATCATGTGAGTCTGGCAGAGAATCTGCCTGGAGTTTTTATTGGCACCTATTTGCATGCAGGTGATTAATAAACATAAAACAATTATTCCCTTGCAAACACCCTTGTTGGATTCAGGTTGGAGTGGAACATATGTTTTGCCTGAGGGCAGGGACCAGGATCTGAATCCCTCATTGAGCGAGAGATACGAAGGGTTGCATCAGAAGCCAACAGAGCAGCAACCTCTAGGAATGAATAAATACAGACCTTTATTGCAAAGCAGTAGAACAAAAGAGTTGGCCCACAATGAGATTGGACTCTAGCCTCTAATGAAGTAGATTCTTTTGAGGACTTTCCAAGAATTTACGCTTTTTAAGGAAAGGAGTAATACTTTTGCTGTGTAACTTTGGATTGTTTTAAAGGTCTACAGTGCTGATCTTTAAATTCAGAAACATTCTGCTTTCATTTTTAACAGTAATATGTGGAATCTATTTGAAAAATCAATGTTTTAAGTTTCCCATTTGCATTACTTAAGGAGAAGAAAACTTCTTACCTGCTTCAAGTTTAGCCCTAAAGCTTTTGGAAACCGTATTTTGCCTGGAATCCAGGAATACCTTTTGGAAAGAATTCATCTTTCCGTTTGAAAAGCATCTGTATTTATCATGACAGGCCTCTATTTCATAAGAAATCTTGGAAAGAATTGAGCACTGCAAGAAAGTACTGCTTTCTACTAGTAAGTTTTTGGTTCTTCAGATTATAAAAAAATAATGTTGTAAAGCAAGGTAGCGTATTCCTAGGGCATTGTAGCCACGGTGAGCTGTTCTGCTTTGCTTTGGCTGGTAATTCTGACCATATGTTTTACTGCCAAAGCCTCAGGGCCTAAAGAGTTAACAAGGCACTTTTTCTTGGTTTAGGTTTCCTGTTTAAAGATGGTCTCTTCCTGAGCCCTGTGCATGTAACAGATCATTGCACCAGCTCATCTCTTCAAGAGCTTGGAGTTTGCTCTCAGATCGGTTTACAAGGGAACAGAGCCTCTGAGCCTTAGGCCACATTACCTTGGGAGTGCTTTGCTGAAAGAAGTATGTGAGTGTAGGTGCAGTGCTTATAGGTCTTTTTCTTGGTGTTAATTGTACCTTTCAATGGAAGAAAATCTGCATTTTGTTGTAGAACTTCATGCGCGCTAGAAATGTTGGCACAGAGGAGGTCATCAGTATTCAGACAGCTGGCTGGCATAATTGTTCTTAGCTTCTTAGCACAAGTTTGCAATGTCATCAGGACAGTTCTGCAGTCCTAAAAGTAACTAGATGGCTAGAAGTTGTCTTGAGTGGTGAAGCTTCTCCCTGCGTGGGATGGCAAGTGACAGCCGAGCACAGACATGCAATTAAAATCTGAAATGGCCGAAAGGTAAGAACTACCTCCCCCTATTGCTGTGTTCAGCCTTTATGTGGCACTGCTGGTGGGGGAGAGCGCCCCAGGCTGATTCACTTATGTTTTCTCAAGACTTTTCCAGTCCAAGAAATCTGTGACCCCGTTCAGTTGAACAAGCCAAGAGACGCTTCAGCCATGGGTAGGTGAAATGCCTTGGGCAGGGACTGCTTTTCCTGTGTAAACCTGAGGGCCCTCAGCAGGTGTGCTTGGAGAAAGCGGTGAGCCAGCGTAGAGACTACACAGCAATAAAATAATCAAAGATACAGAAATAAAGCATGTTTGGAGCAATCCTGTACGGTATTCTCGGCAGTCTTTGACTTGTGTTCATGGTGAAGTATGAAACAGTCAGTGGCAGAAACTTTGTTTGTGACAAGTGGAGCTGTGACTTTTCCAAGTAAAGATCTAGGAGCAGAGGGGAGAGATCAGGCTAAACTCTCCCTAGGATGTGTTTTCATTTGCTCTTGTCTCTAGTTTTGACACTAGATTCCTACAAGAAGTATTAGCTGATGCCAGGGCTGGCATTATGGATTATGTTCATAGCGCTTGGGATTTGGTTGATTCCGTTTTCCAATCTGAAGCGGGGACAGAATATTCCTTTTGTAGAAAATAGCTTGGCATCTAAGGAAGGAAAACCCTCTAACTTTGCTACCTGTGAAGCACTGTACATATTGTGTCTGCAAGGAAAAATAAATTTATCCTACTCATAAAAAGTTTATCCTTCAAGGCATTTTAATTCTTTTTCTTTAAAGGTTTAACCTTATATAGAGTTTCCACATGTTGTTATCAGTCTGCCATCAACAGTAATTTAGTGCAGGAAATTTTCATGTGAGCACTGATCAAACTAAACGGACATAAGTTGTTTTAACAGATTTTTAAAAAGCAAAATGGAAATGGTGGAATTAAAGCATGCAACTTCTTTTTTCCATGTTCTTGACTACGTTGGTTTGAACATCTGTGTAGTCCCGACTTTCTGAGGACTATGTTAAAAATAAGTTAGTTGTCTTGAAAATGTGAAGTGACAGTTTAAGTGTTTTGTTTCTGTGCTAATGTGCAATTAGGTAGTTATCCAATAAGCTTATTCGTGTAGTCTAACTCAAGACAGCTGTGGAAGGAATAGAGAAAACCCTTTACTGTTGAGGAATGGTGAGAGGGAAAAGGATGTTTGAAAGGATCTGTTTCAGAATTGCCAGTATGTTCTTTTTCCCCATGTAATATAGTAAAGCATTAAAGGTTAGCCAGATTTGTGAAAAATTGAATTCTGCTGATCAAATCTATAGAGAGGTGAAACTAAAATGTGGATAGATCTGAATACCAGCGAACGTAGTATAAGTTTGGCTCTATAAATTAACTCTAAGGCAACCATACAAGGTGGGGCCAACCTAATAATCTAATTGTCTGAAATGAAGACTTGGCTAAGTGTATTTTGATTTGGGTAAGGTACCTTTTGCTTAGTAGATTCTTCCTTGATGTCAAATATTTCTAGTGTTTATGCACAAACATGAAAATAGTGCATCTCCTTTAGTTAATTTACAGAAGACAAAGCAGGCTCTGTCATATTCTGTGTCAATATTTTTAGGATTATTGACAATATCCTACTATAGCACCACCAAAATGCCTGTGGGCTTAAGCGATGCTTGATCTCCTCTTAGTAAATGTTGCACTTGAAATGCAACAGATGCCACTACCCTGCTACCGGAGCTCTTTGGTTTGTGGAGAAAACCTGTGCGTCTCGCAAGCCTCTCCCATTCAGCAGAGGGCAGTGATCTTGCATGTACACCGCTGCCTCCGTACGAACTCGTTGGGCCTCTTCGTCTCTGTGCAGATCATCCGACGGTCACAGAAACTCAGCGTTATGGAGAACGGATTAATGCCTTGTCCAGCAGTGGCAGATAGGATGTGCAAGGTTGTTTCTTCCCTTGGAAGACGCACGTTTTATTTTTCACAAGTGTTGGACAGCTGTCCCATGAAACAGATGCTTATCCATGTTTTCTCAAGTGAAGGCTAAGATAGCTAGTGACTTGCCAAAAGTACTAGTGGTAGTAGAGTAGAGAGTAGTAGTAGAGTAGCTGGAATCCATCCTCTACTAGTTAGTCCAAGCGCTAACAAGCAGGGATGTAAAGTTGAAGTACATCTTTAATTTTAAGATAATGCCATTCTCCCTTGCAAAAGTGCTCCTGATATTTACTGCTATGTGCTTGAGGTGAGGATGCTCACGGTATTTTATTAGCAATAGTACGCTGGGGAGGAAAAGCTACAGCACCATGTGATACTATTTTCAAACAACTTTCTGTGATCCCACAGCAAAATTTGCTTAAGAAAAAAAATCAGGAAAAGTCTGAAATGGCTGTTTTGGAATGTGGAATATTATAACACATTCATCTGCTCTTACCCAACAAACATGGAGTGTGTTGAGGCCATGGCTGAAAGATATCGTTATGGTCCTGGGTTTAGCAGAAAACGCACTTGTCTGTGTAATTAAAATGTCCACAGTGGGAGTATATGGGAATCAGAAACTTTAAAGTACATAACCAGACTCTGACATCTGGGAATTGGGAAGACATTTCCTAAGCTGTCAGCTCATTTCTCTTCGTTTTTTATAATCATCCCTAAAATCATGTAGCTCTGAGTGGGCACCTTCAAGAAGAAAACAATTAAAACTGGGTTCTAATTTCAGTTGTCTTACCGTATTCACTGGAAGCACATGAGGAACCTGTCCAAATCATCACACTTGGGGCTTTGGTCTGGTACATCTGATATTCCTAGGTTTGTGTATTAGTATTTACTTTAGTGTTTATTGCCCATGCTTTGATGAAACATCAGGAAGGGTGGTTGTGTGAACACTGCCAGAGGTCAGCTTGCCTTCATCTCAGATGTTTATATAAGCTGGTTAAAGATTTGAGGTTAACCTCTGCTGATGTTTTTAGGAGCTGTAAAGCCATACGTTTTTGGTTTTGGCTTCCATGTTGGCTCCAAAATTTGCGGAGAACTAAACCAAGAAGTTCTTTATGTTCAAAAGCTGTGAAAAAGCTTATTAACACATGGCATTCAGAGAAAAAAATTTTGCCCTGAACTGAACAGAGCTATATTTCCTCACAGCACTCAGCTGAATTACTCCTTAGCTCAGCAGATTCAAAGGCACTGACAACTTTTCTTAAGAATACTTTAAAACAGGGATGTTCCTTTTTTTGTTTGCCTTTTCATCAAAGTCTTCAGACTTTACCAGATAAGACCTATAGTGTAGATTCTCTAAACTGTCCCTCTTTCTTCCAAATGTTACGGAAGATGCTCCATAGGGTGGACAGGTTTCCCACCTCTTTTGCCTTGCTCGTTTTCCTGGGGACAGCTGAACGCTTCTCAGTTTGCCTGAAACCTGCCTTTTTGCCTGATGCACGCATGGCCGTGCCCTGCCAAGGCGGTGATGGGCTCCCTGTCCGACACAGGGCTGCGGATGCCCTTGCTCCCATTTTGGCTCCAGAGAACTGTGCCAAACCCCGTCTTCCTCGCAAAGAGATCCTGAAAGGGGCAGAGTCAGAGTGATCTGTGCTAAAAAACTAGTTTGATTTAGCATGGTAATAACTGTGTTCTTCTGAGGCTCCCTATGATGACCAAATTAGCAGGAAACTCTAAAAGGTATAATATGCTCCTGACATATGACAAGGCTGGGGGAGAGGAAATGAAATGAAAATGGGTCAGGAGTGGGAGGCCTGGGCTGAAGCAATTCCCTGTGGTGCCAGGGTCCATTTAAGAGTCAAAACAGCAGCACATTACAAAGAGGGTGTAGAAAGGCTGTTTTCATTGTCCGAACTGAGCAAACTGGCCTTTCCACTAGTCTCCTCCTCGGCAGTGCCTGTAGCACCTGCAGCACAAACCTCTGATGTATTGCCTTCCTAGTTGGAATGCTTTTCTGCCTTTGTTTTTGCAGTGAACCAGCAGGCAGCAAAGTAGAACAGGGATTCTTAGAGGAGATAACTCTTTATCACTGGAAATAAAATAATAAACTTATAGACTATATCTTTGTCTGAAACAGACTGTTGAAACTAATTTTGGGGTTTTGTAGTTATGGTGCTAGACTTGAATTACCTGGGTTTGGATCCCAGCTTTTTCCCAAACTCCCCATGTCTCCCTCTGCAAATTGCTTTAACTCTGTATGTCACATCTCTTTTCTGTAAGATGCAGGTAATTATTTCCTTTGTAATCTTGTCCACTGAAATAGAAATTTTGGGGTAAGATCTCTTTGCACAGCACCTAACGTGACGAGAATTTGATGTCTGATGGCACAAGGTACTACTGGAACGTAAATGTAACCCTCTTGAAACAAATAGTCAGATATGCTGATTGGATTGGACGAAATGGTTTCATAGGAAATTCTGCTCTTTTGAAAATATTTGCTGCATGCTGAGAAGTAAACCTGTTGGAAAAGAAATGTCCCTGGATGATACAATCTGCGCAGGAAATACAGGTGAGTCCTCTGTTTACGATTCCACGTAGCTGTCAGAGTACAGTCTCCAAGGTGTGGTGAAACTCTCATGAACTTCAGAATAAAAGCATGCAGTATTTCAGCCACTAATGTTCTGAAGCTCATCCAGTAAAAAACTCCATGGATCCACTTTGATCAGGTCTGTAACAGAGTAGAAGCTTGACTATGGAAGACCTGCAGTGTCCAATAGAAAGAATGTGATTTACTTCTTATAGCATGCACTTGAGGATAAATAAATCCAAGATGCCATTGCAGAATTAGATGAAACTTATGTGTTCTGTGAGATAACAAATAGAACTACATACGAAATTTTAGGTCTAGACAGCTGGACTGATTGCCGTTTTTTGAGTGCAGGTCATTGTCACACCAAGAAAATGCTGCCTCTTGGGGATTCTTTAGCCAGTTTAAGGCTCTGTACAGTGGAAGAACTCAAGGGGAACCCAAGGCACTTCTGCACGGACAGACCAATCATCAGGTGAGAAGACTGTAGCATCCAGACACATCTTGACATGCTGGAGAACTTCTTGACTTGGAGCAATAGCTTGATCTTTCTCTGAACTCATTTCACACCCCGAAAAAAGCTGAGTTGTCTCCATTTAACAAATCAGCTTTGGCTATAACCTTTGCTACTAAAATGAAGCTATCCTTATGGGAATTACTTCTGAATTTCAGGGTATAATTTTAGCCTCTTCTCTGCTGAAAAGAATCAAATAAGAAGCATCTGAAGGTGTCAGGATAAAACCACACAAAGAAGCCATCCAGAATAACACTGGCATAATTTTTGCTGCCTGCCTGCCTCAGAGAGGTTACTGGGATGCTTCAGCACTGCGATTATGGGGTCAAAGCTTGGGTGTATATTCAATGTCTGGAATTATTATTGCTATTTATGGTATCCTGTTGAAAATGCAGTGATGCTCAGGTGGCCGCAGTGGGAATTCTTTGCAATATAAAGGAGGTCAGGCAGGAAGACCGAAATGATAGCTTCTGGCTCAGCATGTTCAGGTTCTGTGTAATGACTGGGTTTAGACTGTTTCTCCTAAAGTCTGTTAGGATAATTAAGGCTCTAGTCGTATGCTGCACATGGCACTGTGCTATCTGTCTAGGCTGCTAAATCAATAATCTCTGAAGCAAGCATTTTGTCACCCTTGCAAATAACATTTGTTTTACTGCCTGATTTGAAAATGTTTTTGGGTTTGGTGTTTTGATTCAGTTGCACTAGCAGGAAAAACTTCCTTTGCTCGCCGATGGTGTGGCTCCTTGGATTCTGTATGTAAAGTTTGGAATTTAATGGACTCTCTCATATATGAAAGAATGCATTAACTACAGGTCAGCAAAGCCTGTTTATTGTGTTGTTTTAGTACGGAGAGCTATTATTACCCTGTTGCTTTTAAGGTAGCCTGCTTAAAGGTGATTATTTAGTCTATCCAAAGCCATGCAGAATGCCAACACAACCTCTGCTTGTTTACATTAATGATACAGTATAGAGTCACAGTTCAATGTTAACCTCAGTTTACCCTTGGGATAGCTGACTGTTAGGGAATGAAGAGGGTTTGTTAATGTTCTTCTTCTTTTTCACTTGTCAAGGATTGTCATGTGGTTTCCCTGGACTTGTCATTCATTCAAAATTAATTCAAAAAAGATTTTTTTCAATTCCCCTTTAGGATTGAAATTCCAGAGTGTTCCATAACAAGCGTAGAAACCATGAGCCTGAATCTATTTTTACACTTTGACACAATCCCACGTATTTTCCCACGATAATATTTGTAATCAGCGTGGGAATTTATATCAGGGTTGAGCCATGAATTCTGTAAAATGCCTTTTTTTCCTCTTAGGATGGAAAGGCAAAGAACACCTCAGGGGATGGCCTTATTTGACTGAACCAGGAGCGGAACTCCAGTACTACCTCATTACAAACAGTAATTAGCCTGGTGCAACCTCTGAAAGCTGTGCTCTTCTCGGGTATCCTGCAGAAATGAAGAAATGAAGGTGTCCAAAATTTTGCAAAGTGGAAGTCTCAATGATTTTAGAAAGTTGATCCTACATGACATGTCCATCGTCAGTCTTGAGCATCTGTGGCAGAATCAACAAGTGAATCCAAATCGTCAAACTTCCTCCCAATTAAAAGGTAATTGGTGGCATCCTGGCCTTTCAGGCACCAGACTGTTCCTCATAAAACATGCAAAAGCCTTGCAGTTACCCAAAGAGGAAAATGAGGAGGGAGGTATTTTTCCACCCGATGGACGTGGCATGTAATTACTGTAGGCATATCCTGATTCTTTGTCTGTATTGCTCATCGCTGCTATGTCTAAGAATTCCTTGATATTCAAAGAGCGCCCTAACCAAGTCAGGTTTTCATAATATGATTACATTATGAAATTATATTTCACGCCTGTATATTATAGTGTGCACACAGAGACTTTCATCATGTGTCGGAGGGTAGTTTGCTCTTCCCTGATACCATGCACCAGAGGATGTCTACAAATTGAATTATTTCAGGATAGTTATCCTAAATAACTCCATGTAGGGAAACCTGTATTGTAGCACAAAAGCACCTTACTCTCCTTTATCATAATCCATTTTAAACATGGATTATGCTGATGCAGAACAGGGCACTCCTATTTTGGAATAATTTTAAATAGGAGTAGTTTTTGTGCTTTTGGCTCACGCCCTGCATTATCCAAAATAGCTTTGAAGTGTAAACAAGCCTCTGATGTGTCTCTAGCATTTCCATTCTGCTCCCTGGCTCCTCCTTGTTCACTGGGAAGGTCTGCCTTTGGGAAGGTCCAGAGCAAAACCAGACCTGCAGAGCCTGTCATTTAGGTCTTTGCTTTCACAAACTTCATACCAGGGGACATTTCCAATCCAGTTCCCAATTTAAATGTATTCCTAAGCTTTTGAAGGGAGTATTTAGATGCAAGTTTCTGACTCTGAGCCATCCCCACAAATTATATTAGTACATAAAATGTTTCCTTTCACACTTTTCTGAAAGGGAGAAGGGTTTGTATTTCTAACCTCCTGTGGTCCCTTTCGGAACAGCTTGTTTTTTTTTCTCTGTTATCATCAGCCTATTCTGCAACCTCCAGACAAAACTGATGGGTACAACTCTGAGAAAGGTCCAATATAACGAGTGCTGTAATGACTCAGCCCCATGTCCATCTGCCTAGTCTTTAGCTGTGACGAGCAATGGATGCGTAGGGAAGACTGCAAATGTGCTTTCTAAAATCATCCCTCTTCCATTGTGTCAAAAGCCATTTGCACGTCTGCTTCCATGAAATGCCACGGCTTCTTCCTTGTCTTCTGTTAATTTATTTAAACCTGCTTCCTGACTGTTTCATTTGGTGTCCTGCCTCTAGTTTTAGTGTCATCAGTCCCTGTTTGTATTCCTTTATACCGTTGTTTTCCACGCCTCTGTCATATACTGCTCACGTCGTCTACAAGTGGTGCAGCTCTAACCCCTCGGTCTTTCCTCGCACAGAAGTCCGTTCCCACCTGAGATCCCCCTGGCTGCTTTTCTCTGTGGCTTTACCAGCTGGGTAAAGCAGATCCTTACCAGATCTGCAAGTGGCATTCAAGAGAGAGGAATACCATGCAAGCACATGCAGTCATGCAGTATAATCTGTTTTCTGGTTTGTTAATCCTTTTTTAACAGTTTTAACATTTTGTTTGTATTTCCAACCTCCTGTGAGTACAAGGTGGCCGTTTTCAGAGTCCTATCCTTAATAATGCCACAAACACAGCAGCTAATTTAGAGAGCTTCATTGCATATAGATTAGTAGGGTTATTTTATCTGTTAATTTATCACTCATTGTCTTGATACCATGAGGTCCTTCTGCAGCTCTTCACAGACAGGTTTAGATTTGACTATCC
The DNA here is from genome assembly GCF_035582795.1 of Mycteria americana. NCBI lineage: Eukaryota > Metazoa > Chordata > Aves > Ciconiiformes > Ciconiidae > Mycteria > Mycteria americana. Next base: position 1,702,016 of record NC_134385.1, read on the forward strand.
TGAGTAGTTCTGAAACATCTGCAAACACATCACTATTCATCTCCAGCATCACCAGAGGCGCCGGCCAGCTCGGCTGCGATGGCTCATGAGATCGGGGCATTAACGCCAGCTCCTGTCATTCTCTGAACTCTCTGTTTGTGACTGCACATATCGGTGAAATGTCAGCCATGAAACTGGAGGATATTATTTCTTAAAACTATATAATGTTTCAAGATGCAACCACAGAGGCAGAAGGATCCTTGTTCACAAAGACGATGGAGGTGCTTTCTTCAAATAAAAAGAGGTTTATTAAGATAATGAGAATGACATTGTGGTGTGGGTGTTGTACATCTATTGCAGCATTAAGAGAAACAACAGCGAGTACAAAATCCTGCAGAACTTCTACAGTCATCATCATCACAGCCTATCTTGTCCATGCTACAGTTTTGTGTATCCAAAACTTCATTCCCATTTCTAATGGCAGGAAATCCAAAGACTTTCATCTTTCAAAAAAAAGCCCAAAAACAAACAAAAAAAGGCAAAACAAAAAAACCCAACTTAATTTGATATAAATAACTTGCACTGGACATTTTAAAACTTTCAGATTTTAATTACACATAAATAAATATATACAGATTTAGAACAGTTCAGTTTGGCCTGGTTCAAGTTCTGCTCCTTGTGCTTTATTAATTAATATTAATTTTAGAAACTTGTGTGCTGTTATCTGTAGGTTGTGGAGTTTTAATTAGTCCTGGGTTTAACGTAACCTGCTTTATCCCCAGCTGTGACCGCAGCAGTCGGGAAGGCTCTCCTCGATCGATTCCTGCCCTGGGAACCATCGGGTGTGCGGTGTGTTCCTCCCCTCATGGTACGGCTCAGGGCTCCTCAGCCCCAGGGAAAAATCCACGCTGAGTCTCAGTTTGAAAACTGTAAACGAAGTCTGAAACTGCTTTAAATCCAAAGCAGTTCTGCTGGCAATTTTCTCTTGGCCTGGCTTTAGGACGGGGCTGTAGGTGGGGAAATTGGAAGGTTTCCTGTGTGTTTGCCTGTCAAAACCAGCTGATAAATCCAGGTACAGCCAGCGATCCAACTCCCTGCCCTCTGCTGCTCGTGCCTCTGGTTCTTGCACTGACGAGGCTTTTGCTCTCTCTTCTCGGTTTTTCAGTTGGAACAAATTCCTGGAGCATGTCAGGATTTCACTATGGGTTTTTAAAAAACAAAACGAAATAAAATTGCACATGACTTGGCTTCCTGCATCCACGATTTAAAAAAAAAAAAAAAAAGGCAAAACCCCAAAGCCGTTAACCTGGCTTATTGTCTCGATCTCGCTATGTCCATTAGAGTTGTTTTCTTCTTCAATACTTTAAATCTTCTTTTTTGTCTTGTCTTTGCTTTATGAGTTTCATCCCAAGTTCAAATGTAGCAGTTCAGAAAACAGTGCACTGGATCATCTTTATCCCCCAGTGCTATCTATCGCGACGGGGGAAACCTCCCACCGGGGAGAGGGCGGGAGACGGCACGTTATTTCCGATGCTTCACTTCTTTTTCTGACGCTTTGGAGTCTCCGGCCGTGTGCCCGTTCCCTGTGCTGTTCATGAACATTTTATCCAGCCCCTTAAGGGACTCCACCAGGTAGTTCTGGAAGGCTGTGAGCGCTGCGCAGATGGCTGGGCCCCCAAAGCCGTGGGTTATCAAGCTGAAATGAGTCAAACAGCTCTGGACACCGGGCTCTAAGATGAGTGAGGGCCGGCTGTTCCCCAGCGGCGAGCGATCCTGGGCTATCAAGTCTGCAAACTCTTTACAAATTTGCCTGAAAGAAGAGAGGTTTGTGTTACTATAAATGCTGTTGGAAAGCTGCAGGGACATAGGAGAGTTGGAGGGCTCTTTTCCTGCTCCCTGCCCGAGCAGCTGCCTCCCCTCCAGGCGTTTTCAGCCCCAGCCTGGGGAAAGCCCTGCCTGCAGAGTTGGAGCTGGTGCAGCTGCTGCTGCTTCGAAGGGGCACGTGTGGCAGTGCCGAAATGTTCCCTGGGGTTAGGTTAACCTCTCCCACGGAGGAGCAAGCCCTGAAATCCATGCAAATTATTCCTCTTGCTGCCCATCTTTCAGATCTGTACGCAGCCTACGAGGCCGTCTCTTTCCCGCAGAAGAGTAAGCTTTCAGGGCTAACGCTGCCCTTCCAGGCTGCGGGTACCTAACGCGGCGGTGGCTCGTAGCCGCCTGTACTCACTTGGTAGCCAGCAGCATGTTTTTCCTGGTGTGGAGCTCCGTGGGGTCGGAGTGCTGTCGGCACAGGTACTCTGCCGCCGCCTTGGCTGGGAACTCCGTTTCACACACGTACCCGAAATCCCGAGCCAGGTGAACGGCTTCACCTACGAGCAGGACAGATTAAAAAGCTGTGTCAACACCCGTGTGAAAGGGGAGCACTTTCTGTGGCAACTTCAGCCATCTCACTGATGCGCCTTATTTCTGCTGGGACTGGAGCACTTTCTGCCTCAATTGCCACCCAAGAGCTCTCTCCACCTTTGGCTCTTGGTGCAGAGACACCACTGTGCGTTCCTTACCCTCATCTGTAAGACAATTAGTCCACGTGGGTCCAAATGAACCATTGCCAACTCTAAACAGAAGCTGGTTCCTTCCTTTGCTAGCTTTTAAAAAAGCATCAAGATGGGGCTGGAGTTAGATCAGGATGAGGTGTGACTCTCCGGGCTGCTTCTCCAAAAGGAAGAACGGCAGAGGTGTTTCTCGCTTGGGCACTTCCCTTGCTGCCTCTTTCTCTCCCCACTTCTTCCAAAATTTCCTGCTTGGCCTCTCCAAATTGAGCAGAGATTTAAACAGGGGCTGGAGAGTGAAAAAGCAACCTTAGCCCCGTGACTGCTAGACAAAACAGGGATGTGAGAAACGGGCAGAAGGAAGGGGTTTACATCCTCCCGCAGCGAGCTGGGGCCCTCGGGCTGGACGCGCAGGCAGCGTATCCATCACCCCGTGGAAATGCCCACCCATTGATGGAATTGATCTGTCCCCAGGCGTCCCCGTGGAAATAATCAGAGCTGATGGCAATTGATCATGCCCAACACCCGAAATCCTGGTCGGGCAGGCAGAGCTAATTTGACTTGCCCCCCTGCTGCTCATACATATTAGGCCATCCATCCTAATAGCATTAACCTAGATCCCATCACAGTTTCCCCAGCTCCCGGAGCTCAGCCCGTGAAGCCGTGTTATGGGGAAAGTGTCTGTGCTTCCTATATAACGATAATACTTTCCACTGTATCTCCTCCTCCAAAGAAGGAGCAAATAAGGTAAACCTAGAGAATCGGAACTGCGGTTGTTTGTACGTTAAAAACCAATCAGAAAGTAATAGCTGTTGAAAAACAGTTATTGTGACAATAAAAAAGGACGGTGTGACCTCACGGTGAGACCCAAGGCTGGAGCCAGGATTTATTTCCTCCGTGAGTGCGTGCGAGTGGCTACGCAGCGGAATGTTTTAAAGGCAATTTGGATGCTGGCTTACAGAGGTGTCAGCGGAGGGGACCAGGCGGTCCAGCTGCTGAAAGCGGTGTTGAAGCCCCACCAAGTCAGAGCCCGGGGACGAGAGGCTGGAGGAGAGCGCTCGTGGGGCAGGAGGCCACGGCAGGCAGAGGGGCCGCGGGAGCCTGTCGGGATGCACGCCTCTTTCTGAGAGCTTAAGGATGTTTCTGAAGTTGAAATATAGCCCTGCTGCTGCCCTGGGTCCATGCCGGAGCTACTCCCACGGAGCAGGTGCCCAAGAGAGGGCGAGTGCTCGGTGTACGTGGCAAGGGCTCCCAAAGGAAGCTGTGTTTCTACCTGCAGCCCTCGTAGTGCTCCCTGGGTTCCCCGGTACTCATTCTCCTCCATCTCCATCTCTATGAATGGCTGTGGGTCAGCGTAAGATAAAGTATATGATTAGCACTCAAAAAAGCACCCAGTGTTTCTTCTAAATGAACAGGCATTGGGAAGGCAGAGGGGAGAAAACAAATTAAACCAAGACAGCAAATGTCCGAGAAAGAGGGTGCCTGGGGCGTAGGGGCACAAGCCAGTTTCTGCGCGCTGAGTAATGACAACGCAATAGCACCTTCCTCTGGGTGAAATGTCTCCCGGTACCGTAACACTTATGTGCAGGAGGAAATTATATCCATCAGGCACACATGGCACCACTCTTCTATTTACTATGAGCTGGTAAGCAGTAACCAAAACATCAGCAGCCACCTGAAATCAAAATGTACATTTCTTCCTTCCTTTCTTTCTTTCATTCTTCGCTTTCTTTTCTTTTGATGGAAATCAGCCTTTCATTCAGCAAGAACCAACTGCCCTCAGTAACAACCTCCGCCTAATGAAGCGGGTCATTTAATTTGCTGGCAACAATGGAGATGATTTTCTATTCAGAAACTGCAGGCAGCTGCCTCCAACACGCTGGGCGCAAACACAATGGATTCCAAAGCTCGAAGGGAGTCAGAGCTGTCATTGCATTTGTTTGAGTCCCGTGTCCTTTTCTCCAAAGATGCAGTGGCGACATCATCATTTCCATAGCGCAAAAAGTAGGAGGGGAGCAAATAAACAAGCGGCTTTCAGCAGGGGCACCTCACACGTCAGGGCAGGTCGCACGCTGCCGGCCAAGGCTGTGCTGCCCGCAGCAGGTTTTCCATAGCTTAGCCCTTAATGCCGCGCTCCCAGGGCTGCTGCTGCAAACTCTCCCTCCACCTGCAAGACCGCAGAGCTGTGCGGCATCTCCTCTGCGTCTCACTTGTCCCCTGCTGTCCCGGGGAGGAGGGCAGGACTCAGATACAGGGCATCTCCTTCTTACGGGAGGCAAGACACGGACCTGAGTGTGGTGACGGAGCCTCGACAGAACGGGTCGATGCTGTCCGAGGGCGGCACGGTCAGCAGCACCCAAGCTGTGTCCTGAGTGGGTGCGCAATGCTACAGAACAGCTGCTAAATTCCTAACAGCTTTATCCAAGCTTTTTTTTGTATTTGGTTTCTGCGAACCTGACTCAGCATTATTAGAACCAGTCCACAAAAGTGAACGGTACACTTGGATATTGCCGAAAGGAAGCTCACAGCCCCGCTCGGGCTGTGGATGCCTTCTCCTAAAGGGCTATGACTGGCCCGACAGAAATGTCTGAGTTTCGGAAGACAGACGTGCTTGAATCAGCATGGAGGCTTACACGGGGATATTTCCAGTCTCGGTCGGTGGTGACCGCTGCATACTTTGTTTTAAGTGTTCTCGTTTGTGGAAAGCTGCAAATGAAGGGTATGGAAGTTTCGGCACTCCCATCCTCCGCGGGAGTGGAGAGCGACTCTTACCTTCCACGAGGGATGTCAGCAGGGTGACGTTGGCAGCTTTGCGCCTCCCCGCAGGTAGATTTAGTCCGATTTTCTCTAACCTTTCCCTTAAACACCGACCCCCATTTTTTGATTTTGCTCTGAAAAGAAAAAACAAAGAGGGGAAAAAAATTATAATGTAATTAACGTTGAAGTAACTATAACTAATCCCAGTTTAAGCTTTTAGTTTTGAAAGGAAAGAAGAACAAGCAACAAAAACGCTATTCTCCAATATACCACACGCCAGAATTTCTCGTCTCCGTTAATCTGAGAGCTAAGAGCTGGTGCTGAACACAAAGCTTGCTTCGGCATTACCCCCGGCATTTCAGCCCTGCATCCTTGGGCTGTCCCAGGGCTCTCAGGAGCAGCTTACCTGCGGAGGACTCCGCCGAGGAGAGAGGCGTTGAGACACTCGGGGGGCGAGAGCCTTCTCTGCACCTCCCCGACCGTCACCTTGTACTTGGAGGTGGAGCTGAGAAGAGAGAGGCGGCCAGGCACGGAGCAGAAGACCTCGTTGGGATTCGTCACCCCTCCGATCAGGCCGTCTTTGTTCATCGACAGGGTGGAAATGGTGGTGCCGTTGGCCTTCGAGGGGACGGGCACTGGGAGACAAGGAAGGGAGAGAGAAGAGGAGACCGTGGCTGAGAGACTCCAGAGCCAGGGAAGCCGCTCGGTGACTCTCCCGGCAGCGTTCTAGCCCCCAGCACCCGTGCACTGCCATCCGCAGATGTCAGCATGGCTGGCTGGAATATCTCAGGTTCATATTTTCCTCAATAAAAGAAGAGAGGTGGGGTGATGAAACTAAACTAAATAAAGAAAAAAAAAATGGAGGAAGCCTGGACTCTGCTCTCGCCTGCTTTCCCACGCCTCCCAGCTCTACTGTAATTAAACCCCAGGTTTTGGGCTGGTCTCCTGGAAGGCTAAGGACTGTCCGCAGCATCGCTGTCTGGACCTGTGACCAGGTTCCCCTCCCTGTCTCCTCTGGGCACTCCGTGGAGGCGGGGTGGCAGGGCGAAGCGCTGGCTCGTCGCGCTGGCCCGGGTGCCGCTCCTCTCCCGGCTTCGGGACGGGACCGCAGCTGCGGCCCAGCTCTGCGCAGGCACACGGCTGCGTCCCGCCAGACAGGATGAGCCGGGCTGAGCCGTGACCTTCGTACCCTGCGTAAACCCGGGAGATGCTGAGATGGCCGAGAGCCGTGTTTGCCAGTATGCGCCCACAGGAACCGGTGGAAAGAGTTTCTTTGGCTTCAGCTTTGGGATTAGCCCCACAACAAGCCGCAGCCCTAAACTTTCATCGTCCCTGGCTTAAAGGAAGCTTGAGAAGATCAAACCCCATGAATCCAGCACAGACTTCCTTTTACTTAACGGGCAAAAGTCAGTTAACACAAGAGGTTAGACAGGCAATGGGGCTGCAGCATCGCATCGGGCCCATGGCATCACACCCGGGGTGAGACGGGCACGGTTTTCCCGTACGTCATTCCAGTAAGAAACGTTCTTGGACGCAATAAAGGTTTATAGGTTAAACTGTGGCTGCAACTTGTGCCAAATCTCTTTGGCTTTTATGTTCTGAACTTAATAACCAATTTAACTCTGGAAAAAAGCAGGTTTTGAAAGAATCCAAAGAGGACTGCAAATGCCATCGCTCCAGATCATTTCAGCCCTGGCATTCTTTGTGGTTCCTCGGTAATGACTGTTCCACACTGCACATTCAGATGGTTCCTGCAAGTAACGCAGCAACGGATACCAGGGCGAGATGCAGGTTTTATAAAGGAAATACCCATGCCCAAAATGAAACAGAAAACCCGAAAATTAATTGGGGAGGGTACGTAGACTGGACCTATTAGGGGGCGCTTACAATCAGCGTATTGTAAATACAGCTCAACAACTTGTTAGCGTGGCAATGAAAAGGTAGCACATGTAACATAAAAATGGCTAATGTTTTAAGACTAAAAGATGAATGGAAAGGAGCTAAGGTACGTTAAGTTTCCTCTCAGCATGAAACTTGGACAAAGTCAGGGAACCGAAGGGCAAGATGCACTGGTGCCGCGCTGGAGTCAGCCACTGCGGTGTTGGCGTTTGCCACGGCTGTAGCTGGTTGAGGGACGTTCAGGGAAGAACAAATATGGGAACATCACCATGCAACGTAGGAAACCAGAGCTATTTCCAGGAAGCAGCAACTTCAAAGCTTTCTTCCACAGTCCCAGAACAGGTTAGATTTGTCTTTAGGGGACACCCTTAAAATAAAAAGTCAGAGCATGTTTTACAAATATCCATGCGTTACTGCCAAGGTGCGTGTCACTTCGGGACGAGGTACCCCGCGGATGTGGGTTCTGCTGCGGCAAGGGCCACCCCCAAACCAGACGCCCCTGGAGAGCTGGTGTTGCTTGTAGTATCAAACGCTTTGTCTGTCCACAAAGAGCTCCGTGTAATTTATATACTCGCGTATTTGTGCATGCCTGAAACCATGCGGTGGCGTGCATTCAAGCCGCATGCGTGGCTGGGGACCTGCGTACACGCGAGGGACCGAACAACCATGCAGGAGAGAGGGGAATCGTGCCCCACCACACCTGGCCATGAAACACGGCACTGGGGGGGAGGCAAACCCGGCTGGCACCAGTGTGAGTTAACACCGGAGCCTATGGAAAACCAGGCTGGAGATGGGTCCGATACAGCTCCGGCGTTGTTTGCAAGTCACCCCACAGGCACCGGCAGCGTGCGGGGAGGGGCAGGGCAGGGCAGGGCGGTGGGAAGGCATGGATGGATGCCGGTGCACAGCAGGGTGATGACATGGGGACACCACGACACTTTTGAAACATGTACTGGCATTTTTAGGAATGATGTTACTGGCAGAAACAAATCCCCTGGAGAGCTGTAACCCAGAGCCTACCGCTGCGAAGGTTAATGCCCAGAGCAGTCAGGTGAGCCCTGCTCCGTGCCACAAGCAAGCCATGCAGGCACCGGCACCGGGCGCCCGTAACAGAACACGAGTACTGGCATTGCTCTTCTGCCTCGAGGCCTCAGCCGAGGCCAGAGCCCCGTCACATTCGGCACGTGCAGGCGTGGGACTGGGCCGCCCGTGTCACGGAGAGCTTGCACCCTCAGCAGCGGGGCACACAGCGAGCGAAGGGAGAAACAGAACGGGCGGCCGGCCCGGCATCACGCAGAGGTTAGCGGCAGCGCTGGAACCTGAGCCGGTCTCTTGAGTCCTGTAACAGTGCTTCATCCGTTAGACAACGTTGCCTCAATACAACAAGAATAAACATAGCCACGTTCGCCATTAATTATTAATTATTGTTATTTGGCCTCACCTGCTGCTGTTTGCCTGGTCTGATCTGCAGCTTGTTTGCCCATAAACATGCTGCAGGAGGGAGACAAGCTACCATTAAAGCCTGACAGCTTTGTTTCCTTGGCTTTTGGGGAACCAAAATTGTCTCTTGTCATCTGAGTAAACCAAAAGTCCCCCTCGATCTTCAGTTGCTGCTTTCCTGTTCCCGCAAGCAGCAGGTGATCGGAGCACCTGAGCCAGCCTGCAGACAAGAAGGAAGCATGAGACCGTTGCGGGTCGGCACGGCGCGCAGCCAACAGCCCAACGCCCCGGCGCGCGAGCACGCCGACCCCCTGCGTCCGCTGCCGCCGTGGGCAGGAGCCGCGGGACCCTTCCAAACCAAGACGGGTGCATGCAGGCGCCCGGCCCCGCTGGTAAGCTCCGCACGCTGCTTCGCACAGCCTCGCGTCGAGGGTTCATCCGAGCTACGGGGCAGAGAGATAAACCGCTGGAGCGGAGACGGGGTTTTCACGACGAGGTTTCTGGGTGCCAGGCACTGAATAGCCACAACGCGAGTGGGAGGCACTCGGTGCCATCGTGCCCAAGCGGAGGAGCGGCCAGGCAAGGCACGGACCCGAGCCCCGCACAGAGCTTTGCAGCTGGGAATAGAAATGTCACGTCGGTGTCACTGCGCTGGTTGCCCCTTCCGCGGTTTCCTGGGTTAGCCCACGGAGAGGCCTGCCCTCGGCACGGGGGCACGACATCGCCGGTCCCTCGGTGAGCCGGCTCCAGCCCTGCTCGTCCCCGTGGCAGGGACCTGGGCGGGCTCAGCTCCCGCTCACGACCGCGGAGGACAGGGTTTTCAGCAGAAGCACGCCCCAGAGATGCTCGTTCGTACAGTGACGGGCCGACGCATTACACCGGCTGACAAGGAAAAGGTTAGATGCTGGTGCCCAAACTGCCGGGTGCCCAGGTGCTTGGCCCCCTCCCTCTGCACTCGATGAGTGGGACAGGGCTCAGCTGGGGTCACCCCACCCCAGGAAGCTCTAAAGGGCAGGACACAAGCTGCAGTTCTCTCTGCAGGGCTGCGTTTGGATTCATTCAGTCAAGGGAAGGGGAGGAAAGGCGCGTTAGGCTTTTAGTGACTGCTCGGGATCCTCTTGGTGAGTGTGAGGTCTTTTTCTCTTCTTGTGACCGCCTTTGCTATCTGCTCTTATTATTATTATTTTCTAATTTTTTCCTAATTGGCCCCGTGTGCGCTCTGCAAGCAGTGTGATAGATGAGCGAGTGGAGGGCGAGCCTGCAGCAGCGCTGGGGAAAGGCTGCTCCCAAAAGCCGGGAGCTGCAGCCAGACCCCCTGGTGCTGGTGGCCTCCCATCAGGAGGCAAAGACACAGCTGAATCCGGGGGAGCGAGAGGGTGAACATCCACGCTGTGCTACTGGCAGACTCGTTCTCAAGCAAGAAATGCTGTGAGCGCGGGGGGCTTTTGAGAAAACGAGCTGCCAAGGTTAGTGCCGCCCAGGGAGCTGGGCATGGCGGCAGAGACCGCAGCCCTGGGCACGGTCCTGGCAGGGTGAGCTACTGCGGGGAATGTAGATGTGTCTGCGTGGGGGAAAGGGAAAAAATATCTTGGTCTGCTCCCCGAAACCCCTCGGTCATTGAGGCTTGGCTGCTACGCTATGTCCCCTGGAAGTTTGTTTGCTCTTTCCTTTGGCTGCCAGGCTCTCCTGAGAGCTTTTTCCCGCCATGGGAAGGCTGCTTAGTTCAGATTCATCCTGCTACTTCTAATTCAGCAAATCCAAAAGGCCTTGGCTGGTGTTTCTGATGCTCAGCTCCTCACGTAGAGGTGAGCTCGGCTGCGGATTTCACACACTAAAGCCCCAGCGAAGCGGTTTGACCTGGTGAGCCTCCGGTCCTGGGCGTGCTGCGGCGGGGCTGCACAGCGCACGGGTCAGAGGGATCTGATTTGAAAGGGAAAACTGATTTTGAAATAAGTTTATGCTGACAGACCTGAGAGTCACAGGTTGCTAATCCCCAGCCCAGTGCTGGTACAGGACCAGCCACTTAAGTCATTAACTCGCTCCCAGTGCCTGCCTGAGGTGGCTCATGATTGCAGCTGGGGAAGATTGAGGCACAGAACCAGTTAAATGATTTACCAAAGATCAGGGGTATGGGCACGATCTGAATGCATGCACTTCTGCTCTGTGGGAGTGCTTTTCTAAGCAATCCGGGCTTTAGCTATTGCCCAGGTGTTAGGCGGTGCTGTAGAGAAAACTGATTAAGTATGGCCTCTGTTTTTATAACTCCAGACTTTCTTTTTAATGCTGTGAAATGGGGGTGTTTGTCACTGCGTCATCTTGCCTCTGGTGCTCTTGTATTTTGCAGTCAGCTGCTGAGAATGGCAGCGTCGGTCACAGGTGTGTGACCCCTTCCTGAATGTGGGAAGGGAAACGCTCCTCGTTTCTTCGGTATAACGTCACAGGAAGCGTCTCCATGAGGCTCAGCGTCTCGCTGCTGCCTGTAACGTCGCAAGGCGGGTACCACTTGCGATACGTTTCACGCGTGCATCGAGCAGCAGCGCGCAAACTCCCACGCGCGTCGCCTGCCCTGGTGCTGCGCGGCAGGTACGCACGGCTTCGCCTTCCCTTTGAACCCGCGAGGCTTGTGATCTCCCATCAGAGATGCCTTTTTTGTGCCGAGTCGGATCTAGTTTGCCTCGTAAACGTACTTTGGGTATAACCGTCAGCTGATGAAACGCACGCAACTCCATTTGCTGTGGCGTGAAAACCCCTGACTCGGAGAGAGGGAGTGATTTCAAAACAGGTCCTGGTTTCCAAGAACACCAAAGGCTTCATCCCTCGACTTGCCTGAGCTGCAGAGCACCCTGCCTGCGTGCGGCTGTCTCCCCGTGTCCTGCGCAGCCAGCAGCCGGGGGGTAGCGGGGAGCCCGCGGGCTGGGACGGCTGCAGCCGGCTCCCTGCTCTGCCGGGGAATCGCTTTGTGACACTGGGCAGGTCACCGCCCCAGTTTGGGCTTGACTGTCTCCAGCAACAAAATGGAGATAATAATACCTACCTGGGAGGGATGCTGTGATACCCAATTAAAACTTGCCAAGTGACCCCTGGATGAAAGATTTCTCCGGGTGAGAAGTCCCTGGGTGGTAAACGTAGCCAGAAGGAGTTGGTCCAGCGCCTAAGCACGGGACGTGATGATGCTCCTTGGAGAGGCAGACAGGCGTGGAAAGGCAATCCCCGTGAACGCGAGTGAGGTCCTGATACCTCCAGCGATGCTGCAGGTGCGGTGGGATGCCACAGCCTTCTTTCTGCGAGGGCTTCTCAGGAGGTACCGGGCAGCAGGGTGAAAGAGAAGAAACACCACTGAACTGATGATTGTTCAGTTGGGAATCTAGTGGAGGGAGTGGGGAGCCTTGTGCCTTCCAGGTGTCCCGAGATAGAGCATAAAGTTTCTGACACTTTTGCTCTGGTTTGCAGAGGTGGGTCCCTTGGCTTTTAAGTTCCAGCTACAAAGAAGGAGCAAAAGAAACCCCTTCTTCAAAGGCTTTTACCCAGGGAGCTAAAAGCCTCGGAGGATTTCCTGCTTTTCCCCGACGAGTTTCAGCACGGCCGATCCGCAGCCCTGTGCCTCTGCTGCCTCGTCGTCCCTCTGCCGCGTGGTCCAGGGTGACGACGCTCCCTCCCTGAGCTCCTGCGCTCCCTCTTCTTCCTCGTATGCGTTCACAAACATTTGTGTCTGAAATTACCACTGTGATTCCTGGAAACAGCCACTTTTACATGTCAACATTCAGTGCAAAAGGCACATCTGCAGCCCGGGCTCAGGCTCCGCGTGTGGGTGCTGCCGGGAGCTGCGGGATCGTGGTGCCCGTGCTCGGGGGCTGACTGCACACCATCGACTTTTGGTTTTCTTTAAGGGAAAAGAGATTTTATCTACAAAAAGAAAAAGATTAAGTACTGACTCACTTCTATATAAGAAATGTGCTACCTGCTTGCAAAATTATTTGTAAGAGGAAAATTTGTGGTACTTGGAAATTGAATTGCTTATCGTGGTGTTATTTGTTCAGTTCCACTTCCAGCTGGAGCTCAGGGTGCTGCAAGGGGAAAAACAAGTCCAGAGGGAACATGCAAATCGCTGCCCGTCTTACACGTCTGTTTTCTTCTCTCCGTAGGTACATTACAGGTAAATCCTCCTCCTCAGCAGCGCCGAATCCCTGGATATCGGAGCTTTTGTTGCAACATCTCTTTCAAAAGTGGGAGTGTGCTACAGCTTAGATGGCATTTTGAAGAGACATCGGTTAATCCTTTTAGGAGACTACCTGGGACAAAGCGATCTCTCATCTTCGGGCACAGGGCTGTCTCCAGCCTCCCCAAAAGCATCTCAGCCCCCCGGTCCCTCTCCGGGGCCACGCATCGGTCAGCTCGGCCACGTCGGACGTCGCTGCAGATCCAGGGCAGTCCAAAAAAAGGCTGCGGGAGGCCCGTGTCATGCTGCCCTGCAACGGGGACGCCTGCACCGTGCAAACCTATTTTGGCCGCTCCTCGCTGCAGCTGCTGAGGTTTGCTTCCATGCTATTGCGGGTCCCGGTGACGGCAGCCCCGAGCCCCCCTCGGGTTCTGGTTCCTGCAGCTCTGCCCCGCTCTGGGCAGGCAGCGGTGGGAAGCTCTGGCTGATGGAAGTTTGTGCGTAGCCCCCGATGAAAGGTGAGGGATTACTGCTGTCTTTCAGGAAGAGCTTTCAGTGAGCTAATCTAGCCTTCGTTTGAATGTCTCTGATGTAAATTATAAGACGGAGATACATATATAAAGAAGTATCTGCATGTGGGTGTGAGCCAGAGGCAACTGCTCCTACCGTCCCTTTAAAAGCCCTTTTTCACTCGGGAGGTGCTGCAGAGTTCAGCTGCTTCCATTTCCTGGTGTTTCAGCAGAGAGGTATTTATTGATGGTCCAGGGAAGGAGGTCAGTGCCATCAGCTATATTTCAAACCCTCAGTCTGTAATTATCCTTTCTTCCCAGAGGGGATTATACAGGTATTTTCTTTATCTTGAATGCACAACCTGAACCAAGTCCCCATGTCAAAGAGCCTCTCTAGGAAACGCTGTAATCGGCTCGAAGGCCTTTTCAAATGGAAGGATGGAAAGAATCTTGTTTTTTATCTCTGGGCTTTCCAGATTGCTGAGACCCGATAGGGAAATGGATCTCGGACCCTCGGAAGAAGAGAGGGAGCAGGGATACAACTCGCAGCCTCAAACTATTCCCATGAGAAAGCTAATCAGGAGAGGTCCCATGCCTATGCAAAGCTCCCATACTTAACATTTTGTTTCCAATGCAAATCAATACATTAGGTTACAAACTAAATGTTGAGGTGCCATGGGATATTAATTGCATTTCTCTTTCCGTGCCTCTGTTTTACCCAGCGAGGTGCCCGCCCTGTGTCACTGCAGGTCTCTGCTCCTGGGGAGCTTCGGGCCGGATCGATGGGGCAGGAAGGTTCAGCCTCCCCGAGACCAGCGGATACGACGTCCCGGTTACGGACGGTACCGGCTTAGTTCTTGTGTCTTGATAGGAACGGCCAATCAATAGAACAACAAAACGCACTCAGACCTCTGCAAAAGCACCCTGTGCTCCTTCAGGACTGGGAAGGGGATTAATAAGCGGTTTGCAATTAATAATTTCAGCTAATGCGTTTCCCTGCTTTAGCCTTTAGGAATGACTCGGCCTCAGATGTGCTGCTTGTTCAGAATATTTTGTGAATTTTTTGGAAACTGCTCACAAGCAATTTGTTCTGACTTCCCACACATTTCCCTGCCGCACTTCATTTTACGGACTGGGCCGTGCTGCCTGGGGAGCCTCTGATGCAGCAGCCTGAGCAGTAACCCCAGGAACACCCCACTGGAAAGCAGCAAATAGTAATGATTAAAATGTCCTCCTAACCGGTGAAACTCAAGTGCTCGAACCTTCGCAGCAAATGAATGAAAAAGGATTTGGATTCTGCTTTTGAATGTCCAAACGTGTTTGCAGATATTTACTGCACGTGGGCTTTGCTATTCATTGAAAGAGCTGCTCTGATACAGCAGTGCCCCGTCCCCTCCCCGAATGCTGCACTTCGGTTACCTTTACAGCTTCATTTGAAAAGTCAGTTTAGTGCAGGAATCGATTATTTCGCTGCCCCTGGTTCTGGGTTTTTTTTTTTTAAGCTGCAGCTAAGCCTCTTCACATCTATGTTAGAAAAAATAACAACTATTTAAAATGCTCGGGATGGATCCAAGTAGCTCCGTCTCTCCTTGTATAGGATACGCGTTATTCCGCAGTGCACAAAACACGCAGGTGTCGGGAAGGCGAGAAACTGAAACGGGAGGCTGGAGAGCCCGAGGATTTAAGCCAGGGGAACTGGAAGCCTGCGCTGCTGCGCGCTGACGCCAAGGAAAGTTTCTCGTCCAATGCCACCCCCAGCCCGGTTCAGCCGTGCCGCGCGGCAGCGAGCGCTCCCGGGCTCGCGCACCCTCCTCGGCTCTGCCCTGTAGCGTTAACCATCACAGGTTTATTCATTTAGCAGCACAAACTCCCATTACATTTTGGCAACCAGTCTACGGGATCTTTATGTGTTTAAACAGTATAATCCATTTTACAGTAACATGCTTGAGAGGTTTTCCCTGTATTCCCTATAGAAGCGCCTGAATTCGTGTGGCTTGGATCTACATAATCTAAAAAGGGAGAACAAAGATGCAGTGTCTTTTGCAAGCGGCAGCGGATCCTACGTAAGCCGTGGTAATGTTGCTATCAATTTGTTAAAATGTATTTAGATTATTGAAGGGCAAAAGACCCTTCAGCAAAGATTAGACATGAATAATAATAGAGAAATACTTCTCTTCGTATAGAACTTGCTGCCGATCCACAGAGCACGCGAGAGGGTTTCAATCTGAGCCTCAGACCGCAGCGATGCAAATCTGTCGGTTCACCTGTCATTCTGGAGTCACCGGCTCGCCCGGGGATCGCTCTGGGCAGAGGCACCACGCGCCCACTATCACACCGAAAATGCTTTTACTTTTCCTTGCTCAGAAGATGCCCTGGGTTTTTAACGCCTGTGCGTTGGTGGGACATCCGGCAAACCAGACGTGTTGCAGCCCGGTCGGCACCGTGCCCTGGCCGGGATGCGCGTCCCAGACCGAGCTGCCAGGGCGCACACCGGGAAGCCCCTCTGCGGCAGCCGGGACCCGTCCACATCTTTCTGTGGGGAAAACAACTCTGACCAGCCACAGAAATAGCACGGGGAGAAGCCAGCCGGCTGCACGGGATGGGGCACCTCTGCGTGCCGGTGACTGCCGCGCGGCGCTGGCGGTGCCTACAAACCCTCTCGTGCTGTTTCTTCAATGATCGCGCCCGTCCCTTGCTAACTTGGATCTCGTGCTTGAAGCAACCCCGAATACCCTTGGTCAGATCCTCTGCTCCACCTCACCAGCCCCAGGACTGCAGCCCCGCTTTGCCCGGCGCACGGGGCCATCTCGGGGCTCCCAGGGAGCCCTGGGGACGTGCGGTCCCCACACAGCCGCCTCCTCGCTGGGGACACCGCTTGTTCCCCGGGACCTGTCGGACCAGTCCGGAGGGAATAGGGCCTGACCCGAACCCTGGCGCCTCGGCACTTGGGTGACTGATGCCAGATAAATGCCTGAGATAGAGGGTGGGGAGACACGGCCCGGCTGGAATGCCAAGCACGCGCTGCAGGAGCTGCAATGGCTTTTCAGGCTGCAAAGGTGACTCGCAGCTCCTCTCGTCCCACTCCGGAGCCCCTCGCCCCCGAGCTGCATGCACACCGAGTTCTGGGCTCTTTAATTGCAAGGGGTAGTTTGGGCTCATTTCTAGCGATTCTTTCTCACTCCTTTGTGCTTCTCTGCTCTTCTCCACCAAGCCACAACACTTAACCTCTCTCCGAACCAAAGGCGATACCCAGGCACGGCAGAGCTGGGTGTGGGATAGGGCACAGAGATGAGAGCTGAGCGTGCAGCAGCCCCAAGCATTATATCCACATTTGCTAATTAGTTCCTCCATTAAGAATTAAAATAAACAAACAAATGGAAGGACAGCAAGAATGAGTAACTCCCTAGGATCACACAGGAAAGGGTGGGATGGTTTGGTGGTTAGGGTGCTAGTCTAGGACTTCAGAGAACCTCGTTTAGTCTCTTCAAACAATTAAGACATATGGCAAATATTTTCTTTTTTCTGAGATCATGTACCTTGGAATATTACTAAACAGGGAGGAATGGTCTACGTTTGCCTCTGCTCTGCTGCAGATTTGGCGCGACCCTGGGCACGTCCCTGCGCTGGAGGCACATGAGTGGGTCCCCGTGGGCCTGCCCGTGTCCACGCTGCCGTGGGCCGGTGCCCTGCCAGGCACGCGCCTGCTGCGCGGCACCGTCTGCAAAATGAAGATCTCGGTGCCACCTCCTTTGTGGGGCTGAGGTGGGGACAAGCACCACGGGGTGTATGTCACCCAGCCGAGGCCGCTCCTGCTGGCCCCGCTGCCAGCCCACCAGTGGACGCAGCGGTCCCCGTGGGAGCCGGGGCTGTGGCGTGGCAGCGACTTGCTGCCCCGGAGGGTGGGAGCATGTGCTGTGCTCTTCCCAAAAAGCTTTTATGCCTTTACACGGTTCTTCAAATTACAGAGAGAGTGCCTGGGGTGAGGGGGTGGCTGGGGACAGCCAGCCCCCGGTGACCCCTTCGCCCACGAGCACGCATGGCTGCAGCCCTGCCTGCCCCAAAGAGCAAGGTCTGCAGCAGCCGAACGCCGGCCGAACCACCGAGCTGCAAAAATAGAGATCAAGAAATCAAGGGAGAGCTGCTCCAGAGCCAGCCCGGCGTGTCCGCGGTGCCTCGCTCGGTGCTGTCCCGTGGAGAAGCCTCACCTGGGGTCCAGCTCCTGGAGGAGAAGCGCTGTTGGTTTGACTCACGAGCCACAAGCCAAAAAGCAACCCAAGCTGGCTTTTCTGAACCTACCCTTTAAGAACTGCTCTTTACTTCTAAGCGAGAAAAAAATTCATTTAAAAACATCTAATTAAACAGTAAGTCATGACAAGGTACATGAAACTTGGAGATAACACATGCCTGGGAGGCACCGAGGAGGTTGAGACAAAGCCCAGCGCCTTCACCGGTACCCACGTGTGTTATCTCACATGAACACACACCTGGTTTTATCCTGGTGCAATTATAGGACATTAAAAATATAATTTTAATGGAGGAATGGTGATCTGGATGCAGTTCAGAGTAAAAACTTTCTTTCAAGTTTCTCTGTTTGATTAGTAGGTGTTCCTGCCGCGCACGCATGTGTGCATGAGGGAGAAGCGCCCGGATCGGGAGGTGTGACTGTGTTTTGATGAGCGCTGTATCTCGTGGTGTGTGCGAGGGCTTGTCTGAACTTTAAAGCCTTTGTGAGCAGCGCTAAGGCAGCAAAGCCTCCAGTCAAGACCCGGCTTGTCCCAGGTGAGCCCCTTTTCCCACTCAGGCAAACTACCGCAGCAGATAAAGCTGCAGAAAGCGGGGAGGGCTCTGCCAGCAGAGCTCAGCACCCTGCAGCTGACTGGAGTCCAAGCACCCCCGCCCACGCCCGTGGACGGTCTTACAAAAGACATGTCTTTGCAGCCCCGGGTGTTTTAGAGGGTGACCTCATTTATTACCTTGCTCGTCACAGGAAATGATGTTTATCTAATCTACCATTCTTTCAGTTTTGTTTTTTTTTTTTTCTCCTGCCACATCTGGCTTCACGCGGCATTTCTTACAGCGCAATCCCTTTCCGTGCTGAAATGAAGGAGAAATGGCACCGCTGCCGCCACGTCGGCACCCCGGTCCCACCAGCCGCCCCGCACGTGAAGCCCACGGGGAGATTTGGCATTAAAACCTGGAGCTCGCATGCGGTGGCGAGTGGATCTAAGGATCTCGGTCTTAATCTCCCTCCTCTGCTGCATTCTTTAGTAGTGACAGCTATTTCTTGCAGTATTTCTAAATGTGGGCTCGGAGCACTCTGAGGCACAGCTTTCCGTCCATCTGTCCAGCATCCAGCCAAACAGGTCCACATTCCTGAGCAGAAACGCTAGCGCTGCCACTCCGGAGCAGCCGAAAAGCCTCGGATGGAAATTTAAACAAGTCACAAACACGAAGGAGAGCGCAGGGGCCGAATCCT
This sequence comes from Mycteria americana, assembly GCF_035582795.1. Classification (NCBI taxonomy): domain Eukaryota; kingdom Metazoa; phylum Chordata; class Aves; order Ciconiiformes; family Ciconiidae; genus Mycteria; species Mycteria americana. Next base: position 1,720,781 of record NC_134385.1, read on the forward strand.
GCTGCCTCGACGCGAAGCCAGGGGAGTTCCGTCCCCGCCAGCCACGCAGCACCTGTGCACCGGGCACGCCTGGGTGCCGGCGGGAGCCCACGCTGGCTACACCCTGCTCCATCTGCACTCCAGGTTGTAAAATGCTGCAGCCAAAAGGCTTGCCCGCGAGCGGGGTGCGCAGGCCCCTGCGGCTCTCCCCGCTCCCGCTGCTCGCAGAGCCCCGGCCCACCGCTGGCAGGACCCCGGGCTGCTCCTGCACCCCAGCGTGCCCCCAGGCTCCAGGTGCCAGGGAAAGAGATTTGTATTTTTCTCTGTAATAAAAAGGCTCTGTCAGAAGCTTTCCACTGATCCTGAAAGGATGTCAGAGCAATAAAACCCCTCCTTAGTTTATGACCAAGTTGCAGGATTTTTTTTGCTACCGAGCGCAATGGCATAATGCTTAATTTCATAAACGGAAAATCACCCTCTCCTTGCCCAGCCGGGGGAAGGACCCGCAGCGGGAGCAACGGCTGCTCGGGGCTCGCTGGGCTCCAGCCCTTTGTCCGGGGGTTTCACGTCCGGACGTGAGTAGCCGTCCCGGCACCTAAACACCAGGGCAGCAGGTGAATGGAGCAGAAAATGCCTGTAGCTGCTGTAGCCTAAAGCAGCCAGAGCCCCGGACTAAACTTTTTCAGAGTTAATTTTACTGTTTGCAAGTCAAATATCTTCCTGGTTTTATATAAATGCTTGGGAGGAAAAAGAAAAAAAAAAGAAACCAAACAAATAAAACGACAAGAATGAAAAAAAGACGCGGAAAACCATTTCTGAAATCCTTCTGGAAAAGAGGGAGAACGAACAAACGTGTCTACAAAAGATATTCCGAAAAGCTCTGCTGCCCTATCCAAGATTTTATCCATTTAATTCCCAAATCAAGCATATCCCCTGTCTGTCACGCCAGCGCGGGGGGAAGCTCATCCTCCCTTTCTCAGTGCTATTCGCAGCTCCCCGTGCTCGGAGTGAAATCCCCGCTCTCCTCCGCCCCACGCAGCATCCCCCCAGCCCAACCGGGACCCCCGCACCGGGTTTCCCCCGGGACCGGCGCATCCCCTGGGGCTGTCCTCGGGAATAACGAACCGGAGCCAGTCCCGGGAGCGACGGTGGAAATCGGGTTTCCAAGGTGCGGTTGCAGCCCGGATCTGCCCCCCGGTGCCGTCCCGCCGGCGGCACCCGGCTCCCCCCAGCCCGGCGATGCGGGAGCCGCGCAGCCACGGCCGGGGACCCCGGGGCCGCCCTCCGAGCCCTCGCCGGGGCCGTACCCCCCTTCTCCTCCTCTCCCTCCGCCGCTTGCTGAGTTCGGGGCCACCTGCAGCAAGGGGGGGGCTCGGGAAAACACAGCCGGGGTGCAGCAGCGCGCTGCATCCCTCGGATCGCCGGCAAAATCCCCTGTAACGATACGAACCGCTACACCCGGAGCCGTTTGTTTAAGAGGGAAAGGGGGGAAAAGCAAGGGCGCAGGCGGGGACGCTCGGGCATCGCGCTCCGGGCTCCTCCTTCCCGCAACCCCCGCGCCCGGGGCCCGGTCGTTTGGGGGGACACGGGGGGTTACAGCCCCCGCCGTGGGGACGGGCCCGGAGCCCCGCGGGGACACGGGCGGGGGCCGCAGGCGCTGCCCTCCCGCTTCGTGCCGGTTTCCCGCGGGGTCCCGGCGCGGGTGGAAGCGCCGGCGGTGCAGGAGCGAGGAGGCGGCGGTGGGGATTTGGGGCGGGTGATTAATATTTTGTTGAACCAGGACAACAGTATCTCGGCAACTAATTAAGGGCAGATTTATCTGTTTTCACATGCACAGATTTAGATCAGGTTCCTGTCCGAGGGCCGCACGGTCACGAATTCAAGGATTAACCAGCCCCGGTTGCGGTATTTGAGATCCCGGCGTGATTTATGACAAAATTGTGCTTTTCAACGCTTACCCTCCCTCCCCTCGCAGAGAGACCCCACTGCCCACCCGCACACTCCCCTCCCGCACGGCCTGCCTGGAAACCGCTCGGGATTATCTCTCTGATATTTTTAATTTTTTTTTTTTTTTCCGAGGGTGTAATCCATGCCGGCCGCGGGGCCGGGGCTTCGCCCTGGGCTCGCACCTCTCGCCCCCGTTGTGGCTCCGGGAGTCGGCTCAAAGCAGACAGAGCCGGCGCAGTGAAACGACCCCGTGTTAGATATCAAACATTTTAAAGAAATCAGGCTGCAAACTAATCGAGTCTCCCGGTTGGAGCCGAGGGCAGCGGCCTTTGCCTGCGCCCAGCGCTTCCCCCGGTGCGGAGCGAACCGCCCGGTTACCGGGACCCGCACGCCCGCTCCCGGCTGCCGCCCAGGGCCTGTCCCCGTCCCCGGGGGTGACCGGCCGCCCGGGCTGCGGCGGGATCGGGGACACCCCCCCCCCGGCTGCAGCTTCCACAATTGCCCAGCTTGCTTTTGGGCTCAAATCGCCCGATTTGGGGCATCCCTTCCAGGGCCGCCCCGCAGAGAAGCGGGAGCGCGGCCATCGAAACACGGGGAACCCCGGCAACGGGGACCCGCAGCCCGGCCCGAGCCCCGGGCAGCGGTGCAGGATGCGGCCCCGCGGGACCGGGGGTCCCGGACTCCGGCTCCGCTACACGAATCCCCCCGCCGCCTCCGTCCCGGCCGTGCCGCGGCCCCGGGATGGCGGCGGCCGCTTTGGGGGGGCCACGCCGCTTCTCCCTCGAAGAGACGCTTTGCTTTGGGTGTATCGATTCCTCGGGCTGCTCCAGCAAACTCGGGGCTTGGAGCTCCCGAGCAGAGGCGGGGACAGCCCGGCAGCCCATCGCCCCACGGCTGCCGCCGGCACCCTCCGAAACAGACTTCGTGTCTTTATTCCAGACACAGCGGGGGAAAAAAAAACCCAAGAGAACGGGAGTGGGAAGAGCAAGAGTCCGCAGGCAGCGGGGCTGCAGCCGCCCCGCTTCTCAGGCAGGGTTATTTGGTTATTTTCTTTTTTTTTTTTTTTTTTGTTCCGAAAGAGAGACTAGAGAATCGGGAGGCACAAACCCGGCACTGCCCGGCAGCAAATCCTCCCGACGAGAGACGAAAATCTCTAAGTAATGGCGTGGTTTGATTCGATAATTTCTGTTTTGAAAAAAAAAAAAAAAAGGAGCGGGGGGAAAAAAAAAACCACCCAACCCCCAAACCACTGTAACTTCACCGCAACTTCCAGCCAAGCCCCGTCGCGGTGTTTCAGGCCGGTCCCGCTGGCACAAAGCGGCGACCCCGCAAAGCCGCACCGGGGAGCACCCGCACCCCCCGGCTTGTTGCAACCCTTTCTCAGGCAAGGATATTTAATGAAATGCCTCTCATGTCTTCTAATTAAAGCTAAAATAATTACGGTCGTTAATGCTCTACAGAACTGCCGCCTGTAATGAAACTGTGGTCTTAGAATGACAATTTTCACGGAAAGGGGCTGTGCTCCCCCCCGGAACGACCCCCACCGCCGATGCCGCCGGGGGAAGAGCCGCACGATCGGGATATTTTTCCCGGATTGCCGGGGCTGGGCAGTTACCGGCGGTTCGGCTGCGGCCGGGCAGTGGGAAAGGTCCCCCGAGCCGCGGCGGGCCGGTACGGGACCGGGACCGGGACCGGAGCTCACTGCAGCCCCGGAGGCTGCTAACGACCTAAACCCTCCCGGTTTCAGCGGCGTTTTGCCGGGGCCCGGCCCGGCCGGAGCCAGCCCCCCTGCCCCGGGGGGGCTCGGCGTTTCACCCCGCCGGGCTGCGGGCACCGGGCCCGCCCGCCCTCACCCTCCGCCGAGCCCCCCCGGGCGGCTGCGGGTCCGTTTGCCGCCCGCGTTGGAGACCGTACCGCGGAGCAGCGGTTAACCACGTCCTTTCCCTCCACGTATTTTTGTTAAAAAAAAAAAACCGGCGGGGAGAAGCCGGGGCAGCGCTCGGACATCCCCGCCGCTCCCGCAATGAAGCTTTGATTAGAAAACCATTTTACGGCGCGGAGCTGTTTTAACCGCGGGGCTCAGTCCGGGAGCGGAGGGGCTGCTCAGCAGCTCGGGGAGAACCGGCGGTAAATTAGGAGAGGCGGCGGGGGACACCGGGGGCCGTGCGGGGCCCCAGCCCGCGGCCCCGCTTCCCCGCTCCGGCCCCGGGAGGGAGCGGCGGGCCTCCCCGCCGGTTCCCGGGGCGAAGCCCCGTTTCTGGAGCCGCAGAGGGGCCGGGTTGCTGCCGAGGCGGGGGACGAGCCGCGACGGCGGGACGGGGGCGGCCGCGGGGTGCTCCGCGGCCGCGGGGACGGCAGCACCGGCTCCCACGGCCGCGCCACCTCCTCGCCCCCGTTAAACGCGTCCTTCCCCCCGGTACGGGCCCCGCCGACCCGGCCCGCTCCGCCGTGGCCCAGCGCTTTTCCCGCCCGAGGCGGTGCGGAGCCGTGCGCGGCCCGGGCTGCCTCCCCCGCCGCCGGGCGCAGGGCTCCGGCCCGGGGCGGCGGGACCGGGAGCGCCGGGAGCTGCCGCCGAGCCTCGGCCGGGGCATCCCCGGGGCTTCCCGCGCAAACCGTCCGCGGCCGCCGGCGGGGCGGGCCCCCGGGGCTCCCCGATAGCCGGGCCCGCCCGGCCGGGCCCCTCGGTCTCCGGTACCGGGAAGGTGCGGCGGCCTCGGTACGGCCCGAGGGAGCCCAGCGGGCCGGGGGCGGACGGACGCGCTGGCCCGCCGGGACCCGCCGCTTTCGTTTCAGCCCCGCCGGAGACGGCAGCGAGCCCTTCCCACGGGAGGGAGCGGCCCCGCGGGACGGCTGTCGCGGGGGGAGACCCGACGCGGGGGAGCCCCGAGGGCAGGAGCGGAGCCCGGCCCGGTGCCGCGTCCCGCGGTGCCGCCGCGCTCTTACCTTTCTTGATCACGGACTGATCGAGCAGGTTCATCCCGCCGTCGTCCACGGCCTGAATGAAAGCACCGAAGCAAGAGCCGTCAGCCGGCGGCTCCCGGTGCGGACGGGCACCGGCCGCTCGGGGCGCGGGGACAGCGCGGCCGGGGCCCGGTCCACCCGCTGCCCCCGGCCAGGGGGAATCGCCCGGGCACAGACGAGCCCCGCTAACGGGGCTCCCGCCCCGGCGGCCCTCCTGGCCCGGGGGTACGGACGCCGCGGGGCCCGCCCCGCCGCGGCCGGGACCCCCCCCCCGCCCCGGGCGCACCGGCGGCGGCGGGATCGGTCCCCGCCGTGCCGCCCCCGCGGCCCCCCCCGGCCTCCCTCCGTCCCCCGGTACCTGGATGTCCTCGATGCCGTGGTGGCCGAGGCCGTGGAGGCCCAGCGGGCCGTCGGCGAGGCCGTGTCCGCCGTCGGGCAGCCCGTGGAGCAGGCGGGGCACGGCGGGGTAGTCGCGGCGGGGGTCGAGCCCCAGGGCGCGGTGGGTCTGCGAGAGCAGCCCCGCGTCCTCCTGCCGGCCGCGCTGCGGGGGCCAGGCGGGCTGCTGGTGCTGGTGCAGCGGGCTGAGCGCCGCGTACGGGTCCCCCAGGTGCGGGTAGCCGGGCTCCTGGCCCTGCGGGTAGGGCAGCGGCGGCTGCGGGTACGGCGGGGGGAAGTAGGGCGGCTGGAAGTCGGCGGCGGGCGTGTGGCAGAGCGGCGGCGCCGAGCCGTAGGGCGCCTGGTTGAGCGCGGGCAGCTGCGGCAGGCGGGCCCCGGCCGGCGCCCCGGGCAGCCCCTCGGCGCGGTCCTGCGGCGGCGGAGACAGCGGCGGTGAGGCGGGCGCGGACCCCCGGCCCCGACCCCCCGGCCCGGCCCCGGCCCGGCCCGCCCCGCCCGCGCCCCGGCCCGCACTCACCATGCCCGGGTAGCTGTGCACTAGCATCTGTGCGGGCCCGCGGCGAGCCCCGGGCGGGCCGGGCCCCGGGGGTGCCCCCGTCTCCGCCCCTCTATCCCGCCGGAGCGGCGTCTCCCATCGCCCGCCCGCTCCTCTGCGCCGGCCCCGACTCCATGCACGCCAGTTATAGCGGCGGGGGCGCGCCCGCCGCGCCGGGAGCGCGCGTCAGAGCGCGGCGCCGGGGACGCGCCGCCCGCTCCCGCGGGGCCCCGACGGCTCCCGACGGCTCCCGAGACGGCGGCCGGCGGGCGCAGCGGGACGGCGGCGGGAGGCGGCCGGGGCGGGGGGCGAGGGGCGCCCGCCGCCCCCGGGAGCGCGGCCGGTGCCGCTCCCCGTGCCGTCGGGCGGCCCCGCTCCCGCCGCTCCCCGCGCCGCTCCCGCGTCGCACGGTGCCGCACAGACCCCCGGTGCCACCCCCGGCTCCCCCCGCCCCGGGCCGCGCCGCCTGGGAGCCCTGTCGGGGAGCGCCCCGGGCCGGAGCGGGGACCCAGCCCTGAGGGCCGGGAGGGCCCGGGGGTGCGGGCGGGCTGCGGGGCCGCGGCGAGGCTCTACGGTTTGACTTTATTAGCCCGAGCGGGGAGCGGGGGCCCCGGCCGTGAGCACAGCGAGGGCCCCGGCGGCAGCTGCAACGTCCGCCCGACGGCGGCCGGAGCGGGGCCCGGGGCCGGTCCTGCCGGGAGAGCCTGGGGCTCCCCCCGGGGCGCTTCCCTCTCCTCCCCGACGGGGAGCGGAGAGCGCCAGCCCGGGCCTGGGGAGAGGAAGAAGTGTCTGGGGGTGCTCCGGGCCCGGATCCCTGCCCGAAGGCACGGGCGGGAGGGCGGGCGCCGGGAGAGACAGAGCCAGGGGAAACCGGGGAGCAACGACCGGCAGCGTGCCTGCCTGCCCGGCCCTGCCCTCCCTGCTCCATCCCTCCCTGCTCCATCCCTCCCTCCTCCTCTCCATCCCTCCCTCCTCCTCTCCATCCCTCCCTCTCTTTGGGCCCTCCCTCCGGGGCAGGGCGAGGCGGCCCCGCAGCACCGCGTCCCTGAGCGCGGCACCGGGCACCGGGCACCGGGCACCGGCGGGGCGAGCCGGGCGGCCCCGCGGGGCTCGGGGACGGCGCGGCGGCCCTGCCAGCAGCAGAGAGTGATCCCCACTGACCCCCCCGTCCCCGCCGGTAACACGCACACGCAGGCGGCTGCACACGCCCACGCCGGTGCGGTGCTGCACCCGCACGGGGCGGCAGGGAGAGCACCCAGCGCAGGCACACGCAGCACGCACGCCCCGGCGCACACACACACAGACACAGACACACAGACACACACACACACACACTCGCGGCACCCGGACACCCACGCACAGACGCGCACACCCGCACAGGCCCCACGCGGCCCACGGGTGCCGTGTCCGGGCTCCGGGGCGGCCGTGTCCCCGCGGGGTCCCCGCGGTCTCCCCGTGCCGCCCGCCGGGAGCAGGGGTTTCCATCGGTGGCGGCGTGTGATTTGTGTGCGAGCAGAGAACAACCCCTTTACCCCGACTGTAACACACCGCGACGTGTGATAGACATGAACAAACACAATCCCACATCGCATTTAATGTAATTCCACTCTTCCCGCCCCGAGCTACAGCTCCCTTCATTTTCATTTTTCCTCTGAATTCCCACAACTCAGACCTCTTTGATTTCCAGGTTTAATTAACAATGCTCATTAAATGAATTTTTATTCATTTCTTTTAATATCACCCTGCCACCTGTCTTTAGGAGGCAAGGGCTGATCATTTATTCTAATTTATTTCTATTAAAGATGGCATTTAAGGGAGGGAGGAGGGATGTGCAGAGGTGTAAAGGGCTGATCTATTCAAATCTCTTCATCCCCCCTCAAATGCTGTTCAAGGACGCTGCTCCTGAAAGTTCTGTATTTATTTTCCACCAGATCCGTTTCATTTGCTAGGAAAAATTGGATTGGACATGCTGTATTTTGCAGTTATGTTCCAGTTCATTCTTAGTGTCCCTTGCTCATCTAGTCTGTATAATGCCAAGTCTTTATTCATCGGAAAGAGGTGAAACTGTGCAAAATCCGGGCGGGAAGGCCCGCGAGCCGGCATGCATGCGGGACCGTGGGGTGAGAGGGAGGATGCTCCCCAGCAGCAGCTCGGAGGGAAGCCGTGTTTCCACCCAAAAATGAGACGGAGCAGAGGAAACCTGCAAGACTGACAGACAAAGGGAAGGAAAAACAAAAGGCAAAGCTGCCCTGCTGCCACCGAACACGCCGGGCAAACTGGGCTCGTGGCAATGCGGTGGGCTGGGGCAGGGGGCCGGGGCAGCCCGAGCCTGGTGGGGCTGCGGGGGCTGCCAGGGGGTCAGGTTGGGGCTGCTCACCCCCCCCAGCCCAGCGGTGCCCAGGAGGGGGACAAGGGACCTCGCAGCAGACAAGAGCGAGTGGCTGTGACTGCTGTTGGGGGCTGTGCGTGTCCATGCCAAAGGCGAGCTCTGACCGTTCCTCTCCCCCGGCACCTTCCGCCCTGGCACCCTCTCCGTTGGGAGCACAAGCAGCACCTCCAGCCTTTGGCTCCCGCCCAGCAGCACGCTCAGGGCCCTGCAAGCGCCCGAACAGTCCTTGCAAGACGCCTGAGACCTGCCCGAGTCCCTGACTGCCCCATCCCCTCTGTACAGCTTTGCTAAGAACGTTTTCACCCGCCCAGTGATGAGGGCAAAGGAAACCCAGGGGCAGGAGGCAGCCGTTCAGCCACCAGTGGTGACGACGAACAATTATTCGCTTTACCCTGCTGTCCCGAGGTCCCAGGCAGGGCCAAGGGCTGTCACACCGGGTGCTGCACACACGCTGTCCCAGCAGCTGCCTGGTTCTGTTACTGGTTCAGCACGGCCAGAGCGATTGCTGGGGGTCAGCTAAACACAGGGTGCTCAAACGCAGCTCTCCACTGCTGCTCTTTAGCCTCCCAGTTTGAGGGCCACGTGCACATCCAGCTGTGCTCGTGGTTTGCTCTGCCAAACGTCCTTCTCTAACAGAATGACACGATCATGCTGAGGTCCTCACCACGAGAGCTGCCCCCTCACCCCCCAGCTATGGGGAGCGTTCGCTGTCGGTGTGGGCCACCTCTCCACCCCAGGGACCACTTGTTGTATTTGCACCCGAGCCAGAAATCTCTGAAAAACTGGTTTTGTAACAAAGGTCCCAGTGCTCCTTCCCAGGGAGATCAATGTGTACGTTGGCTCTTCCAGGAGCGTGTGAGGGGCTTGAGGCAGCAACCTCTGCTCTTGGGGGTCAGCAGTGAACATACCTGCCGAGCAGGGCAGGAGGGGCACGGAAACAAAAGTATGTGAGCGCAGGTCTCTGCCCCAGCCAAAGATGAACTGGTTCTTCTCCAGAAGCCCAGCTCCCATCGACACCTCAGAGAAATTTGGACTGGTCCTATAATTTCCCACATCCCCTCCCTGGGAATCCAGGTGGGGAAGGAAGCTGCTTGCTGTGGGGCTGGAGAGCTGGGCAGGGCTTCGGGGAGAAGCACGGGGACCCCGTCGAGGGGTGGGCAGGGAACGGGGCAGCCCCCCTCACTGTTCAGGCCTCCCACCCTCCCCACCCCTGTTTCATCCCCCTCCCACAAACGGCAAGAGGTTTGTGGGAGGGGGCTGCGCTTGGTTCCTGCAGCGCAGCAGCCAAATAAGAACCTTATGAAATATTTAATTTTATTGCCAGTGCTTTTGGGGTGATATGAATGAACACCGTAAGATAACGTATGCCATGGTCGGGTTTGCAATGGCGTTATGACATTTAAGCTGTCAAAGTGAAACAGAATGTGCATCTGCTCCTCTGGGGCCTTATCCGTCTTGTCAAAGCCATGGTGAACGATCATCTTGTTCCTGGAGAGCTCGCCCTGGTGTTGAAAATGCACTGGGAGATAAAGCACGGTTTGCTCTGGGATCCCACTCCGTGCTGGGATCTCAAAGCGCTGTGGCAGACAGGGGACATTAGGTGATGCCATCATCGACCTTTCTGGGACTAGAGGATTGATGCCCACACATGCCAGTTGCCAGTGGCAGAACCTGCGGTTGGGCTTGCAAAGCTCGGGGTGGCCAAGGATTCACCCTGCAGCCCCTGAAGCCTTGGCCAGGCTGCTGGGACACCATCTCGCTCGTGCTGGGCTGAGCCGCCCCGGGCACGCTGGGGCCTGCAGACCGGCACAAGCAGAGCCAACGGAGACGCCCACACGGCAGGAGGCCTCCACCAGCTCCGGTGCCCTCCCGTCCTGAACGTGCTGCACTCCCTGTTGTCAGAGCCCAGGGGTCTCGGGGAGGGAAACCAGTCTTAGGGGTGCTCTGTCCGAGAACGTGTTTGGAAAGTGGTGTCCTGGGACAAGAGAGCAGTAATGCTGCTCAAGGAGCCCCGGCATCTTCACAACGCATCTCCTCTGGCATTCAGCTCAGTAACATCCCGGAGCGAGGCCGGTGTCTCACACCGTCTTCTGTCAGCTCATGGGCAGCCAAGAGGAGTGTGTTTTGTGTTATGCAAAGAAACAAGCATATGATGAGCCATCAGAGTCACAGAATCACAGAATCATATAGGTTGGAAAAGACCTTTAAGATCGTCGAGTCCAACCGTAAACCTAATACTACCAAGCCCACCACTACACCATGTCCCTAAGCACCTCATCCAAACGTCCTTTAAATACCTCCAGGGATGGGGACTCCACCACTTCCCTGGGCAGCCTGTCCCAATGCTGGACAACCCTTTCAGTGAAGGAAAATTTCCCAATATCCAGTCTAAACCTCCCCTGGCGCAACTTGAGGCCATTTCCTCTCGTCCTATCACTTGTGACCTGGGAGAAGAGACCGACCCCACCTCTCTACAGCCTCCTTTCAGGCAGTTGTAGAGAGCGATGAGGTCTCCCCTCAGCCTCCTTTTCTCCAGGCTGAACAACCCCAGGTCCCTCGGCCACTCCCCATCAGCCTTGTGCTCCAGACCCTTCCCCAGCTCCGTTGCCCTTCTCTGGACACGCTCCAGCCCCTCAATGTCTCTCTTGTGGTGAGGGGCCCAGCACTGAACACAGCATTCGAGGTGCGGCCTCACCAGTGCCAAGCACAGGGGACGATCACTAAACAGGGTCTCTGGGAGGGTCCAGCTCTGGCAAGGCTCGGATGCTCCTTCCCACACCTGATGGGGCTTCCCATGGAAGAGGGTGAGAACGGGGGACAGGTGCTCCTCTCCAGGCACCTGCCGGTGGCCAAACCCCGCTGCCCTGGCATGTGGTGAGGATAAACTGGAGGGCTTCCCTGGGCTCTCGGTTTGCTCCCAGGGAGCGTGGCTATGCCGTGAGCAGGTAGCCTGCCTGGGAATTAAAGAGCAGCAGCCAAGGGCCTCCAGGTCTAGGACTGCTCTGGTCTTGGACAGGGTCCTGCAGGCCCAGACTGGATCTCTGGTCAGGTGTTGTGGAAGCTCCTACCACTGCCCGCGGGGATGAACGACGGCCAAGCCAGCACCGCTGACCACAGCGAGCCCCGCGCAGCGCTGGGGGAGAGAGGAGAGCGCCCTGCTGCTGATACAGGCGCATATCTCTCATTAGTGCTAATGATGGCCTTTCATTAATGGGAAGCCCACACCCTTTGACCAGAGGCAGAACAGCGTACGGGACTGGGAATAGTCGAAGGTAAAGCATTTGAGGGTTTGGATGTTTTTCTTGCTGGCAATCTGAAATGCGTTTCTGACTCTTCCAGCGCATTGATGTTTCCCCGCGGTGCAGGGATGAGGTGTTCTTGGCAGGATGGGGAGACTCTCCCAGCCCACGCGCTAGCAGAGTTATGCTCTTTTCCAAGGCCAGGAGGCTCATTTGCTTGTTTGGCTCGCATCGCTTTCTTCTGGTAGCACCTACCTTTGTTCCAACTTGCATTAACTTTTCAGGGCCGAGCTGGAAAGATCAGAAAGAGATTTTTTCCTGAGCAACAGCAGGCGCCTCCTCTCCGGTTGTGTAAGGCATTTGCTTTTGTAAAACGGTGAGCTAAAAATACGTATAAACCAGGAAGGCACCCGGCCTCAGCCCTCCTTTTGAGACAGCTCCTCGCTTGGTTGTCTCTCAATCAGAGGATTCCACGGCCCCCCCGGCGTGAGTTTTGAAGGCGGCCGGGATCAGCGCCTTGCTCTGCCCGGTCTGGTGCGGGAGGCTGCTGCTCCCACAGAGCTCCTCGACTGACACCTGGTGGAAAAGCCTTCCCGAGCAGGATCTGCTCCGCCCGGAGCCGTCCTCCGCCAGACAGCCTCCCAAATACCGCCCCGTCCCCGCTGCCCTTTCTGGGTTTTTGCCCTGTTCGGGCTCACGGGCTGGCAGCCCAGGCTGCAGGGTGATGTACTCCCCCGTGGTACGCGTGTCTACATTTTTACATATTTCTACATAAAGCAAACAGTATTTCTCGGTCTGTCGGGAGTCAGTGAGGTTTAATTCATGCGTTTCTGCTTTCACAACGCGTACCCGAAGGCTCTAAAGAGAGCCAAGGCCTTTGCAGGTTGAACCCCTCGCCTTGCGAGAGTGGAAAGCTCCCCCTGTACATCCCATCCCTGCAGCAAGAGGGAGCCTGAGCAAACGCAAATCCCCACGGCCGTGCCTCATGCAGGTGTTTTACAGGGCAAAACAGGCGACAGAAGCGGTGCTGTGAAGGTTTTCTAGGCGTGAATTTGGGACGATGGTACCAGTCGTGGATACGAGCGGGGGGGTCGTCCCACAGCACGGCAAAGGGGCCTTGGTGCAACTTCACCCCAGGAGGGGACAGGCCTGTGCCACGCTACAGAGTTATTCTCACTGCTATTGGTAAATTTTAAAGCTCTTCCTGCCTTTTGCAGCCTTCTACTCGTAATGCCGAGTTACTTTACTAACGTGTGCAAGCCTCTGACAGAAAATAAGGTGACATCCTGAAGGGCTTACTGTGACAAAATTGGGAGAGCACGTTAAAGGGAGAAGCAGGCAACCTCTCAGGGCCCTGGGCGGAAACAAATCCCCACACTGCAGGAGTTTGAAAAAGAAAGCAACAGAAAACATCTTTAATAATAAAAAGTACTTTTTTTTTTCAAAAAGAAATACCGACAGAAGGTCAAGCAGGTGCACGTTGAAACATTCTGAGGCAGCAACAGTTCTGCACATCAGGTTGTGGACACTGCAAGCCCCGCTGAGCTCTGCTGCATCACTCCAGTTTCATGAAGTTTGGTCATTTAAATGTTTTTCATCCCCATCCGGTACCAAAGGGTGCGTGAGAAATGTTGAACAGATCTTGTGCATGTGTCTGGCTTCATTTCCCACACCCGGGTGCTGCTGGCTCTTCACTGCTCAGACAGACACTGTTCCAAAGCTGCCATACCGTAAAGGTTGGCCCACTCCCCGCCGTGGTGTGACAGGATCACGTCCCTGCACGGCTTGCTGGCTCTGGCCAGCTCTACCAACACGCCCTGGAAAGCAGCGATGAGTTCAAAATCCACCGAGGTTGGAGTGACGCGGGTCAGTAACTCCGAGAGGTCTTCCAGCCACCGCGCCTGGAGAACGGCTTGCGGCAGCCAGGGGAAAAGCGGCACGCAGCCGGCCAGGGCCTGCATCCCCAGGAACCAGAGCTCACGGACGTCAGCCCAGGCACTCGCGTAGGCAGGCGACACGGCCACGGCCAAGCCGTCGCTGCCGGGCTCTGCTTGGGCGGCGTGGGCCTGGGATAGGAAGCGAATGGCGGCTCCGAAAAACTCCTTGGCAGACTGGGTCCCCTGAAGAACTGGAAGAAAAAGGAAATGAATGACTCGATACAGAGCTTGCTCGGCCAAAGGAGGGACCCTTCGGTGGGTCTGTCTGCAGCAGGGCTTTCAGGGAGAGCAGAATACCATCCTCCCGCCCTAGAAATCTCTGAATCCCAGCCCATCAGCCTACTCAATTTTCTGCATATTCCTTGCTGCTCCAGGTTTTTGGTTTTGTCACTTTTCCGATAACAGAAACTGGACCTGTTTCCCTTGCATTTGCTTTCTCCAACCCAACCGCCCAGACCGGGTCTCTGCCCATGCAGAGCAACATGCAACTTTACCAGTGGGAACTCTTCTTACCTGCTGAACCTGCAAGGATCCTGGCCATCATCAGGCCCAGAGTGGCAATGTTGGCTGCTAGAACCAGGTGATCTTTCTGGGGCAGCAGAAGCGGAAGAGACTTCAGCAACATGTCCATCAAGGAGGAAAAGGTTTTGTCTCGCCTAGAGAGAAAGCAAACCCTGAGACACACTTCCTGAGCAGAGCCAGAAGCACCTGAAAATGTCAAGGTTAAATGCAGCACCAAAAAAGTAATGTAATTGGTATTGAAAAAGGGACATCCCTTTTTCAGCATAGTGTCTTAAAAGATCCTGCAAGCTCATTTCACAATGCACCCTTGTTCTTCCCACTGACAATCTTAAAGCAAGCTCCTGCGGCTCTGTTACCTGACAAGGTCCGGTGCAGTCACGACCAGGTTAAGGAAAATCCCACACGCAGTCTGTAGACTCATTTCCGTGCTTGTCAGCGGAGTCAGGGACCCGGGCTCAGAGGTCAGCACCTCCCACTGATGGAGGAAGTACTCACACAGCAGTGCTGGTGCCCCTTCTGAGATGAGGATGTCCCGGGGCCTGTCCTCTGCTGTTAAATGGCAAAAGCCAGGTAGCAGAAATCTGGAAGGGGAAAGAAATTGGGAACATGGGGTAGAATGGGTCTAAGCCTTGCAGTTACATCCGACTGGGGGGAAAAAAGAGCCATGGAATTGGCACTGCAGGGAGAACAGAAAACAGAAAAAGATTTGAGCATGTTTGTGCTAAAATGCATCAACTCTGTGCTTAAAATACGCACCTCAGAGCATCCTGGGGTAAGCCAGAGCCCTCGGTGCTGACCAGCTCTGGCTGGGGAAGACTCGCAGCTGGGCTGCTCTCTTTGAAAAGCTTCTTGGCATAATGAACAAGGAAAGGCAAGAGCTCACAGATTTCCTGCTTGAGGGAGGATGTCTCTTCTGCCATCCAGGCTCCAAGGATTCGAACGGAAGCAAATATGAAAGGATCTTGTAGCTCCTCCTGTTTAACCTGCATGAAGAAGAAAGCAGACAGAAAATGACACGTTAGGGCTGCTGCCCTGTCGAGCTACCACAGGTATGAAAACCACAGTGGGCCAAGATGCACGTTTTGCTCTACACAGCTATGGCCATCAGCACCCATTAAGCGTCGAGGTGAACAGCTATCAAAGCCTCCCAGAGAAACCCACAAAAACATGCTCTTTGCTTGAAAGCCCTGCATTACCTGTCTCAAGTAGAACAGTACAGCTCCAAATGCCTCCTCCATGATCCTCATGAGCTGCATTTTCTGCACGTCTTCTAGCAGCGGTTTCTCTTCTCTCAGGCACTCCTGGATCCCCATCTCGATAAGGACATAGCAGGCTGTAACCAATTCTTTCTTCCCCTCCACCTCCAAGGGATCTGGCTCCTCTAGGGTCAGACGGACCTCCACACAAGCCAAGTTCACCAGCAAGGCCAGGAACTTGCTACCAGCACTCCCTGCTGGGATCCACTCTGACCCACAGGCCTGTACGAGGCAGGCAGCAAGCTTCAGAGCAGGGTCCCGCTGCGACTGGCTGAGTTTACTGCCCAGGATGTTAGCCAGCCCTTTGTAAAGCCTATGGAGGCACTCGGAGCCCTGCGAGTCCTGTGTGAGGGGTGGTGACAGGGGGATGAAGTGTGGCAGAACCTCACACAACTCAAATTTGGTCATGTCTTCAGTCTTGAGAAAATCATCGGAGAGCTTGCTCAGCACGGCCAGGAGGTGTGGAGCGTCTCTCTGCCAGCACTTTGCCTCTGCTACGGCCAACAGCCCCAAGAGCAGCGTCAAAGCACGGTCAGAGCCATAACTGCAATTCACGTAGGCCTGGCACAGGGCAGACACCGTCCCTTTGGTCACCAGCTCTCTGGGGCCCCTGGTAGTGGCCATGACAGCACTCAGGCACTGGTATACATCGTCGATCATGGACGTGCTGTCCGGGTTGCAGGGGGAAACCAGGATGTCATTGAAGGTTGGGATTTTGTTCAGGATCTGGGAGTGACCAGCTAGCTCTGGATCGGTGCAGAAACATGCCAACAGAGTGAGGCCCAGTGCCCGGAAGGTGTGCTCGGGGCAGCCTGCTGGGGGTTGCCTGGAGGCGAGCAGGCGATTTGGAAACGTGAATCCAATTGCGTCAAAGATCTGGCGACGGGTCTTAGCGTCTACTTCTCCGGCTCTAACCGCTTTAGTCACCTGTAAGGCAAACCAGGGGTGAGCGCGCAGCATGGCAAGAGGCTTTGCTAAATTTACAGGACCGAACAGGCAAATAAGAAGCCTAAACGACTTTAGCTAGTACAGAGAAGCACCCACTGAGCTGGGCGCTTGGTCTAAGTGCCAATCCAGAGCTTTACCAGAGTGCTTCCAGAGCGCGGCAACGCTGACCACCCCCCAGCACACCCAAGCCAAGGCCAGGCTCCCTCCACCAAGGCACTGAAGCACCTTGCCCCGAAGCCCCCAACGCCAGCAAGCACAGCCGCAAACGCCGCTCGGGCACTCCCGTTTCCCGCGGCGGGTTTCGCCTTCCCCCTGCCCGCTCCTGAGGCGATGGCGCCCGCAGCGGCTCCTTACCAGGAGCAGGGCTGCCAGCTGCTCGCTGTCGTTTCTCGCGTCTCTGAGCACGCCGAGGCACCTCTTCAGCGTCGAGTTTCTGTCCCCGGAGTCCGAGGCCATGGCCAGGGAGGTGGGCTTACGGACAGAGCCTGGAACCGGCGCCGCTGGCACCCGGGATCTCGCAGCCCGTTCCCTCACCCGTGTTCCGCCCGCGGCCCCGTGCCGCCTCCCAGCCAATCCGCGCGCCGCTGCCGCGCCGCCGGCCAACCGCCTGCCGCCTTGTTGGGCAGTCCCTGAAGCCACCGCCTCCGCGCGGCCTGTGGGCAAATCACCTGTGGCTGCGCGGCCTCCTCACCCGCTGGCTGCGGGGGGGGCGGCGGCGGCCCCGCCCCGCCCCGCCCCGCCCCGCGCCGCGCCAAGCCGAGCCGAGCCGAGCCGAGCCGAGCCCGGCCAGCCCGCTCCGGAGTCCCGGCACCGACCGGACGGCGCCTGCAGAAGCGGTCCCGGTTCCGGGAAGCAGCGGTTCAGCTTCCGGGTGAGGGGTGAGCGGGCGCCCGCCGCTGCCGCCATGGCCGCGGGGCAGGAGGCCGCGCTGCCCCCCGGCCCGCCGCGCTGGAGGCCCGGCCCCGCCCGGCGCCCGGCCCCGCCGCCCGCCTGAGGCCGCCGAGGAGCCGCCGAGCTCGCCTCGCCATGCGCCCCTGGTAGGTACCCGCCGCCGGTCTGGCTGGGCCCTGTCCCGGCGCCGGGGGCACTGCCAGGCCGCGGGCGGCTCCGCGCAGGGGCCGGGGCCGCGGTGGGGGGCTCGGGCCGGGCGCGCCGGGGCCTCCGCCCTCGCCGCGTCCTGCCAGCCGCGCTGGTGCGGGGCGAGCCCGGCTGGTCGTCGCCTGCGCCCCGGCCCCGAGCCCCCTCGTCCCGCGTGGAGAGCCCCCGCGGGAGCGGGGTGTTTGTCTCCGCAGGGGCCAGCGGACCGGAGAGCCGCGGGGGCGGGAAGTTTCCTTAAGGACCTGTTGGCTGAACCGCCGCGGGTTTGTGAGCCCGGGCGGTTTCCTCCCGTGTCCGTCCCTGTCCGTGCTCCTGCAGCTCTTCGCTACCGGGGGGTCGAGTGAAATCCCCTCGAGGCTGAGCAAACCACGGGTGTTCAGGCAAGGCGCTGATAGATCTCTAACGCCATTCCCTGTTGAATCTTCAGAAATGGCAGATTTAACTCCTGGTGCCTAATGGTGCTTAATCACTCTTTGCAAATAGATCGTATTTATTACTTGTGAAATAAATAGCGTATTCCTGTCACATCGCCTAGAGCTAATTTAGATTTCAGTAGCGTATGAGGCTGTAAAAGAGCCTTTGCCATCAGAAAGGCTGAGAAGGAGCAGCAGTGCTTTCGTGATCCGTGCCCTGCAGAGCAAAATGTGAGGCCAAAGAGGTCTTTAGCTCCGTGTGTCTCAGCATTGCTGTCTTCTTGTTTCTGTTTGTTTCTGGCTGGTACCAGCCAGCACCAACGTGCGAGCGATGACATCACCAGGCAGATGTGCTGGGTTTCTCAGTGCCAGTGTTATGCTCGTGGTGCTGGCTGGGTGTCCCTTCCCTGGGGCATATTTGAAACTGAAATTTCCCAAATGCGCCTTTGGAATCCAGTAGACTGTGACTTTGGATATTTTGCCGCTGCAAGTGGTGGGGTCTGGAGGAGGAAATCACAAGGGTGAGGGGAAAGGGCATCGTGGTGGCCTGCTGCCATTCAACACTGGAAATTTTGCTGCTACAGATTTCACTTTAGTATCGTATATTGATAGTTACTTAGCAGCAGCTGGACTAAGTCACAGCAGATAAGATAAGACATTCCTTTTCTTCCACAAATGCTCCGTGCTTTTCATAATGTCGACTGAATCTGTGTAAGAACATATCAATTGCCAGTGGATGTTTTGTGTTTCATATCTTATATGTTTCTAGAACCCCGCTGCTGCCCACAAAGGCCATGGAGAAGAGGTTGGAAGCCAAGTTCAGCATTAGCGCCCGATTTCTGTCACGATACTGCCTGGGAAAACCTGCAAGGGAGCTGAGAAGTCTGCAGCTGTTCTGCCTGTGCGCTTGCCTGTGTGCCTTGTGCTCCTCAGCAGGTGATTCTTCTGTTCTGTCTGGGACCGTGTCTGTATTTTTAATGATATTTATCCCTCTCGCTCGTTTAAAATATTCTGAGAGGAAGGTGAAATTATTTGCTGCTAGACATTGTAGCTGGTTTAAAAAGCAAACAAAACCCCACCATTAACAGTTATTAAATGAGCTGTCAAAAAAGGGTAGGAGAGATGTGGAGCATGAGGCGGTCACTTCTCATAACCCTGTATTGCTCTGATAACCAACTGCTATTTTGAGTAACCAAGTGGTCAGCAGCAGGGTGTCTGTCTGTCCCACGCAGCTACTGTTGTGCATCTTCACACGTGCTGCTGGCTTTCAGGCGCTTGTCCGTTATCTCATCGAGAGCTTTCTCTGAGCTGAGAATCTTTTTTCTGCAAGATGAACAAGTTACACTCTGGAAAATAATTTCATCTAAGGAATACTTCAAGCAAGTTGGGAAGGCAGGAACATTTTTTTAGCCCTCAAATGTTTAAGACTCTCCCCAAATGCAGTATGTCAATAATCTGTATTTACCTACAGGCAATTGTTATGTTTGGTTTTTTATTTCCTGTTCAAACTTGAGTAACCAACCTCCTGCTCAAGTAAATAACCAAGTTAGTGGCTTGTATGGAAGTTTTCATGCAATGTATAGTGTGGGGTTTTTTTTATTTAAAAAGTTTAGATTCTGACTTTTCAGAGAGAGGTGTTAAGTTCCTGTGAATGTTTTGAGGCCACCTCTTCACCAAGAGGTGATATTTTTCCCATGCGTGCATGTAGCATTCACCAGATCCTAATTAAGAAAGTTTGTTCTGTGCCTTTTTTTTTCCTCTTTGTTCAAGTTACAGTGAGTTACAGGTTTGAGGCAGAGGTGACCTCAGTATGTGTCAACCTGTGTGAGGGCTGCCAGCTGCTTTCTTTTTGCTGGAAGGTTGCTATACCTTAATGGCAGCAAGATTTGAAAAGGGGATTGTTTTGCTTTGTTTCTTGGTTGTGTAGAAATGTTCTCTGGGCTGCTGCAGTGTCTCTGTTGTTTCACCAGCCCTTCCTGGACACTTACGGAGTGACAGATTTGATTAAGCTAAGGAGCTGCGTGACCTTAATCTGCTGATTTAGAACCTGGAAAGACATATTTGTACTCCTGGTCCTAGCAAAGGGTTCTCAGTGCTGTTTGGATGGTGTGTCAGGTGGATTGCATGTTTCCTTGTAGACTGGGCTTCCTGCGTCGTATTTCCTGTCTTTAGTAATATCTTAGAAGTCTAGAGCTAGAGCTGTGAATCCTCTGTCCCCCGTAGAGGGTGTTCCAGACAGTGCTGCAGTGATTGAGGGCTGGTCTGCTTGGGAGAGTTAAAACCATGAAGGCTGACGCGTGTGCGGAAATAAATATAATTATATGTGACATAGTTATCCTGATGTGGACACTTTTTCCATTGTAGAGTTTTTGTTCTTTTGGTCTTGTTTGTGTCACTTACGCAGCAGAATTTGTTAAACTGAAGAGGAATTATGGCTGCCTAGAAATTAGTGTGATCATGCGGAGTTACCTAAGAGGAACTATGTTGACATAATTGGTTACGTGTGACAGATTTAAAAAGTCTATAAGGCAAGTCTTTAATCATTAATCTGATATCGGGAGGGATTAACTGCCTGAGCAAGTCTGGGAACCTGAGCTTATTAACAGAAACTGTTCTTTTCCATTCCATTCCCCTGCTGTGCAGCAAAGCTGTGAGCTCCATCACCGGGACAGGAACTCCCGAGTTTCTGAGAAGAGCAGTGGTTTTTGTACTGTTATACTAGTGAAGAAAAAAATTACAAAAACAATATTAAGAAGTGACTAAGCACACCCACTGCGCAGGCGTCACGTGGTTTGTGTTGTGCTAGGCTGGGTAGGCTGCTGGGGCTTCGGAGGGAACTTGTCCTCAGGGATGTTCCTGCTGACGGGTTTCTCCTGCTTTTCTCTGAAGCTGCTGGCATGCTGTCAGTGACTGGATTTACTGGCCTGCTGGTCTGACCCACCCTACGAGTTCCTGTACGCGGCTGCCGCATGTGGTTGCCTAGGGTCCAGCACAAGGAACTGGAAGGGACTGGACAGGCTGCTCTCTCAGTAAGCAGGAGTTGGTAACTCTGCCAGTACTCACAGCTGCCTTCTCTCGTTTGGTGCAGGTCCGTGTCCACCTAGTGCAGCTGCTGCACCAGATTCTGTGGAGGTCCCCGTTTGCAAGACTGTGAATAGCAATGTGTGGCTTCTCGTCACAACAATTCCTTTGGCCCGTAGTGTGTTCCTGCAGGACTCTTGGGAAGGAAGTGTTTTGTGAACAGGCCAGGTGGATTTTCCTGGCAGAAAATCTTTCATCTTTCCAGAGGTGAAATGCAAGTGTAGACTGAGGAGCTCTGCTTTCTGCCACAGCACTTAGAGTTGTCTGAATGTGTGATGCCCACCAAAGACCGTGGGACTTGCTTAGCTGAAAATCAGTATGGTTCTGTGGAAAATGTACCTCTAGAATGCTGGGCTGGCATGTTGTGTGTTGCCTCTTCGCTTCTATCATTCCCGAGAGTTAGTTGAGTTTTAAGCTGTCCATGTACAGCAATTCAGAAACCATATTGGCTAATTCCAAATAAACATGTCCCAGGTGGGCATTAGCAGAGTTATGGAAATGAAATTTGGCCAAAATATGATTCAAATCTCTGCATCTTGGTTTAGCAGTGGGTTAAAAGAGAAGCAGAATGCTCTCAGCATGGTAGTGTTGTGTCATCTGGGCTAAGTCATGGCTCTGGCATACCTAGGAGATGCTTATGGGGATTTAGGTTTTACGTTTTAGATGAATAAATGTAATACTTGTGTTATGTAGTGATTTTTCACAAGGGATATCTTCCCTGGGAACACTTTTCTCTTAAATATGCCCCATTCTGTTTGTGCCCCAGTTCTAAGCCTGTTACTAGAAGGCTGCTGCTGAATTTCACTGGGTTCTTTATCAAGCCTTACTTTGAGTGGTATGTATGAGCCAGGGCTGACATTTGAGGAGAGATGGATGAGCACTGGTCAAAGAGGAGGAGGGATTTTACAGATGTAGGAAAGAGCACATTTCCCTTTTGCACAGGATATTTTAGGGACAGTGCTTCACCTTTAACAAAGTGATTTTTTTTTTTTTTTAGGCTAAACTGAGTCTGAATGGATAAGATCCTCTTGAAATTAATAGCAATAGTGTTATTCTTCCATTTGTTACTTGTTTCTCTAAGTCTGGAGTGTGCGTGTGTACATACACGCACCTTTTGTGTGTATCCACCCCCCCACCCCATACTCTGTCCTAATTCCAGGCCCATCAGGTTAGTGCCAGGTGCTTGTCCCTGCCTGTGCACACAGTCGTGTCAGGGTGTCAGTCCAAGCACTTCGGTGTGTAATGAGGTCGGTTGTTGCCCCGGGCAGACAGGCTGCCTGTCTGCTTGCTCTCGAAGGAAGTGCTGCGTCTTGATGAAGTGTGACAAGGATGGTGATGATTTTAAAGGTGCTGATGTCAACTTCTCTCTCTGTTGAACACATGCAAAGTTTCATTTACACATTGCTCAAGTGACATTGCTCAAGTGATGAGCTTCCCCACCTTCTGCACGGCTGGGGGTTCAGACACCCACAGGGAGCTCTGGTCCCCTGTGACTTGGTCACAGATCTTGAGTGCATTCTGTTGCAGCTGATACTAGCTTTCTGGAGCCTTGTCTTCAAACTGCCTTTGCTGAGCTGGCTTCACAATAAGCTATAAATAACACTTTTGCTTCCTGCTTTCTGATGTCTCAAAACCAAACTTTTCCTCGTGATGGTGTGAGTTCCCTTTTTAGGTTGAAATTCTTGGCGTAGCAAGAGATTCCACACAAAAGGTACATGAATATGGCCATCGTCCTTCATTTTAAACAAGTGGCTAATCCATTCTGGGTGAGAAAATCAGTGTATGTGGATACCTTTAAGGAGTACAAAAGCTGTTACACCTACTGCGGTGTTTGGCATAACTGAATTACAACAAAATATGTCCTCCATCTTCCTCACTTGCTTTCTTTGGTCATACAAGGTTATCCAGGTCATACAAGGTTACAAAAGTGCTGTGACTTTCCCCTTCCTCCTACAGCTGGGGTTGGTGCAGGAGGAAGGGGAAAGTCGTAACACTTTTATATCACTAACTTTGGGTATTAGCTGTGATTCAGAGAGTCAGAGTTCCTTGCCATCTCAGTAGTGTGAGGTAAGTGTCTTTGTGGCTGCAGTTTAAAGTCCTTAAGTCAAATGTTTCAAGTAGCCTAAAACAGCCAGAGTGGAAGACACCTGCATCCGTCTGTACTGTTCTAGTCTCACAGAGAGTTTTCCAGGATTGGTGCTTCAGGAGGTTGAGGTTGACCACTGCTTGTGAGCTCCAGACTTGATCAGAAAAAATACCTCCCCCTCTGCGCTTCTGTCTGTGTCGTGGCTGGCACTTGGAAAGCTTCCTGCTACGTGAGCCTGCTGTGGTCAGCAGGGCTCTCAAAGTTGTGCTGGGCAGTGGGGACCTTGCATGATTTTTTCCGAGAATCACAAAACACACTGCAGTTCCATCACCAAATTACTTTTATTTGGTGGATGAGACATGGAGATCTGTGTGGTCTTTCTCCTGTGCCTCAACATATTCCATCTTTAACGTGTTTGTAACTTGGAAGTAACAGGAGAAGTGGGGTGAGAATTCTTCTGAGAGGAGACAGACAGACGGATCAGTAGCCTCTACATCCATGCCTGTTAATTTGTTTAGTTCCCACTGTAGTGAACGTGGGTATAATGCAACATGAAGTCTGTATTCATTCAGAGTTAGTGGAATAGTAATATGTTTACTGAACTTTTCTTTATATGCCATCAAGAAATGGGGATCAGGGTATTATGATTTAAATTCAGACTTCTTTGTTTTAATGGAGAAGAAAGTTTCCCATTTGTGTTGTGTTCAAGAACTCCATTCTTGACAGGCAGGGAGCCAGATCTGGAGCATATTCTCCAGCTGCACTACTCAGAGTCCAGCGACATAGTTTGTAAAGTAATCTTCCAGTGACCTATTATCCCTTGGATGCTGAACACAGCACAGTATAACAGTCCCATAGGTCATTAGTCTATTTTTAGGGAGTCCTTAATCTGCAGAGCTCTGAATTTTGGAAGCCTTTAATCCATTGATCCCTGCAAGCGCTCTGATTTTTCATGCTAAGAAAAAAAAAAATTAAAATCCATATGCAAAGCAGTTGCTGCTTTACCGCTGATCTGAGATCTGAAGGAACGACTCCTAAAAACCACGTTTGACATAATTTCTGTTATAGAAACCACTGTGGTGGAGCGGGTGGCGAGGATAGGCCTTGCAGACCTCTGCTCTAGAAGATGTAACGACTTCTCAAATGGAGCAATTTCAGTCAAGTGACTTACTTCAGACATCAGCATGGAAGAGGAAGACATGCCTTTATACTATGAACCAAGCCACTGTCACTGTTTCCAGAGTTCTCCTTCAAGGCAAACTATGGGCAGAGAGGCAATGCTGTTTGCTGGTTACAGTAAGAAACTGCACTCGGGATTCCTGGGTTCAATTTCTGGCTCTTAACTTGCTGTGTAACCTCAGCCTCACTGTTCAGTCTGTGCCTTACAGTTTTCTCTGAAACAGGAATGTTTCTGTTTTCACATCTCTTGTTGTAGACAGATTTAGCTCCATTGCGATCAAAAAAGGTGGTGGTTCTGTTGGTAGGAGGTGCAGATAGTGGATTGTTGCTTAAAATCTTGTGCAAGTACTGGATACTGAGGCCAGGTATAGATTCCAAGAAGCCCCCGTTTTACTGTCTTGTACCCTCTCTCCCACACTGCTCCTGTGCCCTAAACTCATCTTGACAATAGCGACGAGGATCTATTGTCCACTGCTTTAAAGGGTTGAGAATTGTTTTTATTTGTCTTCCTTCCCCTTTCCCAGATGCAGACTGGAACAGATCTAAATGCGAGCCAAGGAAGATCCTGTTTGGTGGCCATCTGAGATCGTGGGAAGATCACCATTTACAGCTTCTGGAAGGATTTCATACTGTACGGTCCTGTCAGACTGCTTGCTGCCAGAGCCCCACCTGTGATGCCTTTTGGTTCTTGGAAAACATGTGCATCCAGGTGAACTGCACTATGCCTGGCACATGTCAGGCAAACAGGACTGGCTTTTCTGACTCTGTTTTGGTGTTTTTAAAGAAATCAAAAAGCACAGAGCACTTCTTAAAGTTTCAAACAGAAGGTGATGTGAAGATCTGGTTTCACAAGTGGTTGGACTGGGGCATCCCTGTCCAGGGGAAAAAAAGACTGCGGAGGTCATTCCAGAAGTGGAGCTCGGCAGGTAACAGGGTGGAGCTCCTGAAAAGGGATATAGCAGCGAGCCCCAGCAGTGAGGCTGCAGCCAGAGCATCAGATAGCAAATCTAGAAGCAGCCGAAGTGAAGCAGTGCGCTTGAAGGATCAAGTACTGAGGCGCTTAGTGGCAGACAAACCTGTTCCTGAAGACCATCCAAATCAAAAGAAAGACTTGCTGAGAAACGGACAGAATCCAAGAGAGCAGAAAACCAAAAGCCTGTTCCCTCCTAAAAGCAATAATGTGAATAGATCAAATGATGCAGATGGTGTTGACTTGCCACAGGTAAGTGTGACTGCTGGGGCTGAAATGGGGCTTTCTTGGAGAGCTGTCACCCTCCTGCTCAATCTTGCTTCATGTAGACTTTGACTTAAAACTGCTTAAGTCATAGGCCACCTTTCTGGGTGCCCGTCTTCAGCCTCCTGTCAACAAGGCAAGGCCAAGGGTTGGGTTTTTTGTTTGTTTTTTGGGAGGTAGGGTGTGTTGGGTGTTTTTTTTCCCCCCCTCTTCCTAGCTGGGATAAACTGTCTTTGGGAAGGTGAGGGGAGATGGAGGTCATGATAATGCTTATCCTTTGTATAACCACACAGCGTACTTGCCAGATGAGAAGGAAAGGTGAGAGGTGATGTCAGTGGGAAGTGCCTGGGAGCTGAAAACTGTTACCTGTGAAAGTACCTTTTTAGATCCACAAAATAAAATAACCTGTTTGCTTTAAGTGCTGAATGGAGGCAGTTAAATACATTATTTTATAGACTTGCGCATAGAGTTTCCAGTGTACCTTCATGTCAGCCTGCTTGCTTGAGTTGGCATCTTAATGCCAACTTTTTTGTTCTGTTTTTAAGACTGCTTCAGTTTATCAAATCCACAAAAGCTTACGTTGGCATTGGTTGAATGAAACCAGTTTAGTCTCTACTCCAAACATGTACAATGTTAATCTAGTAAATCTAGATGTTAGTCTTAAAGAGAAATTGGCATATTTCAATTGTTAAATGATGTTTGTATTTTTAAATCCGCAAATAGTTTTTTGAGCCTTATACAAAAAAGCCCATGCACTTGTGATGGTGAAACAGAAAGAATTCTACTTTGTGAAACTGTTCTTCAAATACCTTTTGCCATGTTTCTAGGATTTGGCACTGTCGAAGCCTGATGCCTTTTCCTGTAGTTACGTTCTTGTTCTGGAAACTTGACTGAATTTATTCCTCTCCCTTGTATTCAAATCTTGGTTCCAGGTAGTGCTGTGACTGGTCTGAGCCACCACCCTGCAGAGCAGGATGTTGGAGAGCAGCCAAGGGACACTGCTGAGAGCTCCAGGGCAGCCCGGGTGGTGTGTGAAACCATGCACTAAAACTTTACAAATGTTTGATTTTCCAGAACCCCCCAGCATTTAGGCCTGATTCAAGATCTCGGCTTTCTCTCTCCCCTGCAGTATTGCAGCATTTCTACTCTGCCTGTTCTTTCTTCCTCCTAATATCTGAGATTTAGGCAGTGACCCCATTCTCTCAGTTGTTACGCATGCAATGTCTGGGGAGGCTTCTTCGCAGCCAGTCTTAAATGTCTTCTGTTGCTCTTGGGTAATAGTTGTTATATCTCCCTGCTTGTTCAGTTTGAAGTGTTGCATTCTGAGTTGTTGTATTACTGTTCAGTGCCTGTCCAGTAAACTGGTTGCAAATATTAAATTACATGGATTAATCAGCTTCTGAATATTGCTGAGTATCCAGGATTTCCCATCTTTAGGAAGCACTCTCCATTGTCATTAATGTGCACTGTTGGATATATGCTGGGGAAAGGTTTTTCTTAAGAAAGTCCGTATCTCTTGACAAAATGCAGGTTCATCAAAATGAAAACTTCTTACTAAAATATATTGGCTGTGATGGAATTCCTGGCAGTCACATTTCTGAGGTTTAGGATAGAGTTTTTGAGGAGGAGAAAGAATTTAAAAGTCCACCTTAACAGGAGTATTGAGCTGAAGCTGCTTCTACCTAGCCCTGGGCTAATTCCTTGATTATTGAACCATCCAACTTTCACTGGCAAAATATAAGGCAAGCTATGCAGCTGTCCTTGCACCGCTGATCTGAGAGCAGTTTAATTTAGGCCAAGGGTAAAACATTCAAGGCTGTGCACTTGGGACGTGGCCAGCCTTTGCAGGAGGGAGATGCTAAAGCAGGGAGTTTTCCAAGTTGGGTTGGTTATGGGCCAGAATAAGTAAAGTTACATACATGCTGAAATCAGTAGAATTTCACCTGGGCTAGATTTGGTCCAGTACATGGAGCACATGGCTTCAGCAGGTGAATGCTGTGCATTTAATACTGTATTCTTAAAGAAGGTTTGGCAGGTGGGCTGGAAGGTGGGGAGAATACTGGATCGTTACTGCATGCAAAGCAGTTCGTACCTGGGAGCGTCAAACATCTGAAGTGGGAAAGCACGTTTGAGGTCAAAGTGGCTTTTAGTTCCTTCCTAAAAGAGGAGAAAGAAATTAATGTGCATATTCTTCTCTTTTGTTGATGACCATGGAATGTGTGGCAAGGCAAATCTTCTCCTTTGCTCCTAGAGACTGAGGGAGAAGTCAGGTGACTGTTTTAGGAAAACATTGCCTCACTGAGTTTTAATTTTCCTCTTGCAGTTCTGATAGCTCCGTAGCCGTCTGCAATGTCCTCTGCTAATGTGCAGCTAGCATTAATTTGTGGGTTTACTGTATCCATGCTATAGAGCCAGAGATAGGTGAAGCAGAGTGTACCAGGATAAACCGCAGTGCACCCTGCTCATCAGTCTTTAAATAAGGAAGAGAAATTTGTGCTTTTCCATGAAAGTGAGTGACATTTTCCAGGCACCAATTTTTTTCTGCCTCGTTGTAGAAATACTTGGCAGTTTTAAAATATAGCAATGCATTTAATAGCCAGTCAGGAGAAGTATTTAAGTGCAGCACTGCTGATGAGGAGGGCTGCTGCAGTGCTGCAGCAGCTCTGCAGGCAGGCTGTGGAAAAAGCTCCAGCCTTTGAAGTGGGGTTCTTACAACAGAGCCAGAGAGCTCATTCCTGCACTCACAATTCGGGCTACTAGTGTATGACTCTTGCTGTCGTGCTTCCTGCTAGTGCTGGGTGCTTTTTACCCTACGAGGAAGGAGGAAAGGTCTCTCTTCACAGCCAGCACTAACTCTGTAATGGTTTGTGATGTTACCTACATTTTTGTGTCTTAAGGGTCTTCACAGACACAGAAGCTAGTGCAAATGACTAAGGATACAGTCTAAGCTGAAAAGAGCCTATTTTGTAAATTCAGATCAGGTTCATTAAAGTAAGGCCCATTTAAATTAAAAAATAAAGGAAAATTCCAGAACACAAGTATTTTTCTTTCGAGTAACTTGGGTTCAGTGTGGATTCTGATGCACATCGCTGCTTTAGTTCCATCTTACAGGCATAGGACTCTCAGACAGGGAGATCAGGTCACTTGTCCCAGGCCAAAGGCAGTTAAGGATTGGAATCAAAAGCATCTGACACTTCTACATTCACTCAGGCCAATATGCCACTTCTCTCTATCTTCTAAGCTAATAAGATAGGACAGCTGGCAAACTTCTAGTCTCTTCCTCATTTATCCCCAAGAATGAACTCTTCTGTTCTGTGCTTTAAAGAATTCTGGGTTATGGAGTAAAGATAAGAAATATCTCAGCTTGCAAGCATTAGAGGCATTTTTGACTGTTGTGTTGCCTCAGGCAAAGCTTATCTAATTCAAGCTCTCCCCAGACATTTGGCTGTCAATTCACCCTGAAGACTTCTGGGAGGAAGAGGATCTCTCTTAACTGTAAAGTTTGGGGGTTCTTTTTTTGGCATTAAAAAGTGAGTCAAGGAAGCATCCAGCTCACTGAAAATATTGCCAAGTAAAGTGGAGACTCGGCTGCTGTGCCCAGCGGGTGGATGCTGGTCTCCTGCATGCTGTTTGTGACAACTGTTCTTGTGACCCGTCTGGGTTGATTCTTGCTAAGCAAAAAGTGGTTCCCTATAGTGGTATGAAGTCACAGAGACTTTCTGCTTCTGTGCCTTTCCTAAAGAGGTCGTCTCGAGACTCTCTGCTTCCGTGCCTTTCCTAAAGAGGCCGTCTCGAGTGTCTGAGTTCCTGCCTGGCTGTTCCCCTCTTGTTGTGCCAGTATTTCTGACTTTATCTTATTCGATTACTTGGCAAAAGGCAGTCAGTATCCTGAGTTGACCAGAGTTATGGATGGGTGTAAGATGGTACTGCTTGGGACAGCCAGCTGTCCTGAGGCTGCTGGTGAAGAGCAGCACAGAGCAGTATGCCAGATTTTGCCTGCATCTTTGTTCCAAAGAATCCCTAGTTTTGTTAAAAATGAAGGAAGCCCATGAACAATTAAGCAAATAGAGAAAAACAGCTGATGTTTGTAATGCTAACAAATAGCGTTTGATTCTTTGGTCCATAAAGCTTAGACATTAATCAAACATACAAATGAATTGAAGTGTTTTAAATTCTGTGACTGAGGGAAAGTTAGCTGAGATATGGGGAGGGGAAATGATTTGCCCAAGACTGCAAAAAAAACCTTCTTGCAGAGAAGCCTTCGATGCCTTCATTGCTACTCTTGGCTTGGCTGGCTGTTCAGTACATGCAGCATGGCTTTATTGTCTGCAACTGGCACCTGGTGTTTTCTGAAGCCCAGCCCGTTTACTGACCAGGATCTTGCCCACCGTGGTCTAGAGAGTTTTTCCAGTTCCTGTTTCCTGGACTGAATACCAACAGCATGGTATTAGAGCTTGAGAATATTTCCTCCAATATGAACTTTTGATCAACTCCTCTAGTGGGGCATAGCGGTGGGCAGTTCATCTCCAAAACACTTCCCGAGTCAAAGATGGTAAATTGCTCCATTTTAAATATTTGGCAGATGCTCTCAAAATAGAGTTAGCTCAACAAAATGTGCTACACACATGTACTTCATGGTGGAAGGTGAATTGTCAAGAGTATTGCCTGGCAGGCTAAGAACCAGAATGGGGCTAGGTACTGTAAAAGGAATTTTCTGATGAAAGGAAGGAAATTGTTCCTGCCACTTTGATTATTTTCAATAAAGTGGCTCATCCTGTATGGATGTGAGCAAACTTTCTGCCCGCAAGCTCAGCTCCCTGCCCCAGCAGCATCTCCTGTGGCATGCACGCAGGGAACTGTTTGTGTTAGGTCACCTTGCTTTGAAGAGTGATTCTGAAATAAATTTCCTCTTGCTGCAATGATTCAATTATTACATAAAAATGCCATTGCAATCCTCCTGCTTTGTGCTTGCCAACTGCACAGCTTCAGAAAACGGACTACATGGCCAAAATAAATGGCCCAAATGAACCCCAGTTCCTGGTCCCTGTTTCTTGCTTTTGTCTTATCCCACCTCTCCATTCTTTTAGCTCCACTCACCGCAATTTTGAACCTAGATCTTCTGTCATGTTTGCCACAACAACAGCTGGGGTACTTAAGATGCTGTAGTTAAATCTATGGTCTTAACCGGTGTTCAGCCGAGCTAGAAATGGCCTATCTGCTGTGGAGGAAGAACATGGAGAAACAATCCAGAAGAGAGAAGAGGAAGCAGTAAAACATCCTGCTTCTGGGAAAAACAAACCAGGGACTTTTCAGCCTCCCTAACTGGAGGAGGTGAAATGCAACTCAAACACAGGAAAACAAAACTAACATTCGGTGTTCAAGTCAAACTAAGACAAATTTTTCCTTTACAGATCCACACTGGAACATCTGCACCAGAACCATCAGTGTTGGTTACATTCTCCAGTCCTGTAGCACAGGGCTTGACAGCCACAGGGAAGACCGAGAAGCCTGGGCAGCCAGATGATGCTTTGATCCATCCTCACTCCTCAGACGTGTTGCCCACAGTCAGCCCCGTGCTGGGGAAAAGCACAACGAAAATGCAGACAGCTACTTCTGTGCCAAGTGGTCTTCCCACAAATGGCAGCGTTTCTACAATCCAGACCAACACTGCTGCGTCACCAAGTACTACTGCCACCACGCCAGGTGAGAACACGCAGTGGTCCAGCAAATGTCCTCTGCTCCGGTTTTGGTGACTAGCCATTGCACTATTGAAAAATATGAGATAATTTCAGAAATTATGTTACCTTTGAAAAAGTGCTGAGATACGTGCTTCAGCGCACGTGCCGGTTGGAGCCTGCTAACTCATGAGGTCCGAGAACGGGACTTTGGCATCATAAATCTGCATGTGACCATTGGATCTATTTCCAGGAACAGCTTGAAAGTGATGGTGATATCTCAATTCCCAAAGTTAAAGTTGAGACGTGGTGCAAGGCATAGTCCCGTGAAGCATTCTTTCAGTAGGCTTGACACACTGCTGTCTATAAAGTTGAGCAGAAATCTTAATGTTTGCTCAAAATGGGGTGTAACTGATTATTTTCTTTCCCTGAAACGTCAATGCACAGTTCAGCCATGGAGAGCAGTGTACTTGGCCCTTAGCCCATGCTTTGCTTTGCAGCAAAATGACGTTTCTGTTCGCACTGGTATTTCTTAAAACAAACTATTGAAAATGTATAAAAGCCAAAACGCACTTTGGACAGCTCTGTTAACTCACCCAGGCCATTAGTATACACCATTCAATGTGTACGTACATTGAATGGTATATACTGGTTGCGTGATATCTCAGAATTCAGTTAATCCAGTTTGCTGAAGTATTCGCAGCTGAATTTCTTTTGAATTTAGGGTTCCTTTCCCTTACAAGGGAACAAATGGAAAGTGTAAAGGAAACGCTGCATCCAAAGACATTTTTGGCAGGAAGCTCATTGGATGCTTGTGTTAACAAGTTAGTATTCTTTTTAAAGGCTTACCCCAGCTAAAACTGGAAAATATATTTTAAATGTCTTCAGTGGCTTGTGTTGGGAAAAGTGACGTAGCCAGGGCCTCCTTGTTTTGCTAAATAACACAAAGATGACGTGAAGGGTAGTTTTTCCAAGCGGGCTTTTGGGGTTTTTTGTCTGTTTGTTGGTTTTTTTCCTACTGAGATCAGATTTCTTTTTGCCTTGGAACTCTTTGCAGCTGAAAGACCGATGGAGTTGTAATATCCCAGGACCTGGAGTAATTCAGAGGGGAAGAAAAAGAATTTGATGAATTTGTTTTCTTATTAGTTAACTGGTTAATTCCAGTAGCTAATAAACAGATGGAAGAAAGGCTAAATGTTTAATGACATTTTCCCCATATTTTTTGTGCAGATCTCTGAAACATTGTCTTTGACAGGGACAAACTAGGGTAAAGCAACTTTAATTCTTGTTTTCTATGCATAATTCGCAGGCCTGATAATAAAAAGACAAAAAGAAAGCAAATGGGGAGGGAAGAGGAGGATGAGGAGACCAAGAGGTACTCTTAAGAAATGCAGTCAACTTTCTGTCCATCTTAATGTAGATAACAAGCAGGAAAAAAAAAAAGTCACCGGCCATAGTTTTCGAGACTTTACCCAATAGTCTTTAAAAACAAACTACCTGTCAATTTATTTGAAATGGAATGGCAAGAAAAGTCTTAAGAAAGGGATGAAAAGAAAATATAAATACAAGGAACAGGTTTGTATTTTGAGTTCCCATACTCGGTGTGGTAGCTATGCAGATTTAAAAAAAAAATCTCTTAGCCCCCAGGCAGTTTTTCAAAAAAGAAATACCGTGGATTCTTCATGTATTTGTGAAGATCTGAAATTGCAGTTTGGTAAATAGCAGTGTTTGTCTTGCTGTACCATGAGACTGCAGCTGGGTTCTCTGCCGAAAACCTGTCAGGTAAAACCCTTCCCATGCTGCTGGACCGGGGTGAACAGATTGCCTCGTACAGGGCCCGGGGGTCGCGTTTCAGCTCTTTAGAAAAGGAGCAGGAGCTGCACAGTATCTGCAAACAGAGAGGGATGACTGAGTAATTTTGGGCTTGCCTTAAAATTGTAAAACCCCATTAGTGCTTTCCATTAACAATGAGAGCGAAACCTGAAACGGGAGCTATATTGAGTGATGGGATGTTTACAAAATACAGCCATTTGTAGCTGGTTTTTATTCCACAGCTCTGAAGCCAAGGCAGTTTTTATTTATATATCTAATTTTTTTTTCCTGTTCCTTTTTCAATTCTGTGTTTCTCCCTCACAGTTATGAAGGAGCTGGTAGTTTCCGCTGGAGACAGCGTCGAAGTGACCCTGCCAAAGAATGAAGTTCAGCTGAATGCGTTTGTGCTTCCTGAACCACCACCTCGTAAGGCTTCCCTGGGAATTCTGCTAAGGGCTCGTGATGGTGAAATGGCAAATAGGCATTATATACAGCATTAACTAAGGACAATCTTGAAAATGTCTTTTGTCAGAGAACACTTTCCTGTAGAGATTTTTCATCCTGTGCTATTACCTCATGCTGCCTCTCTCAGAAAATAGCAAGACACAAAAAGCATTGAAAGTGCCACAAAGTCATTAGATTTGGGAGACGGCATATTCTTAAAGTGGTATGTGAGGAATCAGTGGATCTTCAGCATGTGTTTGTGATATTTACTGATAGGTGACAAGCTGTCTTAGCAAGTGATCTCTCATTTGGTGAATTGGAATCTGATTTGGGGGTTGACATGCTGAGGAACACATTTCTGTACGCTCCTCATTTCATCATGCAAATCGTTCACAGGTATTTGTAAAGTTCATATCTATAGCTCTGTCCACAATGGCAGTGGGAGACTGCAGAGGAGAGGCAAGCACGTTACATGTTGTGCAGCAACAGGGATAGATGCATTCCTGTTCAAAAACTGGCATTATGTTGTGTCGGCAGGATTTGAGGGTATGATAAGACTTTTCTCTCTTATCCTGGAGCTGTGATTGTTCCAAAGCTCTTTAATGCCTTTGAGGCTGAAAGATGGGTTTTGGCTCCAGAGTAAATGTGTTTAGAAGCAGATTGTCTTTTTTCCTGGGTGTATTCCCAAAAAGCTGCAGCCCAAATTCCAAGCTGTTTCATTTCTCCATAGTGCAGCAGAATGTGCCTTGTAAATGTTTAATACCTTTGCTTTTCTTTAGCATGGCAGAAAGGCAGTCTTTTAAAAACTAATGTCTGGACCTTTTTGGTTTTTCTTTTAAGGGACCACTTATTCCTTTGAGTGGGAATTGATTACTCATCCAAAAGACTACAGTGGAGAAATGGAAGGGAAGCACTCCCAGACCCTTAAGTTATCTAAGGTAAAGCTTTTGCTGCTTCGTATCCTGTTGTGTTAAATGCCAAGTGGAGAAGACGGGGACCCTGGCAGCCAGGAAAGACTCGTATGTGATTTCAGGATGAATAGGAAATTGCATGATGGGCAGGCAGCCAACATTTGACTGCAAGCCCTCTTCTAAGTCTGTTATAAAAAGGAGGTTGATCTGGCATGAGGGAAAGAAGAAATTGATTTCAGGATTTAAAAAGCTGCCTACAAGCAGTGTGTCAAGCTATACAAATGGCACAATTTAACATTAACAAAGGGCTGAGAATATTTCTGCTACTGAAGCAGTGTGGTGGTCTGTTTAGGTCTGAAGCCGTGTACTACCCACTGATAAAGGGACTTGCTGGTTCCATTAACGAGAACTGTGCAGTACCTCGTAGCACGTCCCTGCCTGCTGCTTTTAGACAAGCTCTAGCAGTGAAAAGATTGCTGGTTTCTGCACGTGGCGATTCTTAACAAGGGAATGGCTTTAAATATTGTGTGAATATACAGTTCTGTATTTGAGACATTCCTTTGAGCATCTTGGGTTCTGCTGCACTCAGGGAAAAAATCCACAGGCTTTAGTCACAATATCATGCAGATAAAAGCCCTTCAAGAGGAGTGTGGCTATCTCTGTCAGGGTTTCAGCCTTTTGGATACCATGATTGTTGTCCAGCACCTGGTCCTTTGCCTCTCATCTTGGTTCAACAGTGAACGATGAATGGGTGACTGCCTGACTCATGTCACCTAGAAGGAAGAGAAGAAATACTTTCCATTGTAAAAACACACAAGAAGAGATTTTCTTCTCTTACATGCAGCCTTTCTCATCTCAAATGCAGTCTGCTAGTACAGATTCCTGTGGCCAGACAACCTGAACTAATCTCTGTTACCTCTCTTCTGTTTGCCTATTGTTGCTAGAAAATAAAGCTTGACTGACAATCCTGTGGCACCTGTGGTAGAAAGGCATATTAGTCTTTGGTTTCTGCATAGCCATTGTAAACTAAAAGACGCATAATACCATTTTGGCGTGGAAACCATCCTTTGCTGTGTATGCATAGGTTGAAGCATAATTGCCTGTGTTTTATGCCGCTGATGTGCTACTGTGCCAAAGCATGGTAACTTGACCTTCTAATAGCTCCCGACAAGGTGCTACCATCCTGAAGGTAAATAATCTTTTGTGTTTACACCCAGCTTACTGTTGGTCTGTATGAATTCAAAGTCGTCGTTGATGGGGAAAACGCACGTGGAGAGGGTTACGTGAATGTAACGGTGAATCCAAGTGAGTTGGCGGAATTGTATCTATCTTTTCTTAACTTCATCTGTGTCCGATACTGCTGTCATGGTGTTTTGCTTATTTGGCTGGACCCTGATTTAACGTAGTGAAAATTCGTTGTGCTGTGAACTCAGTATATATGTATGTGTATTAAGTCATTTCCTGAGATGTGAAACTATTGCTAATACACGTAGCTATTTCTGCTGTACTGCATGCAGGCCAACCACTCAGGAAAAGAGCTGGAATACTGATACAAAAGTGCTTAGCAAATGCCTCGCCCTGGAAGGCCACTGCTTCAATAAGAACTAGCTGTAGCCGGGTAAAAAGCTTATAGCAGCAGGAGCAAAAAATGAAGGGAAGCCAGAGCTTTGAAGCTCCTTTGGAGGTTCTTTTCTTCCCTATCCAGTAAAGAATATCATTCCCAACCACAGGCAGGTGAGGTCAAAGCTCATTCCTTACTGTAAGACATGGTTTGCAGATGAGCTGGTGTAGATACAGTAGCTTGCGCTGACTGTCTCACCAGCTCTCACTTGTTACATGGCCTGTGCGAAGAGGCAACCACAGGTTCTGCATCTCCTTTTATGCAAAAAACCCCTTTATTTTGCACACTTCGGCAAGACTTTTTCTACAACCTTTGTGGGTAAAGAAGTGCTCTTGCACTCCCTAAATTAGCGAGAGTGTGTGACTGGTCTTCTGGATGCTGTTGCTGATCATTTCCTTATAAGCAGTGAATCTGCAGCTGGCAGCATGCATCAAAATCATTCATTTTTCAGAGCAGCAGCCAAACTTTGGCAAGAAGCTCTAGGTGCTGCTCTGTTAGTGCTTGAATGCTTGACCCAGTATGGGGGAACTGATGCAGTGCAGCCATTTCCAGAGCACTATTGTGGCAGTTCACCTCCTTGTTTTTTTAAATTCCTTTTGTTAGCACTGTTTCCCCACATTGGTGTATAACTTGCTGAAAGCATGAATCACTGTCATTGATTGTGCAGTTCT
Organism: Mycteria americana; assembly: GCF_035582795.1. Taxonomy (NCBI): domain Eukaryota; kingdom Metazoa; phylum Chordata; class Aves; order Ciconiiformes; family Ciconiidae; genus Mycteria; species Mycteria americana. The sequence goes on from NC_134385.1 coordinate 1,757,115, forward strand.
CTGCAGTCAGTCTGATCGGTGGCTGTCTTGGAGCTGTGTGGCACAGCAATTCCACACTTTGGACTCCTCTTCTGGACTCGCTTACTGCAGGACTGAGGGTGTAGATAAGGCTGGGGAGAGGGAAGAGGATGTGCAATATGTATTCTGCTTCCTACTCCTGGCGCACAAAGGCAGAGTAGTTTTGCACAGTTCCTTGGCCGGGGCTTTTTATCGTGATCTGCCTGTAGATGTCTTTGTAACAGCTCGGGTGTCCTTGCAGAGCCTCGGGTGAATAAGCCTCCCATTGCCATCGTGTCCCCACAGTTCCAGGAGATTTCATTGCCAACCATTTCAACTGTTATTGATGGCAGCCGTGAGTACCTGTGGTTTTAAATGCAGTAGTCTAGCAAGCCTGGTTTCTCTGAGTTTGGTTCTGGGCTGGCCCTTCAGATAAAGTTTAAGAGGAACTGGCTGTGGCACTATCAAACACACTTCAGTGAAAAGAATCAGCCTCTCTTGCCAGGAGAGGGGAATACGCACATGACAGCACCTCTCCATGTTTCCCTTTTGAAGGGCAGTGGCCTGAGCCAATCTCCTAAAAAAGGAAAAGCTCTAGAGGTTGCTGCTTAGAATAAAAAAATTACTGTCAGTCAAAATCACTGGCCTCTTGCATTAAGCTTCAAATGTGTTAGTTAGCTAACGCACCACCTTTACTGATCCTGGCCCACGCTAGAGCTTTTCAGGAATTTCTTTAAATATGTTCAGGTTGTCTTTCCCCCAACTAGTATTATTTTGTTAGTGTTTTTTATTTGGGGTTTTTTATCTTCCCCCAGCACACATACAAACCTTTAATTGCAGGGTGTTCGAGTATACCTGTGAAACAGGGTAGAGGAGAGCATGTGGTTTGGGTATCTGAGCATAATAGAGACCTCTGGGCTGGGACCAAAAATGCCTTTGCCCGCTAAGCCCAGCACTGAATTGGGGGACTGAATATCTGGGTGTTGTGAAGCAGCGTTTTCTAACTCCTCGTATGTGCATTTTCTTCTGTAATTGAAACAGAAAGCACTGATGATGATAGAATTGTCAGCTATCACTGGGAAGAACTGAAGGGTCCTTTGCGGGAGGAAAAAGTTTCTAGCGATACTGCCATATTGACGCTGACCAACCTGGTACCCGGGAATTACACGTTCAGGTAGGTTATACCTGGAAGAGTTGATCAGTTCTCATCCCTTAAGAGTAAAATGTACAAGACTCCTGAAGTGTTAGTCTGGTTTAAAAAACAAAAAACAAACAAAAACCACAACAGAGAGAGAACTCTATTTGTGATGTTCTCTCTCTCTCTCTCTCTCTCTCTCTCTCTCTCTGTCCGTCCCCCCCCCTCTCCCCCCCCAGGTAGTTTCATAGCTTTTCACTTCAGAAGAGATAAGCTATCCAGCTACTTCTTATTCTTAAGCTTTAGCACTGGTTTAAGATGATGGCAGAAGAGAATGTATGGTCTGCCAGCACTACAAAATGTCTCTTGAAATGTTAAATCTAAACTGTTTGGGTAAAAGCTTAGGAAGAAATGCAGTCTTTAAATCCACTTTTTAAATGCAATATGTTTGTCCCAGATAAGTGAATGAGGCCTAATGGCTTTCTGCACGTACCTGAGTAATAGATAGTAGCTGATTTTACTTCCATGTTTGTTCTGTGTTTTTCCTTTGGTCTGCATTTTGGTGTGATGTCCATGCACTGCATCAGCAGATCTATTTAAAATAAAATAAACCTGAGTACCTATAACTGAACATTGTTTTCCTCTTAAGCAGTTGGTATACAAACTAATCAGATCAATGTTCAGATCTAGACTTAGCAAAAAGAAGTTCTGTTTAGCGGTACTAGCCTACCTGAGGAGGCATACTGTGTTCAGGCCACGTGTGGGTTAGTAATGAACTTCTGTGTCCATGTTAACGAGCGTCTTCTGTTGGGAGGCAGCGTCGTACTCTGGGAGGTCTTTTCCACCACAACTGTCTGTGTGAAAGCTGATGGTCTTTCACTAGCACAGTTATATCTTGGAAGTATTTGGTAGATTTCAAGTGAGGCATAGATGTGACTTGAATTTCTTGCATTGCTTTGAGGCTGATAATTGGGCATTTGGGGGAAGTTTTGATTCACAAAAAGCACAGTTGCATCAAACCGTAGGTTTTTTTCACTCCTGAAAAAAAATTACTATCCTGTCTTTGAAAGTGTCTTAAGTTTCTAACTCTTCTTTTGCACTTCCATTAACTCCAGCCAGTGTTTTGTATTCAGCTTTGATAATCGTGGCTCTTCACTGCTTTCACTTTTCCTTTTTTCCCCTCCCCTCTTCAGTCTAACAGTAGTGGACTCAGATGGTGCCAGCAACTCCACCACTGCAAACTTGACTGTGAACAAAGCAGTGGATTATCCTCCAGTGGCAAATGCGGGTCCAAACCAAGTGATCACCCTGCCTCAGAACTCCATCACCCTCTACGGGAATCAGAGCACCGATGATCACAGCATTGTCAGCTATGAGTGGCTGCTCAGTCCTAACAGCAAAGGAAAGGTGATGGAGATGCAGGTCAGTGCAGGTCTCCTGGATTACTCACTAGCTGGCATTCTTCTATAATCAAATCATTTTTAATTGACTGTTAGCAAATGTTTCTTATAATCCTACAGAGCAAGCTTGTGATGATTAAGTATATACTTAAAACTAAATCCACATGAAGGTGGTGTTGGCTTAGTGGCTGAGCTGGTGCACCAGTCTAGCCACAGGTTTTCACTGGCATCCTGTTTGCTTTCTTGAGCAATGCAGTTTTCTCAAGAAATACTTAAATACAGCTCAAGAATGGAGGATTGAGACAGATGGGAACTTGATGGCTTTGGATTCTGATGTCCCATGCAACAGGTCTCAGCACAACTTGATCACACCTATATATCTCACTGTAGCCTCTGTGGCTGCTAGGGAAGCGTGTTCTTTCTCTCTTCCGTTGCTGACTTCTCAGAACTTCAGTGATAGCTAAATCAATGATGGTATAATAGGGATGCTTAAGTGCTATGAGCAGGTGTGGAAGCCAGACTGTGTGATCTTTTAGGTAACTATCGGTCAGGATGGCATTTAGATGCACAGGATAACCCGTTGTGCCAGGTCATGCATTTCCTAAGCTGGGCAAACACAACGGACTGGATCTTTTGAGTTGAACCTTGGAGTCTAAACTTTGCTGATACTGGCCAGACACTCCTCTGTCTGAAACAGTAAAAGCTGGAACTTGTTTCCATGTCATCATTTTTCTTTTAAAGATTATTACTACTGTCAGATTTATGGAATACGAAAGTCCATGAATCAGGTTCACAATGTATGTAGTTTGCACAGGGCTCCCCAGAGGTTTTGCTTGAGTTGCTAACTATTGAATCTCAAAAGCTCTGAACACCTATATGGCATTACTCTTGATACGTTCCACAACAGTGTCCTTGTTGCTGTGCATAAATTTAGTTGTAAGTGCCTTGCATGCTTAAGTGGCACAGACTTCTGGCACCATAGCAGGAGTTGTTAATAAGCCCCTAGAATCTGCCAATAATAGTTGTTTTAGAAGCAGAATCTTCTGGTCTATCATAATCTGTGTAAGGTTTGTTCTTAATACATGAATATGTTTTCTCAAAGGGGGTGAGGACACCGGTGTTACAGCTCTCTGCAATGCAAGAAGGTGATTACACTTACCAGCTAATAGTGACTGATTCTGCTGGGCACCAGTCCACTGCAGAGGTCACTGTGATAGTCCAGCCAGGTAAGCTGCCCTTAGCTGCTTTTGGCACTTCCATTCCAGGGGTTAGAGGCGAGCATCAATCTGTCAACGTACTCTAGATCTTATGGTAGCTTTGTGTTGCTTTCAGAAAGGCTGCTCTAGTTTAGGACCATTCTGGGCTGGTATATTGATGATAAACAAAAGAAGAAAGTTTCTGGGAATATTGCCTTTCTAGGCTGTTCTCTTATTTTACACAATGTAGTCTAATTGACATTATCCCACCATAATGGCAGGATTGTGTTCCCAAGCAGCTGTCTCTGCCCACAGTGCTTGGTCCTGGGACAGGAGCAGGAAAAGTGGAGTAATGCTTAGAGAATGAGAGCAAAAATCAGAACTCCTAGATTTAATTCTCATTTTACTGTAGATGTGTGAATGAAACACTGCTCTTAACTGCTTTTAACCTCACTTTCTTGGAGTACAAGGTTGAGATAACAGGCAAGAAGTATACTAGGGATCATGGAGAAACTTTTTAATGCTGGGATTTTAAGCTCTACCTTTTATGGCATGTGTATGAAAAATATTGGAATCCTTTTTCAGAGAACAATAAGCCCCCAAAGGCGGATGCTGGTCCAGATAAAGAATTGACTCTTCCTGTGGACAGCACCACTCTAGATGGCAGCAAGAGCTCAGATGACCAGAAGATAGTCTCCTTTCTTTGGGAAAAAACACGGTGTGTATCATCTTCCAGACTGTTCTTACGCAAGTATCTGTCTTTCATTTAAAACAAGACACACCCCCACATACCTCCCTTGTGTTAAATCCTGCTCACATCGGGCCTGACAAGCTTTACCAGTGACTAGAATGAGACAAGGATTTATGTGTAATTGGAGAGACGTGGAGTTTCGTTCGAGCATTAGAAATACCTTTGCCTTCATCTCGAGGCCTGATTCCCATTCTCAGCGTGGTTGTGGCATGTAAAGGAGACCGGCCGTGTTCAAATCACAGCAGTGTAATGTGGTCTTGGCTGTATGAAGGGACTGACTCTTGTAATCAAATAACAGCAGGGCCTTCTAACTTGATCCTTTTGCAGTATGTTTGAATGAGGCAGTGTTCTTCTCTTCTTGTTGTCATGCTTTCTTCAGACTCTAAATTCCCTGAAATGCTTAGGGAATGCAGGAAAAAGCCTGTGAGCAACTTGCAGTAGCTTTTTCTGTTTGCTAATGCAAAGTGTGTGCAAAGCTCTTATAAATGAAGGAACTATTTTTGCTCTATACATTCTCTTAAGAAATTGGCTTATTGTGCAGTTCACAGGAGTCAATTTTGCTGAAGGTACCACTTTTTGTAAACCCTACTTAAATGCTGGTATCAGTGCTCCCCTGGTTTAAAAATAACCAAAACACTAAACCACCAGAAATTGTGTTTTGTTCTGAATGTTGCACTTACTCTTTTAATTATCTTGCTGTAACTGGAGAAAATAATTTTGCTTTTTGTCATGGACTCTGTATTTCCAGGCAACTGTCTATTTGCATGTCCATAAACCCTGCTTGAGCTTGAGCCTCCTGTGTGGTGTGAGGCTAGCTCCTGTGGTGTATGCAAAGTTTAAATTGATCCTCTTATGCTTTGGTTAGGGGCCCAGATGGCGTCAAGCTGGAGAATGCTAACAGCAGCATTGCCACTGTAACAGGCCTTCAGGTTGGGACATATGAGTTTACTCTGACAGTTAAAGATGAGAGGAACTTGCAGAGCCAGAGCTCGGTCAACGTCATTGTCAAAGAAGGTACGTCCAGCCATGAGCAGAGCTGCCTGAAACGCAGGTTATCTCTGAGCAGTTCAGCAAAACCTGTGTTTCAGAGGCAAAGTAAGAGTAAGGAATGGGTGAAAGATAATGTGGAGAGCAGTGAAATGGCCTTCTCTAAGTCAGTCTGTTCCTCCCTTTTCTGGGGGAACAGTATCTTCAGCTGAATCCCGCAGTATGCAATTTCCCTTCGCTTCCCCCAGGGTTAGATAGGGATTTCTGGGTTACAGTGGAGATCTAATGCAGTAGTTTTTGGTTGGGCACTACCAGATTTTTCTCCAACTGCTTTCTTTCTGTTTGCTTAGAGATAAACAAGCCGCCAGTTGCAAAGATTGCTGGTAATGTTGTCATCACCTTGCCCACAAATACAGCTGAGTTGGATGGATCGAAGTCCTCTGATGATAAGGGAATTGTCAGCTACTTGTGGACCCGGGACGAGGGGAGCCCTGCAGCTGGGGTGAGGTTTCTTTTTTAAACGGCAGTCCGCAGCATCACGAAAGTCAGTGAGAGGTAGTGTCGACAGCTCCTGAGGAAATATAAAGCTGATCGTTGCACCTGCTACCTTTTAGTGATAACCTTAAGTATGATGATGTATCATGCTAGTTTGATCCTTTGTTTCCTGATGCCTGTTTTGTTCTGCCTTCCAGGAAGTCTTAAATAATTCAGACCATCATCCTGTCCTTCTCCTGTCCAATCTGGTAGAAGGGACCTACATATTCCACCTCAGAGTAACAGATGCCAAAGGAGAGAGTGACGTGGAAAGGACCACGGTGGAAGTCAAACCTGGTCAGTCTGGATTTTTGTGCTGTACCACATTTGCCTACAGTGCGCTAGCAAGGCCTCTGTTTGCCTGGATACAATGTGCTGAGATAAAGTGTGTAGTCTAGTCCAGCTCAGAACTGTAGAAGGTCAAAAGTTTTGGGGGATGTGATTGTATTTGCATGTGGTTCTTGGGGGCTGACTCTTACTGCTTGCCTTACCTGTGAAAGTCATAGACTTGTATCCCTCCCTACGCTGAGATTTTTACTTTTGTGTTCAAAGCAGAAACATTTTTGAAAGATACTAGAAACCTGACTTGTACCCAGACTGTTAAATAGAAGTTCTAAAGGTCTGTATTATCTACATTCTCACTAGATCCTAGGAAAAATAACCTTGTGGAGATAATTCTGGATGTTAATGTCAGCCAGCTGACTGAGAGGCAGAAGGGCATGTTTATCCGACAAATAGGCGTTCTGCTGGGGGTCCTCGACTCGGATATTACTGTGCAGAAGATCCAGCCGTACACCGAACAAAGGTAGGGTTCATCTGTGAGTGTACGTGGAGGGGGATTTCTTGAGGGTTTAGTAAACCAAGGGCTGCTTTATTTTGGAAAGCAGACTGGACGATCGGAACATGGGGGGATGTTGCTTAAAATGGATATTCCTGCTTGCTCAGGTCAGAGAAGGTGTGTTGCCAAGCAGGTCTTGGGTTTCTTTCCCCTGTGGAGATGCTGCGTTGTCCTCAAAAGCTGTTTTCTGCTGCTAATGTCTTTGTCCCGCAAATCTGTAAAATAAGAACTAATCTGATATGGTTTTGAAAATTGTGAAGACTATCTGAAGGATGTTCTACAGCCCTGACTTATAACTGGACAAATCATGGGGCTTGGTACAGGCGCAGTTTGGTGAAACACTGACGCCGCGCCAGAGGTGGTGGTGTAGCAATCCCCTTAGCAGTAGCCTGCATGCCAACTTTGTGCAGGCAGTGAAGCTAATATAAAACTACATCAGCTTCAATTCAATGTAAAATAAAATGTTGAAAACCAGCATAATTTTTGTTTGAAGAGATAAGGAAAACTTGGGTTTGATTGCTATTTAGCTTACTGTAAACTACAGCTGGTCTCTTCTAAACAAGTGGAAGTTTGCTTATAGGCAAGGCTGTAGGTCAGGGTCACGTCACCTGCCTGGACAATGTTGCTCAGCCCCAAGTACAGCAACCAGCAAGTCATAGAAGGGATGGTTTGGCCCAGCTGGATCCTGGCCATGCTGCTTTGGCATCACAGTACCTGATCGAGTTTAGCTTTCCACCTCTACACAAATGGCTGGTCTGGGAAATTCACTGTTCTGCAGAAAACTTCAGCGACTGCTGCTGTAGCGTTGTCACAGCAACAGCTACATGTGTCTCCGTACTAACGGCAGTCCATCGTTACTGTAGGTGTGTTTGAGGATGCCCGAACATGCGTGTGAGTGGTATGGCAACAAGCTTATCAAGGGCAGAGAGGTAATCTGTTGAAATAAGTGTAATATTGCACTTAATTTGTACTGAAAGTGGAGTAGTTTTAAGGTAGATAAAACACTGGAAAAGATTTAAGGGACATGCTTAAAGTCATGCAGCAAGTCAGCAATAAATCTGCAGTTACACTTTAGACTTCCCTGAGTTCAGTAATGTATCGATTCTTTCGTGTGCACGTTGCCTGCTGTAGCAGTAAAACCAGAATTCATTGTCCATGCAAACCTAAAGAGCTCAGAACAGAAGAGCCAGCACTTTCTGTTGTAATATTACCTTTCTGTCTCTGCCATGACCAGGCCAGTTGCCACCGTTCTTCACCAAGTAAGGCAAGTAAGGGATTCTTGTAATTAATGCTTCATCTGTTTATATGTTTATTAAGTAGACAAAAGAGTGGGAAGTGTTATAAAAGAGCAGAAATTATTTTCTGACAGATGGCTTTAAGATCCCACTTTTGCCTCAACTATCTAAGTAACTTGTACTGTTTAAAAAATACCATTTTCCCCCAGCTGCTGTTTTTTCACATAACTCTGAGGGCTTCACTAATATCCTGTTGACTCATAGGCTCACTGGTAATAATAAATCTGAAACATCCATGCATCCTTTTGTGAATCTGAAGGATACGCGGGGTTCTGCAAGGCTAGCAAGCCTAGGGGAGCAAGTTCTTCTATCGTAAAGTTAATGCAATAAAAGGTGCAGAATACAGTATCCTCTACACCCATGCTTTTTTCTGGCTATAACGCTTTGCGCATTCAAACTAAGCTTTGCAAAAGATTGTAAACCTTCACTGCCTTCTCTCTTGCTGGAGCTCTGTGCCGAGCAGTTGAATGAGTCCCCAGGTTCCACGTTTAGTAAGGTCTAAGGATCCCACAGTGAGGGAGGAGATTATGCAAATGTCAGGACCTTAAAGTTTGGGGATTTGCATAGTTAGTGTGAACGTGCAAAGATGTGCTTGATGATGTTTGAAACGAGACTTGAGAAAACCATTAGCAAACTCAAGAACAGTCCAGCCCTAGCTTTGAAAATATGGATGGAGCAGATGTCCCAAAGGGTTTTCTACTGTATGACCAGGTCTAATGTTATTGCTTCCAAGATGGAGACAGAACTCTGGTCTTTAAATAAACTTGGGATTCTGAATAAGTTCCTCTAATGACAGACTGGGGAGAATGGCGCTCTGCCTGATGTTTGGAGAAGCAGCAGATAATCATTTTTGTCTGACTTCCAGCACGAAGATGGTGTTTTTTGTACAGAACCAGCCACCCCATCAGATATTCAAAGGACGAGAGGTAGCCTGGACGCTAAAAAACGAGCTACGGAAACAACAGTCAGACTTCCTCATCTTCCGGGCATTAGAAATTAACACAGTCAGTAAGTAAGAATCACTGTGTTACGTTGTTAGTGGAGTGGGACTTTTTAATTTGGCATGAGGCCTAAGTGCTTACGTTTGCACTTCTTACTGCTTGTGATTACGGCTAAGCTAAGAGGATGAACTACAGAGTGACAAGGTTAAAGTTGGAGCCTACGGGGGTTGACCGTGTTGAACTATACTGTCCCATTTTTGCCTCACGTGCGAGTCATTTAGTTCACCTTGCTGGTTTTGGTCCCTAGCGTGTCAGCTGAACTGCTCTGAGCATGGACGCTGCGACTCCTTCACCAAGCGTTGTGTCTGTGACCCATTCTGGATGGAGAACTTCGTCAGGGTGCAGATGGGGGACGGCGAAAGCAACTGTGGTACGTGCAACCTCTCTGGGATTGTTCACCTTTGGAAAGCAAACAGTCTTTGAAACCCAGGGTAGGCAGAGTAACAGGTACCTGCTTTCTCCCAGTATCTCTGACATGATGCTCACACAAGGAGCGAGTCCCTGCCCTGGTCTCACTGCACGTACCTTCTAAGCAGGCGATATTTGATAGGGAAGCGACTCCTCTTCAGACCCTCTCGGTGAACACTCAATAAGAGCTGAGTCCATTCAAGAGGTGTATAAATGACACCTTTCTGTCGTGCCCCTACAGAGGCTTTCCTGCCACAGGAAAGCAAATTTTATAAATCAACAGACATTGAAAAATGCCCTTGTGTAGCGAGTCCGCACACTGGATCTCAAGCCCCTGGCTTCCGTAGGTGAGTTAGTGGTGCTGCCAGTGATGGATGCTAGCCTCTAATTCTGCAAAGGGTCAGGCCTTTCTTTTTCTTTCTCAAGAATAGTCATCTAAAGCGCACACTGTCAACTGTATGAGGTGCCAAAACGTCTTTATCTCTGGGGTGTTTTGCTTTCAGAGTGGAGTGTGCTGTATGTGATCATTGCATCTTTCGTCATTGTGGTTGCCTTTGGAATCTTATCCTGGATGGTGATCTGCTGTTGCAAGAGGTGGGACTGAGGCCGTAACCCCCACTGTATCAGTGCTTCATAGCCAAGTAGCTGCATTAGGAGGTGAAAGATTCAAACCCGTCATCCCAGCAGGTCATCTGTTTAGCCCTGGGATATTAGTTTTTGTCATTTAGTGTTTCAAGTGAAACATTGAAGTCCTAGAACTCTGGGTTCAGTTAAGAAGCGAGATTTGGATTAGCCTATAAATGTGCAACTAAAGCAAGGTTTTTAATGTTTTGCTTTCTGATACGAACATAATCTGAAATAAGCAAGTACTCTAGCTTTGAAGATCAGAGTTGTTTTTTTTTCTTCTGGCTTTTTTAGAAATGGCCTGCCTCTTAATTCCTTTTCTTCCCCTTTAGACGAAAAGGAAAATCAAAAAGAAAAAGCAAATACAAGATTTTGGATGCAACGGATCAAGAAAGCCTGGAGTTAAAACCAAATCCCAAAGCAGGTAAAACATGAGAGGGAAGAGCTCAGCGTTTCCAGAATGCTGACTAAGAACACTCTTCCTCAGTGGACTAAAAATCAGAGTGAAACAAACGTGATGGTAGGCACTGACAGATGAGTCTCGGAAGATCTAAGAGCTTGTTTCAGATCTGTATACAGGGTATTTAGTCAAGTTATCTAACTCTCTGGTTTAGAAACTGGGGCTGAAACTGGCCTGGTCCTGGTGTTTCCATTTCCTATTGCAGAAGTAGGAAGTGGATGCATGTAAGCTGTGCAGAGACCGGCCCGATCCAGGAAGCCCAAAACTATGTGTTGACTATAACTTCTCTTGCTCTAAAGTTTTCTGCTGCGTTCTGGTAGTTTGCTTCTTGCCAATATGCAGTTCCTTCCGCTACCGCAAAGCATGAATTCAGCATCACTAAGCATTTCACTAAACTGATCGACTTTGGCTAGTAAGCAAGGGGACACCTGAAAGTACTCGTAGCCTGGAGAGAGCGATGTTTATTTCTGCCCCCGTATTCTTACACCCCAAATGACCTGCTCATAAATTTATTGATTCTTGTCCTTGTGAGCATCAGGCTCTGAAAGTTTCACCTTTTAGCTCATCCTCTAATTTTTCCAGGAAGCAGATGCTTATCTTAAGGGGAGACCCATGAAGTCCTCAGTGCTCCGTGTGGCTGCAGGCCCGTTAGCCCATTCCAGAAGGGCAGTCATTTGTCTTCAGTGTTCTTAGCCAGCATTTTCCTGTCCGCATTGCTGTCCTCGAGAGTGCTTGTCAGGTGCTCTGCAAAGATCATTGAGTTATTTCAAGCTGGAGTGTTTCTGCTGCAATTGTATCTGATACCTGAAGGGAGCCGTGGTCACCTGCTGACGGACCAGGAAAGGGGGGAGACGTGGGAACGTGTGTGCAAAGCACAGCCCCTCCGAATGCTGGGGAGCGCTTCCGCCGCTGAAATACGCGTTTCAAATACGAGTGTGCGCCCTGGTTTTGTTTAGAGGAGGAGTTCTTTTAACCGTGCCTGGAAAATAGTCCCTGATCCTTGTTTGCTAGTGGAAAATAATTGCTCATCCTAGTATTATCCCGTTTAATGGTGTTCCAGCAAAGTGAGCAGCGCCTAACAGCAGCATTGGAGGGCATTGCAGCGACAGAGCTGATCAGATATTCCTCTGAGAACCAGGCCATCCCAACTGCACAAATACGGATACCCTTGAAGAAAAACCGTGTGTGTTCTCCTCCCTCAACACCCAACTCTGCTTTAATCTGACCATCTGTCACCTCGCACAGAAGAGCCCCACTGTTAAATAAAGGGCTCATTGTTCTGCAGTCTGTAGCAAATGTGCCTCAACCGTTTGCTCTCTGGTAACTAAACTCATCTTGCTTCTTCCGAGACTGGCTGCTGACTAAAGTCTTTTTCCCTGCTAGATATGTCCAGGGAGCATTCTGCTAACAGAGGAAATGTTGCATTTCTCCATTAAGGAAAAGCTAAATTTAAATATTTCCTCTGCTGACAATATCAGTAAATGTCTCTCTCCTGTCCTTGTGCATTAATCTAAATTCACCCCACTAATTTATCTCTTCCCTTGCAGGCAAGAGAGGCAGAGATGGGAGTAGGGAGGGTAGTAAGAACACAGCGATCTTCCCTTGCACACCTGCATATTCTCTTTACTACAGCCATTAGCCCTCAGAGAGCTTTCTAGGCAATGCCCTGAGCAAGGTCAGGAAGACAAAGCTCCCACGTATACTCACAGCCCCTTCTGGTAACGTAATTTGCTTTCCTACCTGTTTGTTGTGCTTTGCACTATCTCAAAGTGTCTTTGTGACCTCTCTCATGCCGAAGTATCTGAAACAGGATCGCTTTGGCTTCAGCATTTGAGGGAAGAAGTGACAGACACAGGAAAGTCTGATTAGGCTGCCCCTTTGACATGATAGGAAGAGGAGACTTAAAGGGGGAATGGAGTAAGGTGAGGTGGTTGGCCAGTATTAAAAGTATTTTTAACCTGAGAATCTCTCTCCTTTAAAGGTGGCAGACAGAAAGCCCAGGTCCTCAACACTAGCCTGATGCACTCGGAGTCTGAACTGGACAGCGATGAAGCCATCTTCACGTGGCCTGACCGTGAAAAAGGGAAACTGCTCCGTAGCCAGAACGGCTCTTTGCGCAATGGACAAGTGATGCTCAAACCCAAGAACCAGAGGGAGGAAATCCTATAGCTCCCCTCAGGTGGCCTTTTGCTGGGGCTCAGTGGGAAAGGCCACTCCCGTCCCTATCCTACAAGGGCCTTTGGAGGCCAGCTTGATTAGGACAACGCTGCTAACTCGTTTCACAGAAAATAACTTTGTTTTTGTGGGTTTCTTTTCATTCAGTTAAAACTGGTTGTACTTGAATTTGAACTTCGAGGGGAATCAAAGGGAGGAGAAGGCAACTGTGAACCCCAGGCGAAGCGTCAGAAAAGACAGAGCTGGCATCTGGAGAGCGGCAGGACAGAACCACTTGGAGCGACTGTGAATGTGCAGGACCCTCCTAGCCCACCTCAGACTGCAGCAGAGGAAACACCCATGGACGTCCAGCTCGCTTGTCTTGGGAGCTCCTTAGAGAAGGAAGGTCAAGGCTGTGCTTTGAGCTATGCTCTGAGCTCCCTTCAAGCTCCAGTAGCCTACCATGGGCTACTTTTGCTGTCGAACAGCTTTCTTCTCTTTTACTCCCACCTTCCCTAATGGTTTAAGCACTGTTTTAATTTAGATTTGTCCTTTCACATGCACTTGGCTGCTTTTGGAGTGTAGAGGAGGGGGAATCTAAACACTATGGTCACACTCCATCAGCTTGCAGGTTAGGAGAGGGTTTTGTAGCTGTTCTAAATTATTGTCAGGCTTTTCTCACTGGGAGTGTTGATGACACGGTGCCTGTTCAGATGTGAAAAGCTGACCTGTCTGTGGTAATTGGCTGGGCTAGGAGACCCCCTCCTGCAGCAAGCTCTCCGCTGGGTACCAGAGCCAGGAGGGGACACCCACCTTTGCTACCTGTGTCTAATGTCTGGCTTAATTCCAAAGCTGTGAGATGTTGTTCAGTGGCCCCAGCACCTTCTGTTGGTCGCCAGGCCGTCCTTGAGTCTGGACATTAACCGTATCTCAGTTATGAAACACTGTATACTGGGGGGGGGGGGGGGGGGGGTGTTCTTAAAATTTGCACAACCCAGACAAACAGGGGTCGATACCTTCAGTCCCCAGCAGCTGGCTGCTCCCTCTGGCTGGCAGCTTAGTGGCCTCACGTTGTTGCGGCTGAAGAGCCCTGCGTGCTCCTAACGCGGTGCAAAGTACGCACTTGGTGTCCTTTAGTCGGTGGAAAAGGGAACCCTCGGTACCCGAGGGCATCGCGTGGTGAGTGCCGGCAGCAAGTGGCCGCGCGTCTCTGCTGCCGGGGCTCTGGGGGCAGGCGTGTGGTGGTCCCTTCCCATACCCCCTCCTTTATCTCACTGTGCTGCTTTCATGAGTTGCACCCCTGTCCTCGGGCAGAAATCAGCCTCTTGCTGGTGTGAAGGATGCCGCTGCTCCTCTGTGGATGGGTGGGCAGTTTATTGCCTTTCTTTGTGTTTAATTTAAAAACTGGAAACTGGTTTCATTGGCTTTTTTTTTCTTTTGAGCTATGAAAGCCAAAAGGCTTTAACTTCCTCGGTTGTATTTATATTGCTGCACTACTGATTTGTGTTGAGCTAGATGAAGATTAAACACTATTGAATGCGAGGGAATGTTCCCTCGCTGAATGTAGTCATGGCTGCTGCTAAGTTTATTTTTCTGGGCAATCAGCTGTCTTCTTCAGGCACCAGCACTGGAGCCTGCTGCTCTCCCGAGCACCCAGGCATTAGCCTCGTGCCCTCCTGACTCCGCCAGGCACGGGGCCTGCCTCTCGCTTGTCTGCGTCACGGCACGGGCCACCCTCCGGCTCGTCCGTCTCGCGCGCAGCTGGTGCTCCGAGCCAGGCTTCCCCTTCCCAGGCTGCTCCTGCACCCGCTCTCCCAACGGCTCCTTCCCTCCAAGCCCGCCTGGGACCACACATGGGGATGGCGGACACGGGGATGCTCCCGTGGCGTGCCTCGGAGGGGCACAGCCCAGTGCTGGCTGCGGCCGCTGTTGCGAGCTGTACGATGGCCAGACATTTAACTCTTGGGTGACGCCACCCTCTCATGCGTTTCCCTTCATTTGGATGCAAGATGAATAAACCCCAAGAAAATGAGGTTTTGAAGCTGCAGGGATCGATCGGATGTGGTCCTGGGACTGTGCCTGAAAGCGTTTTGTGCTGTTAGAGGAGAGCTGTTGGACTCTCGCTGATTCCGGTCCTTGGGGCTGGTGCTTTTCCAGCCTCTTGCCCGTCCCGGGGAGGTCCCCCCGGCAGTAGATCGGGGCTGGGTGCGGTGGTTCAGCCATCGGGCGTTCGTTGCTGCAGAGACGGGTACCCCTCACAGGAGATGCGGAGTGTGCTTACGAGCAAGCCTGGCTTCTTGTTACGGAAGAGGGAAGAATTAAAATCTGTGCAGCTGTTACCGCCAACGCCTTTGTTGAGCCGAGGTTATTTTCTTCATCCTTGCATTTCACTGTGGGGTAACAAACGTTTGGTTTGGGGTGCTTTAGTCAGCTGGCAGCACCGCCCGCAACGGCTGGATTTTGCGGTGGGCTGTGGCGTTCCCTCCGTGCCGAGCAGTTCGGTTAGGATGGCTTCCTCGCTCGTTAGTCATTTGTCATCGCCGAGCGCAGGTTTGTGACAGAGCATAGCGCAAGCTCCCCTTAGACTTCTGCCTCCCATTAGCATTCCCTGGCTGTGCAGCCCTCTCCCTCGCTCCACGTGTTAACCCTCGGTGCCGCCGAGCCCTCGCCTTCGCGGGGCTGCAAGAAACGGGGACGCGCAGCAACCGCAGCCCGGCCGCGTGGGAGCACGAGGGCCTGTGAAGCTGACGGAGGCGGGGAGACCCTCCCGGGCTGCAGGCGGCAACTTGTGGCCCAGCGCAGGAAGCCCCTGACCCAGGGGCCGGGGCGGACGGCCTGCTTTAGCCCACCTTTACCACAGACCTCTCCCAAGGTGCGTGCGCACGGAGCAAACGCGTTTTTCTGAAATCCCTCGCCACCCTCTCCTCCTCCCCCGTGGCGTCACTAATATCGCTGCTGTTTTGTTACCCGAGCACCGTGAGCGGGGCTGACCTTGCTCGGGAAGGTCTCTGCATTGCTATGCATTATGATTTCACAATTAGAGACACTGGCTACAAGTTACCCATGTGTGGAAGTTAAAAACTGAGACATCTGTTAAATGAACGATCAGCTTCACTTGATTTTGTTTTCTTCTTTAACGTATTCAAACACTGGTTAAGATGTTTGAGGCAAATGTTGCGATCTAGTTTTAAAATAGTTTGCTCTTAAATCTTTTCTTCATTCTGTGTAGCAGGGGCTGCCCAACCTGTCTGAACTTTGGTTTAACAACGTTTGTTGATTGCGGTGTTACTTGGATCAAGACTAAAAGTAATTTTTTTAAACAAAATGTTTCTTGCAAATAAACAGGGAAGATGTTTTGCTGCTGCTCAGCTTGCTTCTTTCTCCCGTTTCAGCTGTGGGACAGTTCCTAATAACACCACTGTGCTCTTGGGATGAGAATTGGGAGTCCTCCCTCGTTCCTCTTGCCCGGTGCCCGGCAGCGGGGTCTCAGCGGGCGCTGCTGGACGAGGGATTCCTTTGCTCCAGCCGCTGTAGCTGGCGCTGGGGCTCTATTGCCAGCGCAGCTAACGGGGCTGCCAAGGGCTTGCTTGACAGACGGCCCAGTCCGCTCCTTGCTCAGCAACCGGTGCAGCAACCTCTCCGTGTCGATGGCTGTGCTTTGCGTAGGGAGCAGGAGATGCTGAGCCTCGTGCTACGGGCCCTGTGCTTGTGTCTTGACCTCTGGTTTGTTCATCTGCCCCTGCTTTAGCACAACCCAAATTCGCTTCTGCTACTTGAAGTTGACTTTCTGCCCAAGCCCCCAGCGGCTCTTCCCCCTGGTCTCCTGCTGACCAGGAACGGAGTCCCCTGGACCTGCCCAGGGCTGTTCCCTGATACTCAAGGCAGGGTCCGACTGTTGATTTCACTGGAAAGCAAAATAGCAGCAGCATCAGGGCTCAAGCTGCACCCAAACCTGGGATAACTGTTCCTCCTAATGGAGCAGAGGAACATTTATTAATTAGTGGAGTCCTTGAAGGAGATGAAGGCGGCTGCCCAGCTGTCACCGTGGCTGGCTGCTGTAGGGAACACGCTTTAGCACCACGGCAGCCAGAAGGGACCTGACGGCACCATGGGACACGGATTTTTCAGAGCGGGGAGGAGACTCACCTTCAGCGCTGCCCTTCTGTCCACACGCATCTCACGTGGTCCACGGGTTGAGCCGGAGCCCTTGGAGTTCACGCTGCTCAATGTCACCTAAGGACGTAGGAAGCCAAATCTGCTGGGCTCCCCGTCCCACTGCCTCTGCTCACGAGTGTGGCAGCCGCTGCCTTCAAAATAAAGCCGCCCCAACCCTCTCCGGGCATCGACCGGCTCCTGATGCTGTAGCACACCTCTGCCTGGCATCGGGGCAGGAACCTGCCTGGGAGCAGCCCTTGTCTCTGGAAATCTGGAGCAGCAGAAGGCTCCTGCCTGCCACCCCTCTGCCATCGCTGCTCAGCGGGGTCCCCTCCCCTTGTGTTCGTGCTCTTTGCTTTGTGTCACCCAGCTCTGCTATTTTTTTTTTTTTTTTTCCTTCTCCTGCTCTGTCGTTGTCCCTGTGGGAAGCTTTCCCGAGGGCTGCCCTTTCCCGCCTGCTCCCAGCCAGCTCCCTTTGCTGTCTGCTCAGCGTTACTTAACAAGTGCTGGCTCCTTGCAGAG
The DNA here is from genome assembly GCF_035582795.1 of Mycteria americana. Taxonomy (NCBI): domain Eukaryota; kingdom Metazoa; phylum Chordata; class Aves; order Ciconiiformes; family Ciconiidae; genus Mycteria; species Mycteria americana. The sequence continues at coordinate 1,774,572 of NC_134385.1, forward strand.
ATGTGGGAGGAAACCCAGCTCGGGGCAAGGGACAGAGGTGGTGGCCCTGGGTGAGGGAGCCCCATGTCCCCCAGCTGTGGGTTCTCAGGGCTCGGCTTCCGTGGGGGAAAGCTTGCACCAGCCCCAGGGCAGCACGGGGAGAGCGCCAGGATTTCTCACTGCCCCCAGGGCAAACAGCTACTCCTTGCCTACAGCTGCGTCGCCGCCCCGGGGGGATCCGAGTCTGGGCTGGAGCCTCAGAGCAACCCCGGGCTCGTTATTTGAGAGAAATCGCAGAGAAATAGGTTTTGTTGCAGGAGTTTCACAGCTCGAGAAACTGAGGCAGCGGTGACCCTGGCCAAGGCAGGAGCTCAAGGACTCTGCCCACCGCTGCTGCGGCCGTCCCAGCATTTTGGTGCTTCAGCAGCCCCGGGGCCCCTTGGGGAAGGGGGTGCATGGATGCGGCCACTGGTGCTGCAATGCTGCAACCGGCTGAGGCTGAGAGCAGGGTGCCTGTCGGACCGCGACGGAGCCGGGGAGCTCAGCGTAGCTGCAAACACAACCTCGAGCTCCCCAGCTCCGCTTATCCCTCCCTAAGCAGTGCCTGGGGCTAGGAGGAGTTAAAAAAGAAAAAGGCTCTTTCTGAAGCCTAGGGCAGAGCACTTTTTTTCTCTCTCCGCACGCGTTCTCACCCCTCTGCTTGCACTGTCCTTGCTCCAAACATGTGGATTTGGCGCTGCTCCCCAGCGCCTTCCTGTCATTAGGATTCCCTGAATTGCTGCTGCTTTACCTCTTCCAGCCGGGCTCTCCGTGGCCGCGCTGGCAGGAGCTCCCACACCTCGCCCGGGGCCCCTGCAGCCGTCAGGGTGACATGGTTATGGTTACGGTATCGTTACGGTATCGGTAACGACCTCCTCGTTAAGCAGGGAATAGCTCTGAGGCAGCATCGCTGTGCGATGGTCGTGGGCAGCACCAGTGAGCAAAGGGCACTGCAGGGATGCCGGTGGCTCCTGGGGACACCGTGGCACTGCCAGCGCCCCGGCCTGACCCCCGACTGCGGGAGGGTCCGCGTCCCCAGGGCCGTGTCAGGGTGGCAGAGCCGGCGCAGGAGCGTTAGTCACTGCCGCAGGAGACGCCAGGATTTGCAGGGGGCTCGGCTGGAGGAGCAGCCCTGTGCTGGCTGTGTCCCAGTGGGAACTGGTCACCCTGCCCCAGCCCGCCCTGCTCCCCACCACCAGCACCCCGCACGTCCCTCCTGGCCAGGCACAGACCCAGCGTTTGTCCCGGCGTCGCTGCTGGCCCAGTGGGCTAGTCGGAGGTAGCCTGGGGAGACCACGGCTCGCTCGGGACAGGGGCTTTGCACAGCAGCCTCCCCGCTCCCGCTGCTCGTCCTGCCGAAGCAGGGCCCCGAGGGGCATCGGGGTGCGATGCGGGTGCTGCCGTGCAGGCCCACGGGCACTGTCACCCTCCGTCCACCCCTCTGTCCATCTGTCCGTCCATCCACGCGGGGCCCTGTGTGCCGAGTGAGTCCATCTTTCCATTGTTCAAACAATCTCTTTTCCACACTCGGTGCCAAAGCCTCCCCGCTTGCTCCCGCACGCGCCAGTATATTTAGCTGCCTCTAAGCCTCTACCTTTCCTTATATAGGAGAGGCCAAACGAATTTCGCACTCTCATTATTAATAGCCTGAGAGGAGCTCTTAGGAGGCTGCCAAAAATAGCAGGCAAACAGAGCGCACCCGGGTTGGGGAGGGCGTCGTGGCAGGCAGGGAGCCGCCGGGACCGCCGCGGGAGGGACGCCGTGCTGCTTTTTCTGGCTTTTCCCTTTGGGAACCACAATAAGGTGTCTCCCGGCGTCCTGCCCCCGCCGCAGCCCCGAGTGGGGCGTCCCCCTCGCCCCGCCAGCCCTCCGCAGCCAGAGGTAGGACCGGCCGGAGCCCGGGGGCGGCGGGGTCCCGGGGTGGGCAGAGCGGCCCTGTACCCCCGGGCTTTGCTGCTCCGGATGCTGAGCGAGCCGCCCCGTGGGTGTTGGGGACGTCCAGAGTGGGTGGCCCGGGGCAGCCCGGGGATCCCCATCCCCGTGGGGTCCCCCTGGCCCAGGGGAGCCCCTGTGGCTGCAGTGGCGACAGGTTTCGCCCTCCTGAGTGGCCCACGGGCTCTGCCTTGCCCTCCAAGCTGGGCCCAGCCACGCGTGCCGGCTCTCGCCGTGGCAGTGCTCCGGGACCCCCGCCGGGCACCTGGGGGACGCAGGGCAGGTGGCGGGGGGCAGAGGTGGCTGGCTGCGTGCCGCCGGCCGCCCTGGCTGCCTCGTCCAGGAGGGAGAGGGCTTCCCGGCAGAGATCACCGGCGCAGCGTCCCCGGAGCTGGGCACGCCACGAGCCCTGTGCCGGGGCACCGAGCCCGGGATGGGGCGTGCGAGGAGGGGGCTGCGGGGTGCCCGGCGAGCGGAGGGTCTTCACCTGCACCCGGAGCCATCCGCATCCCAGGCAGGGTCTGCCTTAAATCCCTCCCTCCCTCCCTCCCTGGCGAGGAACTTCTCCCGCTGAACTGGAGGATGCTGCAAGCTCCTGCGGACGAGCCGGAGGAGTCCTGTGGCAAAGTCAAGGCGAGCGGGGAAGCGGCATGCTCGTGCCGGGTGTCACCGCAGCCCGCTGCCGCCAGCCGAGCCCGCACCCGGCCGGTGTCACCTCCAGGACCGTAAGTGGCCGTGCGGGGCGGGAGGTGCGGGGTCTGCGGGAGGCAGCGGGGCTTTCCCCGCCGCCAGCGTTTAACCTTCAGCGAGCCCGGCTGGTGCCGAGCCCCGCTGGGGCTGGGGATGCTGCCGCCGCTCGCATCGGCTCCTGGCCGCGGCTCGGGGTGGGCAGGGAGGGGGCAGCCCGGGGCTGGGGGTCACCGCGGCCCCCCGCCACTTCGGGCCAAGCCGGGTGGAGGCAGAGGAGCAGCGGCAGCAGCAAACTCTCCGTGGGGTTGAGGGGGGCAATGGGGCACCCCCGTCAGGTCCCAGCTGCAGGAGGGTCGTGGGTGGTGGGTGCTCGGGTCGGCGGGCAGAGCCCGGCCCATCTGCCTGTGGGTGCCCCCCTGCAGCGGGTCCGGGCACCCCCTTCCCAGGGAGCTGGGGTGCCCTCAGCCATGCAAAGCGGGGACACCCCACGCCGGTGGGATGGGGCGGGAAGGGAAGCCCAGCTCCTGGGCACCTCGGCATCGTGTTTTGGACGTGCGCGGGGGGAAGCGCTGACCACCGCGGCTGGGTGCACCAGGGCTCCGCGGGCCACACGCCCGCAGCCCCGAAACGGGCAATGCCTGCAGGCAAAGGGGTGGCAGGACGGGGGCTGGGGTGCTCCCCCGGGCACCCCCCGCCAGCGCTCCTCCTGTATCCACCTCCCACCTCCTTGCTGGGCCTCTTTCTTATTTTTTAAGCCTCTCAGTGGCTGGAGTGGCTGCTGCAGTGGGTTTGCCGGGGATGGATGAGCTGGGGGGAGCCGCTCGGGGGGGGCAGCGCTGAACAGTAAAACTTGGAAAGGCCCCTGCGAGGCAGCGACTGCAGAGCACGGCCGGGCATGCGGTGCTGGGGGGAGCGGGGAAAAAAGACGCTTCCTTTTATAGACAGGCTGGGGCTGTTGGGTGCCATGCAAGCGCGTGGGTGCCGCTATGGCCAGACCCGGCAGCCCCCACAGCTTCTTCGCCCCCCCCCTTGTAAGGCCGTTTGCCCCCGGTGCCCACAAGCTGCCCTGCCCGGGGCAGGGAGCCGCTCTTGGGGCAGGTGGGGGACCCGGGGACCGCCTGGGTCGGGGGCTCCTGGCTGGTGTGGGGACACAGAGGAGCCGTGGGAGAGGGGCTGCCCCGCGGCAGAGCTCCCCGCGCCGAAGGCAGGGAGAGGCTTTGGCTCGGGGACGCGTCTGCCCCCGTCAAGGGCAGCGCTGGGGCTGGGGAGGGCTTGGGGCTGCCTGCGGCGGTGGGGCCGCCCCCAGGGCTGCGGAGGGGCTTGCGCTGATGACTGGGAACGTCTGGGCACAGAGAGGGCAGGGGGGCAGAGGTGGGCCGTGGGGCAGGGCGAGGGCAAGGAGAGGTGGTGGGAGCGGGCATGGGTGGCCCAGGCTGGGGTCGGGCAAGAGGGGGCACCCCGGATGCGGCGAGCATCCCACGGTGCTAGGTGCAGCCCCCCAGGATCACCGGGAGAGCCTGGCTGCGGGCTGCGGGGATGGTGCCGTGGGATGGGGCTGCGTGGGCCCCCCAGGCTGGGGTAGCTCCAGCACTGCGGTCCTGGGAGGCTGCCCCAGGGGAGCCGGGGCGGCTGAAGCTGAGCTGGGCAGGGATGTGAGAGCCCTGGCACTGCACCCCCGCTCTGGGGGTTCGGGGGGGGGGCAACTGCCAGCTTTCGGGTCCCGCTGTGCTCCAACGGCCCCGCCGGCCCCTGGCATCCCCTGCACCCCTACAGCAAAACTGTGCGGCAGCATCGCGTTGCGCCGTGGGGCCGGCGGAGCCCGAAGGGTTAAGAGGGCACATCTCTGCAGCCGCCGGCCTCGGGACACCTCCTCAGTCTGCTTTTTGAGGGGGGGACAGGGATGCTGGTCCAGCCGGGCACGTTCTGCCCCACCACTGCTGCCGGGCTGGGGACGTGGGTCCTGGGAGCTGCCTCTGGGGTCCCCAGCACCGGTCCCTGGGGACCGGCCGTGTGGGAAGCCCCTGGGGTGCTGGCGGGGCATCCCGGGTGGACCGTGGCCATGCCGGCAGCAGCCCTGTGCCCCGCGGCAATGGCTGGCAGCTCCGGGGGCCACCGAGCAGCGTCTCCGCTTGCCTGCGGGTGCCGCGAGCGGGGCCGGCACGGTGAGCGCGTACTTGGCACCCACCGGCTCCTTGCAGAGAGCTGCAGCGCGTGTGGCCACGGCTCCCGGCGCTGAGTCACGGCCGTGCCGGGCCTGGCCAGCCCCGCGTCCCTCCTGCCCGCGGCCCGGCCCCCCGTGCACCCCTCACCCCCCCGTCCTGGGAGGCGGCAGGTCTGGGCCCCCCAGCATGGCTCCCTACGTCACGCTGCTCCAGCCACAAATTTAGGGGTAGGAAGGTCACTGGGGTCAAGGCACGGATGGGCTGTGGTGACACTTGCCCCCTCCGTCACCCTGCCCTGGCCACACTGTGCTGGGTCCGGGGAGCCCCCCCCCCCCTCCCTTATGGTCTCCAGCCCCTGAGATCTCAGCTGAACCCCCCTCCTGGGGGCACAGGCGTCTCTGGCCTCCGCTGCCCAGAGGCTGCGGGGTGGGGAGGGGGTGGGGAGGGGGTGGGGAAGGCCCGGACCCCCGGGTCATTCTCCCCGCCTTGCAAACGAGCTGGGCAGGGCGGGTGGGGGTGGGGGAGGTGGGTCCCCTCCGGCGCTGGCCCCAGCCGCACCAAGCTGCAACTGCTGCTCTGGCACTCGGGCTGCAGCAGGGAGGGGGACAGGGCGGTGTGGGGTGCCGGGGGGTCCTGGGGGGTGCTGGGGTGCTGCAGGGTGCTGGGGCAGTGTGGGGTGCCAGGGGGGTGCAGCTGGTGCATCCTGACCCAGCGCAGCAGCAGCGGCGGGGACCCCTGCCAAGAGCCAGGGCCCCATGCAGAAGCGGCTCCCAGTGCAGGCACCCGCTGCCGCCATCCACGCCGGCCCTTGCGGGCTCGTGGGACACGGCGCTTGGCCCTGGCCCCATCTCCTCGGAGGTGCAGCCCCCCACGGTGCCCCACGGTGCAAACTGCTGAGCCTCGACCGCGTCCCGGGGCGTCCCACCACCCACGAAGGGCAGCCGCCGGCCAAAATACCAGGCGGCGGGCGGGCTGCCAGCCTGAGTGCCCTCCGGCCAGTGCGGAGGCTCTGCCTCCCCGGCACCCGCGTCGGCCGCGGCACTGTCTCGCTCTCCAAACACGCGGGTGCCCTCGTTCTGGCGCGGCTGCGGGCACTACGGCACGGTACGGGCGGTGCCACCGCTGGGGATGCACCTGGGGCTGGATGCAGGGTGCAGGCCGGATGCGGGGGGGGCAGGAGCTGGGCCCTGTGCGCCCAGCCCCACGCCGCCCGCCTCTCCCTCCCAACCCTACATACTTCTTCATATGCCCATATGGAGTCGGCCGGCGTTATGGAATGTTAAGAAGTATGTATTTTTGGACTGGGACCCCCACGCCGGGACCCCCGCGCCAGCACCGGCACAGGTGGTGCCTCCGGAGAGACGGTGCGTCCCTGGGGCTGGTAAAAAGGAACCAGATCAACTTGCAACTGGATTTGGTCCCCTTCAACCAGCTGCAGCGGCGCATGCGCTACGGCACCCGCTGCGTCCTCACCGCCCCGGCCCGGAGGGGCTGCTGCCGGGGGGGTTGGCTGCGTCCTGCCCTGAGAGGGCTCGGGGGGAGGAGTGGGTGCAGGGAGCGGGGGAAAGGGGGGTTGCAAAACTGGGCTTTGACCGTTTCTTGAGGATGCTTCTGCCAGCCGGAGGAAATCTCCACGCTGCCCAGACCACCCGCGCTGCCCGTAGTCCTTGTCAAAAACCACGGAGCTTCACCGGTCCTGAACCGTCGGGAAATGCCCCATAAAGCCCCAGCCGCCACAGCACAGCCGTGAGGAGCCTCCCCCCGCCTGGCGCGTCCTCCCCGGCACAGCCCCGGCACCTCCTGTCCCCACGTCCCCACGAAGGGGTCGGGGGGGGGGGAGAGGGGTGCCCACAGGGAGCAGCCCCGGGGGTCCCATCCTCGGGGACGGGTGAGCCACCACCCCGCTGCCCGGCCGCCTCCTGCGCCGGCAGAGCCAGGCACACGACGGGTAAACACCGCGATGGACCAGGAATTCGGGGAAAATGAAACCCAGCAGAGCGGTTTCTTGGAAATGCCGTCCTGACGTCACCTGAGGCCCCTGCTACCAGCGGCAGGCACGCTCCAGCGGCACCGACCTCTCAGTAGGCGACAGACGGACAGCTTGGTGTCGTGGGGTGCCGGGACCCCATGACGAGTGTTTGGGGACAGCATCCCTTTTCCGAAGGGGGAGATAAAAATAGGGGGCTGCTCGCCCCACTGGGCTGGCAGAGCGGCCGGGGAGCCCTGAGCTGGGAAGAAATGCGGGGTCTGGGGGGGTCTCTGCTTTTGTGGGGTGGCTGGGGGCTCTTGGGGGGCAGGACGGGGTGGGAGGGGGGTGGCTACGGGTGCCAGGGCAGGAGAGCAAGGCCCTGCCAGCCCCGCTCGCCACCCATGCCGCCCTGGGAAGAAACTCTTGTTCTTACTCCCTGAAGGACCAGGCTCAGACCGGACCCGGCACGCCTCCCACTCCAGCGGCTGCCCCCCAGGCCAGCCCACCATGGGTAAGCTCACAGGGTCAGGGACAACGGGCCCCGCAGCGGGACAGCACGGGGGACACGGGGCACCAGCCCCGGGCGTGCGGCAAACCGCCCTCCGCTTTTGAGCGCGGGGGGGGCTCAGGGGTGAGGGGCTCTCATGGGACGGGGCTGGGGCCAGCCACGGGCATCAGGGCTGTGCCGGCAAGGACTCGCTTCCCCGGCATCTTGGAGAAGGCACGAGTTGCTGTCCTGGTGGTGTGAGCGCCGGGACGTCCCGGGAAGGGGCACGTGCTGCTCCAGCGGGCGGGGGGGGCCTGGGGGTGCGGGCAGGGGATGGAGGAGCCCCTTGCAGCGCTGCCCAGAGCAAGGGCAGCAGCTCGCCTTCGCTTTCAGCCCCGTCGACTGACCTCCCTCCATCTCTCCTTTGTTACAGAGTTTGTTGGCTCTGCCATCGGGGCGACCGTAGGGATCGGTAAGGTGCTGGTGGGCACGGGGACGGCTGATGCCACGCGGAAATAAATCACTTTCCTGGGGCTTCGTGCTGCTGCTCTGCATACACAGACCCCTCTCGGGGGGTGCTGCCCCCTCCCCAAATCGCTGCCCCTCGGCCTGTCCCAGGGGCCCTGTGCAGGACCCCATTGATGCCCCAGCGAGGGGGGGTCTGGCCCCGGGACCCTGCACCACCCGCTCTGCCCTGGGCTGTCCTGGGCGAGCTGGAGCTCTGCCTCCACGCACCCCCCGGTTTGGGGCTGGGGGACGCGTGCGTCTGAGGAGCAACCCGGGGCTGAGGGTTTTGCAGCCCGGGGACACGCGCGCGCCCGCGGGAGCGTCACCGCTGCTGCTCTCTGACGCAGCACTCGCTGTGGCTGTGGTGCCGGCAGCCCTGGATACTCTGGGCTTCACCAAAGCAGGAATTACAGCCTGATCCGTGGCCACCAGAACGATGTCTCTAGCTGCCATGGCCAGTGGCGGGAGAGTGGCCACCAGGAGCCTGGTGGCCACGGCGCAGTTGCTTGGTGAGTGCTCCTGGTGCGGTGCCGCGGGGTGTCGCGGGGTCACCGCAGTGCACCCCGTGTTTTGGCCTCCCCGGGTGGTACCAGCAGCGTGGCGAGGGCCCGGGGTGGCCACAGGAGTGGGGACCCGCGGGGGCCCACCCGCTCTGGGGTGCCCGGTGGCTGCGCTGGCCTGGCTGCGGGGACGCCCGATGGCAGCAGGGAGGCGAGGGCTGGGGGGGCTGCTCCTCCTCGGGGTGCTCCCCCAGGAAATGGGGCGCAGTGGGGGCCCCATGCCGGGGCTGGGGCTGGCCTGGGGGGGCTCGGGCTGATTTCTCCTCCTCTTCCTCCGAGGCAGCAGCACTCCCCACAGCTGGGAAGGCTGCCCTGTCAGTCATGGGGACCCTCACCGGGGCTGCCCTGCTCTGATCCCCCGGATCCCCACCGGGACCCTCGCTGATATCTGCCGTGACCCCCCCGCTGGGACCCCCCCCGCATCCCTCCCGTGTCCGTCCGTGTCCCCCCCCCCGCTGTATCTGATCCCCCCCAAATAAAGAGGCCCCAACGCAGCCCTCCGCCTCCTCCCCTCCTCCCTCGGGTAAGGCGCCGAGCGGGGGCGGCCCCGGGGTGGGGACAGGCGGGACGGGGCGGCCCCGGCCCCGGCTCCGGCTCCGGCTCCGGCTCCGGCTCCGGCTCCGGTACTGTTCCGTGTCGGCGGGGCGCGACGGGCAGGGCGGTACGGCGGTACAGGGGTACAGGGGTACAGGGGTACAAGGGTACAGGGGTACAGGGGTACAGGGGGTACAGGGGTACAGGGGTACAGGGGTAGGGCGGTACAGGGGGTACAGGGGTACAGGGGTACGGCGGTACAGGGGTACAGGGGTACAGGGGGTACAGGGGTACAGGGGTACAGGGGTAGGGCGGTACAGGGGGTACAGGGGTACAGGGGTACAGCGGTACAGCGGTACAGGGGTACGGCAGTACAGTGGTACAGGGGGTACAGGGGGTACAGGGGTACAGGGGTACAGGGGTAGGGGGGTACAGGGGTACAGGGGTACGGCGGTACAGCGGTACAGCGGTACAGGGGTAGGGTGGTACGGCAGGCAGGGCGGTAGGGCGGGCAGGGCGGGGGGCACCCCGGGGTGCCCCCCTTCTCCCCTCTCCTCCCGGCCCGGGGGCAGCGGGGCCGCTCCTGTCACCGGCCGCTTGCCCGGGGCTCTGCGGGAGCCGCTGCCGGCACCGCCGCCCCTCCCTGCCCGGCTCTGGGCGCCCGGCCCCCTGCGAAGCTTTCCCGCCCGCCCACCTGCCGCCTTCTTCCTTCTTCTTCCTCCTTAGCGATGGCAAAGGAAATCGCGGGAGCAACCATTGGAGCTGCTGTCGTAGTAGGTGAGGGTCTGGCCTCAGATCAGCAGCGCTGGGGCTCGCCGCCCGGTCCTGTCCCCGGGCTGGCAGTGGGGGACCTGACCGGGCTGGGGGCTGCGAGTGCCGGGGAGACGGTGGGCGCAGCTCCCGGGGAGGGGGGAGCGCTGGCCTGGGTCTGCAAATCTGCCTGCACCCGCTGCTGCGGCCCCGCACACCTCGCCTCTCCTCCCCAAGGATGGGGTGTCCCCATCCCTGCACCCCGCAGGCCTCGCTGCCCGCTCTGACGCCTCTGTCTTTTCTGGGAGGCTGGATCTGGCACGCTGGTGGCAGGGGAGATGTGGGTCACAGAGAGCACACTGACACCGCGATGACATCCTGCCTGCAGGAGCGGCGCTCGTCGGCATCCCGGCGTGCATCTGTGCACTGGGGTTTACGACAGCCGGCATCGCCGCTGGGTCCGTGGCTGCCAAGATGATGTCAGTAGCTGCCATAGCCAACGGTGGAGGAGTGGCTGCCGGGAGCGCCGTGGCCGTGCTGCAGTCGATCGGTGAGCAGGGAGGGCAGGGGAGCTGAGCTGCGCTGGGTTCATCCCTGGAGGGTTGCACGTACGCTCGGCTTGCTGCAGAGCCAAACCAGCCCTTTAAACAGCCCATCGTTGGTCTGAATCGCCAAGAACTGTGGAGGAGGGATAAATCCACGATGCGGTAGGAAGAGTCAGGACTTGCTGGGGTAGGGCACCAAGGCTGAGGACATCGGGGGCGGTGGAGGTAGGTGTCTGCTCTTCGGCCACGAACGACGCCTCCGTTCATCGGCAGCGCTGGCTGGAGCCAGAACGGGGCTGCCTGTGCCAGGGCTCCGGCTCCCTGGCCCAGCTCGGAGAGGTCCTTGGCTGTCTCTGCCCAGTGCTCGGTCCCTCAGCAGGCAGCTTCGATGCTCCTAGAGCATCACGCCTCTTTCTGTCTTTGCAGGAGCTGCAGGTTTCTCTCTTGGTGCCAAAATTGGGGTGACGACTACGCTGGGGCCACTCGGTGCAGCAGTCGGTGCCAAGCTGTTCAAGAGGAAGACAAGTCCAGGTGACAAACCCAAGTGAAGCCAAGAAGGTGCCCGAGCCCAGGGTTTCTGCCAGGCAGCGTGGCAGGCACTGGGAAGCCCCCGCAACTCGGCCGCCCTCTTAAGAGCTGTGGATCCGCTTGAGCAATGAGCGCATTGAAAGCAATAAAGGTGCTTTGCAGGTGGGGGTGTGTGAGACTGAAAGAGTTAATGTCTCAAACGTTGTGGCGACAGGCGCTGTTCGCATGGCCACGGCAGGGCGGCGAGCACGGGGTGGGGGAGAGCGGGAGCGGGACGTGCGGGACGTGGGGAGCGCGTCGGAGGATGCGCGGTTCCGGGTTCTGCCGGATCTGACCACGTACGGCCAGAGATCACGCAGGGCTGATCTGAGGAAGGGGCTTGCGACCGCCCGAGAGACCCCTCGCGACCACCCCCCTCCCCCAGCGCCTGCGCAGAAGATCGAGAACTTTCTAGAACAAGAACCGTGTAAGTCCTGAAGGGGCGTGCCTGGAGGCGGGGATTAGCGTATAAAAGACACGCCCTGCAGGGACCCGCGCGCGCCCACCACTGGAGGATTGCCACGTCTGTCATCGTCATCGCGGGACCCAAGGGTGGGGATACTTTCTGTTTCCTCCTCTCTCTTCCTTTCCTTTTCTCGCTTCTCTCTCCCTCTGCTCTTACGCAAGTTTGGGATAAATTGTGACGGGTTGCCCAGAAAATAGCTCCATGGCCAAATCGCCTCTGTTCGTTCGTTGAGCTCGCCAGCTCGTTAAGTTTGTCCGTTTGTGCAGTTCGCCAGTTAATAAAGTTGCTGGCCAGCCTGTTCCTCTGGGTCATTGTCGTGACCACACCGACCACGTGGCTCTGCCGAGCAGAGGTCAGCTTTTGTCAGTACACAAACAGTCGGGGAATCGAAAAGATTCACCCCTCTTGCAATCCACCGAGTGGGACGAGACAGGGTGTCGTGGTGGTTGGCGTGCGGTCGGGGCCCAGGTACCTGCCCAGCGCCTCGGGATTTGCAGCGGTGCGGGAACAGACCCGAACTGGGTTTTTTTTCAGTCCTGCAGTCTCTCCCCGTGAAAAGCTGAGACGCTGGCAAGGCTGTAGGTAGGTTTGTTGTAAACGATGTTTAATTCACGTTGTGCGTGGTGACGGATGACAGGCTGGAGTGACATGGGGCATATGTCCCATACTGTGTCCCAAGCATGGGCGAACGAGGCTCTCCCTGGCATCATCGGGGCTTCAGTTACTATATTCTCTATAATTAATTACCTAAAATAAATGCATTAAGTGACAGCGTTAGTCAACAAGCAGACACAGTATTTCCCTACCACTTCTGCACTTCACACGCCATCGTGCTTAATCAGATTTCCAATTTTCCCTGTCTCCTGAAGTGAAGACCAGCTATCCCTGTGCAAACCCAGCTCACCTCAAATGCTGGTATGAAAATGTCAACTTAATAATAATAATAATAATAATAATAATAATAATAATAATAATAATAATAATATTTTAAGCCTCCATTAAATCAAATACTGTCCCTTGCATCCCCAGACACTCATATGATGCCTGTTGGCAATCGTGGCTGTACCAGGGCGTGCATAATTTTGGATGCTCGTTCATTGGGCTGCTGGGAACATTTAATCAGCACTCGTGTGATTTTTATTTTTTTTTTTGCTTGTGATTCCCATCTCTGTTTTCGAGGACCGTCTCTGGTTCCTGGGCTTGGTGAGGCTATGCTGGCTGCACAGGCGCTCGCCTGGCTGTGGCTGCACCAGCACGGTTCAAAAATAGGTGTAAACCAGCTGCCTGATCGGGGCCTTAAAAACTGCACTGAGTAAAGCTCCGGTGGCTCCTACCACCGTGGAGCCTTAGGGACCTCACTCGGAAACCCACGAGACTTTCCCTGCCCTCACTGGAAGCCACATCAAGCGCCGTATAATGAGGGTCTCAGGTGAGCGACGGTGTTCCGCTGTTACCGGGGCTCTTGGGCGATTCTGGCATTTCAGGGCGACAGAGCAAAGGCGATGTTCGGTCCCGAGGACTCTCCCGCTCGCTGATGGCGTCGGGCACTGCTCAAGCAGCCACCACTTCCCCTGCGTTCGGTTTGGGTGCAGGGGTGCGTGTAACAAACGCTGCCGGTGATTGAGCTAATTGACGCTGAGCCCAGAGGCTTCGCAGAGGAGCAAAAGTCAGCGTGAGCTGCTGTACGGCCACGTGGGAAAGACCAAGCCTTGCTGTGAAGATATTAAGCTGCTATTTAAATGCTGGCTTAGAAACAACTAACCCCCCCGCCCCTTAAAGTCTGTGAGATTCTGCTTTGAAACTTAGATTCCAACATCATACAGGAAATGAGGATGTACTCTTTTATTAAGGTTAAAGGTTTTTAATCACTTTTCCAGAATACAGATACGATTCAAACAAAAACTATTTTTGGGGTCTCAATAATTCACTTATTAATACCATACATTGAACTCTATAAATTCTCATATAAGAAAAAGTCTTTTTAATATAGGTTATGATGCACTGGTGACCTATTTAAATCTTTTGAAGTAACACTTTGCAGTTATATAGCACCTTTCATCACAGGGCTGCAAAGCATCCTACAGAATTTAGCCTCATAATGCCCAAACGAGGTAGGAAAGTCTGGCCAATTTACAGATGGGTACAACCGAGGTACAGATTGGCAAGGGACAAAACATGAGGCTTCATCGATACAACAGCAGTGACGTGAAGCGTACGCTGGATCCCGGGCTATATAATGGGTCAGTGGCTTAACTGGGGAGAAAGCCAGGAGTCGTCACCCACACCCTTCTCTTAAAGGAAGAAGCCTGGCTCCCAGCAGGTCGAAAAGACCTTTTCAAATTGTTCTGGCTTTTTGTGTCACAAATATGTAGAAGAGAGAATAAAAAGTCTAAGACTCGTAGACCTAAGACCCTAGGTATGCCGTTCGTTGGCATATCTAATAGTCGACTACGAACCACAAAATCAGCCAAGCCATGGCTAGTGTGGCTGTTGCAGCCTGCATCCGTAAGTCTGAACGCCGGGAGGCTGGACCGGCTTTGTGTCAATTACAACTGTGCACCTGGGACGCGTTGGGAGAGCTGGCGTTCGATGCTTTGTTTAGCTTGACTGTTTAATTGTAATAAATTCCCTCTTTCCCTCCAAGCAGGTGATAATCTAAGATATTTCAGGTTTTGTTTCTTTAATGAAAACCATGTATCTGCTGAATAACCATTAGCTTAGTGAATGTTACTGCCTGAAGGCAACTGAAGTAGCGTGGCTAGGAGAACCCAAGATGCCTGGGCTCCTTCGAGCCTTTATGACTCTGAACACCATTCTACAGCCTGGCAGCACTCCCTGGACCAGACCTAGCACGGGTGCCATCGACTGAGCACTAAGGACCTCCATGGCAGCAGCAGCTATTGATGAGAACTGAAAACCAAAGAAGCTGTTGCAGATTTTGCAACTTGCCATGAAACAGCAGAAGAGCTAGCACGCTAGGTGCAGGAACTGAAATGCTTTTAAATTCAGGTTCTAAGTTTGTCCCATCTACGACCCGTGCCCACATCCACTAATTTTTCTTAATAGCATCCAACTGAGATACTTTGAATAGAAAATGATGAAGCCTAGACACTTAAATATTCAGATTAGTTTCTTGCCGTGTACCATTGCCCACCTGCCCAAGCCAGGACACGATAAGAGCATCCCACCACCCAGACCCTTCCCAGCACCCTCCAACGGCTCCTCTGCCACCACTCACTCCGTTATTACTCGGTCTTTCTGGCATGTCCAAAACACAACACAAAAGAAAAGTTACCAAATGCTTCTTGGAAATGGCGGGGGGAGGAAACCGAAGATAAAAATGCAAGATCTTACAGCTCAGCCAGGTGCTACGGGCTCGACATGGGAGCCACGGGATGAAGTTAGAGGGGATCTATTCATGCCACAGGACAGACTAAAGGAGTCATGTCCCCCTTAGTCTAAAAATATCCAACTTCTAAGAAAGGGCTGGAGTCAACTTTTTAACAAACGCAATAATATTGTGCAAAACCACTCTATCCCCCCCTTTTCAAGCCAACCGTTTCCTCCCAGGGAAGACAGAAAAGCAGAGTTAGTCCTACCTGCCCGACAAATCTGCAGCCATCATGCTGGGGAAAGGGATTTCTCTCAAGCAGCTGACCACAGCAAGACAGGAAAAGAGGTGATTGTGTAGGGACTACTCTTGCCATTTCATCTGCCAAGGATGAGATGAACAGCGGTGGCTCATGCCTGCTCCACTCCTACCAGCCATCAGCGAGGCAAGACCTGCAAGGCTAAGAGGCAGAGTACACTCCCATCCAGCTCCACGGCTCCTCAAACTCCTTCTAGACTTTCGCCTCAGCAATGGTCCAGGAGTTTTACAGATTTTTTGGTGCTCATACTCAGTTACAAAACACCGTCCTCAAAAACTGGATAGTTTCTCTTGCAAAAGAAAGGAACAATAACTGCTCAGTAGCCCCACTGCTCAAAACTTGTTATTTATTTAAGTCTTGTAAGGCTGACGATGCTTCTGGGGACATACTGCAGACGAGCAGCTACTTACTAGAAGACAGCAAATCTTAATTTTGCCTCTGCTCTGTTAGGAATGTTTAAAATGGATGATACATGAAAGAAAAAGAGGGGGACCTGTTGTGCTGATGGGAGCAAAACTCCAGCCTAGACAGCAAGCACGGCGATGGTGGTTTGGGAAGAGCACCGTAAGGATTTTGTTCACGGGCATTTGTTCTGGGGTTTGTGGTTTGTTTTTTTTTTAAGGCAACAGTGAAACTATTGCTCAAGGGACTGGGAAGAGTTACTGAGATTGTTACGAAAAAAACAAAGACTTTATTGCACATTCAGAGTCACTTCTGTGACCCTGGCACTAAAAACGGCACCGGTGGAGCCGTGCCGTTGTGGGAGGACACCCTGGGGAAACATGAAATGAGTGACTTTGCTGCCGGTTTATTTCAAGTCTCTGAGGAGCCATCACTCGGCTGGAGACTACTGCCAGAGAAATCCAGGGGTTTCTTTTAGATCAGTAGTTGGCAGAATAATTCATAAAATAATTTAACTTCTTTTTGCACCTAATTCTGTGGCATTCAACGTGCCCTCAGTTTCCTTCTTTAGTCAACCGAAGCCAGGAGAGAGCAGCAGGTTTGCACCGAGCACCTCTCGCAGTGAGAACTGCCAGGAAACTGCCGGCGCCGCGGAAGTAATAGCCACACTCCAGAAGCATTTTAAACAAAAATCTCTGCAAAATCCAAAGACTTACGTTAGCAGCCAGAACTGTGAATACGCTCGGTAACGAGTAACACGACACGCTCACTTCCACGCTCTCAAACTGGTCTGCACAGCGATGTCATCATCCCTGCACACTGAAAATTAAGGGGATTTAAACAACGTGTGTCTAGCAGTGGGAAGGCATAGCAATAGAAACCCTCTTAGCAGGAAGCATCATCTTCTATTTTTCTTTCTCACAGTCATCTTTGTCGTTTCTCTGTCCACACTGAGACTACAGCATGATTTTTCTCCTTAAAAGACTATTTCAAGTAATAAACATTGTTGCACGGTTAGCAAATGATTCAGATATGTTTATTATAAACAACTTTGTCTAAGGGTTTGGAACTTTGATCCTGTGTGTATAAGCTATAAATATATTTTAATCGTTCAAGGTAATCCATCTTGTAAGTCAGTGTGAACTCTAGCCGGGCTGACTAGAAATTCCTTGAGAGGCAAAGATAGCCCAGGCACACCCTGGACAACGTACACCGTTGCCAAAGGGCCTCCAAGCAGAAGGCATCTGGCCAGAGAAACTGAAACTAAAACTACTCGTTCTGTTAATGATATCATCGAACTGCACCGAAACCTTCCTCATCTCAGACCCACTAAGCAAAAGGAGTTAGTACAATGTTTAACAACTATGCTTTCGGCCAGTCAAGCTTAAAGTGATTTAACTTTCCTTGCCGAGAGAATATGAGGCAAATTATCTTTCGTTCCAAGTACCTGGAAAAAATTAACGTACGTGAAAGTGTTCACAGACAAGAAAGAGTGAGGGTCTTCAGAGAAAGAAAAATGAGTACGTTTCTCGTAAGATACAAATATACTACTTCATTCTATGGGAATATTTCTGTTAATGTCTATTAAGGGAAGACTCAGACGTGGTATTGTTTTTTAGACAATCCCCACCCAACGAAAGCCTGCCCTCCCAACAGCTTGTCCTAACTGCTCCCTCGCTTAGGCCCTGGGGGCGGGCAGGGAAGGAGGCAGCGGGCAAAGGCAGCCTGCCGCAGCCAAGAACGGCCGCACTCTTGCAGGGGGTGCCCAGGAAACACAGGAATTCCTGGATCCTTCCCCTCTCCTACCGACATCGAGGTTCTGGGCACCCCTGTGTGCAACACACACAGCTCGGACTTCTTTTATCCCCTACAGACCTATACCCTAATCTTTCCAGAATGATTTTATTTTCCCTGAAACATTCTATCAACCATCCCAATACAACGTACCGTGCCTGCTATTTCGCTATTTACTGTAACTACGGGGAGGGAGAGGTTAGTGTTCACCGAACAAGAAATCAGGAGCATCCCTGAGCCTCCAAGTGCCTGGGCAGTTTACTGGCAGGGTAGGTATTATGGCCGAAACATCTCCCCCAGGAGTGCTAGGCCAGGACATGGAGAAAGCAGTATCTTTGATCAGAAATGACAGACACAGATGGGCTTTGATCAGACAGAATCAGGGGCAGGTTTACTTTTCACATAGTTTTCTGTATTAAAAAATACATCAGTGAAATCTGTTACAGGCAGGGACAGGACTACCGAGTACACAACGTCAATAGACTACTTTCTGATTTTATTTTTGTTAAATTACTTTTGTTACTGCTAAAAAAATAATGAAAAAACAAAAACAAACAAAACAAAAAAAAGGAAATATAATTCAAGGCTGTTGATTTTCATCTCTTGAAATTTTAGTGACAAGATCAAATATCAGACCCCTGTTACAGAAGATGGATAACTGACCAGAGCTAGATAAAAACCATACAATTCTCTTCTTTAAAAATAGTTTGGGTTTCCAATGAATTTGTGACCACTGGTCATCAGAAACACGCATCTATAGCTTGAGAAAATGGAGATACAGGCAGTATCTGATAGTGTCCTGTCCTCTAAACACAACGTGGGAGCTTTTGTCTTCAGAAAGACGCAGTAACAGCCAAGCCTTAAAAAAATCTCTTTCAATTTCCAACACTATGACTAAATCTCTTTGGGTGGGGCGGGAAAAAAACACACATGGTAATTTTCTACCACAGTTCTGTTGTCAAAAGTAATACTGCATCCTTTGTACAACACTGCACGCGTTGCAAAGGTGGAAAGAGAAAGAGTGCATGTATCTTTAGTTTGAAATGACAAGGCCCTCCAGATTTGCCTTATAAAATAACCAAAAACATAGGAGTAGGGAAAGAGGAGAAAGGAAAGCTGCCTTAAGGGAAAAAAAATTTCCGCGCACCACAGTATTTGCTAGATTATATCGACAGACTGCAGAGCTACTGGGCTAGGTAAGGGATTTTCTGCACATACCCCAGGACAGTCTCTCCTGTACATACCCCAGAAATGTTCGTCCCGTAACATGATCGCTCTGAAGTTTGACCTACAGCACCTCTTCCATGTCGAAGACTGAACAGAGCTAGAGTTGGTATTAGCCTGGACCAAGAGCTAGATTCTGGCATCGTGTGACCATTCAACAGCAGCCAGACAGTTGTCCATTTAGATAGCTTCCCTGGCAGACGTGCCAGCGGCTTCTGCCTTCCTAATGTTTGATCCCAGTTTAAAAAAATTATAAAAGCATATGTGTACGTGTATTTATAACGGAAGGTGTCTGTTTGTCTAAATATCACCACTTTCTCTCCTGTCCTCGTGAAGAGCTCTAGGATCTCCACGTGTTCTTTGGCAGCCAGGACTGCCAGCCATCAGGCTGAGAAGTCACGTGAGCCACAGTCTAGCTCTCCATGCCCAACATTGTTATGGTAGATTTTACACAACCATTTTCCTTAAAAATATCTCACAACTTTTTAAAATCCTAAACAGATAAAGGATTTATGCACCACTCAGATAGGTTAGTTCATCTTGAATTTGTTCAGAGGATTTATCGGTGCCACAGGACGTTTCTTGCAGCTTACACAGCTTGCTTCCTTCCAGTTCCAGTTTGTACATCCACTGTGGTTCAAAATATGCCTGTAGGTGACGTTATCTTGGCTTATTTGATACACATTTTCCAAAGGCTGGACGTATTCACAGTTTGGTGCTTCTGACGTGTATTCAAAGGAAAATACCCCACTTCAGTTAGTCTGATAACTCAATATCAGAGTCCTCTGATTTGACTTTGGCAAGTTCTTCGTGTACCTCCCTCACCATAAGAATACGTGTTAACATGATGTCCAAGGTTCCTGGGTCTATTGGCAATGTGGAATACCACATGGGGCTATTGGGTACACAGGAGCGCTCAGGTTGAAGGTAAAACACATCACTTCTCTGCTTCACGCTTTCAGAACTGTCAACGTAAAGAACGGAAGAGCACATTATCGGAAGGCAGCATTAACAGTCCTACTCACAAAAACATTAAGGAGAAACAGCAAAGAAAACGAAAGTTACATTGAGATGACAACACTGTAATTTAAAGAGCATAATTCAAATCTTTTTGTTAGTGACTTGGTTTCCCCCCTTCAACTCAGGGAACAGTTCAGTTGTTTCCAGGTCACTTAGCATTAGTTGCTTATAAAGAAACAAAGAAAATTAGAGTGACTTCTTTACAGATGTGGTTCTTCAATCATCGTATCATCCAATTAATGGTACTAGCATCTTGATATGATTGATAGATGCATTTGACATTCAATCTCTGAATGAAACTGGTTCTAGTATTCCAGAACTGCTGTGGACTTTGGCACAAGGAATGTTCAAGAGCTAGCAAAACTAAATCCTAGCTTGCCTGATCATGGTGCGGAATGGGAAGCCCATCTGCTTGAAAGACTGAACGTCTGACTTTGAGGCAGCTTTCAGGCTCTGGTAGGAAGACACAAGGTCCTCTAGAGCAAGGATCCTTCCTGTCTGACTTTGGAATATTCACATTAAAACAGCAAAGTGAATTTTTACTGCTGCTTGCACCACTGCAGGGGCTCAGCTATGATATATGATGAGGAGCATGAAAACGTTTTCCCAGCCCAAGGACAGCTAAAAGCTTCTAATGATACGCAAGTGAATACAAGGAAGGTAAGAAGAGGGAGACGAAGAGTCAGGACAGCTGCTAGGCATGCCTTTGCCTAAGTAATGGGACTATTTGTAGTAGACTCAGTAGGTGCATTTTTGAGGGTGATTTATTTGAGTTTTAGCTGACACTAATGAGATGCTGTTTCATTTTGCATGTGTATGTTCTTTGAAAAGAGAAGAACATCATATTCCACCTGCTCAATGATGTAACTGAAGTTTATACAGAAACAGGATGTATATCCTGAAATGATGTATATCTATGTCCTTGCTATACAGTCTCCTTTCTAACTCCTAAATACAAGTTAATCTCGCATTTCAGCAGGCAAAAGCTATCAGCAGTTTGACCTAATTCACACTTTTCCTGCCCTCTTTCACAAGGAACATGATGTCAGGGTATTAGTTATAATCTTGTCAAAAGAAGGATCCTGTATGGGAACTAAGGGAGGTGAGAATGTCACGGTCACTGTAGTAATGCCCCCCATATACATTTACAACCTTTGGATGTGTAAACAGGCATTTAAAGAATACATATCTCTCTGTAACTCTACTCTTGACTCAACACCAGTAACAAATACTACCTATTTGCTGAGTCTAACAGCAGTGCCGACACTGGAAGTCGTTATCAGCGTGGTTCCCTTCACACTGAGGGATCAGGAACTGGAGAGAGGAGCCCACAGCGCAGGCACAAAAGGTCTGAGTGGGATTCTTGCCCAAATGCCTGTTCTAGTCTACATACAGATCAAAAATCAAGTTCTGTCACTTACCATTTTGATAAGTAAAATTCATAAAGTCGGACTGGACATCGCAGGGGATTATCTGTATTTTCAGCCATCTCCACTGCTGTTGGAATCTCCTCATCTTCACTGCGTTTCCTTTTGCCTACAGATAATTTATCTGGATACACAAAAATGGCATCACAGAAGTTCAGTGAAAAACAGCACCTTCAAGAATAAGCCCATGTCACTTAGCCTAGCACCTAGTGATGGGACTTTGCATTACACAGAAACACACTACTTGAACGGATTATCTGTCACGTGCAAGTCGACTGGTTTGATCTGCTGGATGGGCAATAGATTGCATATGCTACAGGCTGTCCACAGCCCATTCCTCTTCTAGAAAATCAACACGAACTAGTATCTAGCAGAAAAATATGGAGGACATAATTTTTCTTAATAAAGCAGAATTCACGCAACACACTGGAACTATTAACTGAAGAAGCCAATAGGATCAAAGACTTCCCTTTTCCAAATACCAAAAAATAACTGTGAACAAAAATCTGTCTGTCTTTGCCTCTGAGGTCAAGAGGATAGTCCCTACTCATGTGCAAGCCCCCAGCTTCGTCTAAACTGCTATTCTCCATTGGGGCTGCGTTGTTTGTTCACTGCACAGACCTAGGACAAATCCGGGAATTAAAAGGGCACAACAATAAGGGTCTGGACCTCAAGAATATGAAGTCCTGAGAAAAGGACTTCAGAAAATACCTTTAACTCATACAGTAGTTAATAAAGCTTTATGCAAGCCCAGGATGTTATAAAAGACTATTAAACAAATTTGCAGGCAAACGTGTGGGACCTCTTTTGTAAGTTTTTACTGGATGTCTTGGCTCATGCAGAATTTCTCTTTAAACCTTACTAGAGTGAAAAAATTTTGAAAATGTAGAGGATAACAACATATTCATAGCTCTGCTTACTGCATAACATATTTTTCTCCCCAGTCCTTTTTAAAAAAAGGAGCAGACAATACAAATATGATTGCCAAAATTCAGATGATCAGAAAGCACTCACTCACCTGATTCTACCTCTTGTTTTTGAAAGGGTGGGAAAAAACGTAAATACGTCATCTTAGTATTATACTTCAGAGTTCGGGTGCGTCTCATAACATGGGCAAAGGATAGTTTCAGGTGCTCACTGACATTCTTTAGTTGGAAGTATTTGGTGTTGAAGAATAGAAGTGTGTTCAATAAAACAATAGGGGAATATGCACCCAGCTGTTTACATTCCCACAAGTGTTCCTCTTCAATTCTTGAGAACATATAACCTAGAAACAACGGGCAAAGATAAAGAAGAGGGTTATTTATGCAATTTTAGGGCTGTCCCCATATTCAGTTACAAATGAACAGCTTTTACAGGCTGTGTCTAATCTAGCAGATTTTCAGAATTTTCCCAGAGCAATGAAAGCATCATACATGAGCACGGTGGGAAGGCAGAAATGAGTAAAATGAAGTAGGCAGATTTTGCCAGAGATGCATGTAAGTCCTCTTTCAGCTAACCTTCTATGTCAATGAACTGCATATCAGATCAAATTCAGACCTATCATAAGCAACTGTAATTCCAATAAAACCAAGAACACTGCATGCACGAACATAAGAGGGAGCATGGAGGATCAGGCTGTGGAACAGCATGATCTTCCAATACCTGAAGAATGGAGAGAAGGATATAAAGGAAGATTGCAGACACCAGCAGAACCTCACTAAGTCCTAATTTCACTGTATTAAACCACAGTCAGCCAGCTGCAAAAATGTGTAATTCCTAAGACATGGAGCATCAGTTTAAAATGTACCATCTTTATATACAAATAGCCCATTGTGATGATTGTTAAGTCAGTTAGGAAAAGGAGATACGGGGGCTTGTAGGAGATTTGTTGCAAAAAAACCCCAAAACAACCCAACCCATCACTGTATGCAGCAATCTATAAGTAACTGGATTATTTCTGTATTCAATAAAAAGTACGTTTTCTAAATGAAAAGCCAGTCACGGACCCACGTATGGAGTTGCCAACATCACTCAAGTTTCGCTGATACTCTGAAAAAGATTTTATGTACTAATACAGCTGGTGTCCAGCTTTATAAACTGCATGATCATACCTGAAGACCAATTAAAAATATCTGCAGAATTTGGGAACTCTTAATTCGGAAGTGACTGAGGTGAGAAGAACTTGGAATTGAGGAGTTGAGACAAGATTCCAATGATTTGCTAATGTGATCCTCGGATTTATCACAAGGAGTATTTCCAGTACTAATAGGGAAATACTGCAGTAACTTGTCTCCAATACCATATACAATCCTGGCTACCTGTATTCAAAAAAGATTAGCTAAAACTTGAGGGAAGAGAAGAACTAGCATGTTGACTACAGGAATGGGAAGCCTTTCTTTCAAAGGAGTTGAGAGACTGATCAGAGGCAAAGGTATATTTAAGTGTAATCTGTAACTGGTAGAGACAGACATAAAATCCATGATGCTAGTCTACCACAAACAATTACGTGGTGGAGAAAGAGCAGACTAATGTGAATGCCTCAGATCACATTCTTCTTCATGGCATTGAGAAAATATAAATTTATAATACGGCTTTGTCATGCAGCTACACAAAACAAAATAATTGTCCTACCATTTGGAAGAATTGTAGGTTCCCAGATTTTCAAAAGTTTTGTAAGCTCAATCATAAACCTGGAATAGGGCTCGGTAAAAATGTTATCTATTCTACCATTCTCAAACAGGTACTACAAGAGAAAAAAAGGAAGACATACAGTTTGTGATTACATAACATTGCAGAGAAGATACAGGACATCAGATTCTTTTCCTTTCTTATGTCCCAGTGTCTTATGGTCCAAAACACTTTGCTGAAATCTTCAGTAAGATATCAAATCAATTTTTCTGCAGGGACTGGGACCTCCCCAGTATGAAATGAGAGATCTAGGCAAGAATTATTGTTAATATTCCAAGCTCTAGAGCTGTTTTCTGAAAAATCATCATCCTCCAAGTGTTAAATATTCTTGAAAAAAGTCTGCCTATAAAAACCAGAAGAGTTATTGAGTATTTTTCTGTTGAAAAGAACTTCATATGCTAATACCTCCTGACAATAGATATAGGCCCAGTGCTAGGCTGCTGAAATAGCTCGACTTACAGCATCAAGGTGAAAGTCCCTTAAACACTAGTCAAGCAGCAGTTAAAAACAGTTTGACAAGTCAGGAGTGTGCATCAATAAATAAGTCAAAACTGGAACACACAAAAATTGCTGATACTCCTAGACCTTATCAATGGCACTTTGAATTTTAACTCTTTCTACTCTTTCGAGCATAGCCAGGAAAAAAAAATTAAGATAATTCCATGCCTAGTCAAATGATAGGTTTTACATTAGAAGTAGCTTTTGACTCCTTATCTCCAAATGGCTGTTTAAGGAAAGGAACAAGCAGGCTATTCTAAAAAAAGCCCCTAACAGAAATATACTGAACATTGAGTTTTAAACAGAAGTTAATGTTATACTAGGTTTGTACTGCAACTGTTTCAAGGTAGGTAGCAAGGCAGGTAGCAAGGACTTATTACATTACTCTTAGCATTCATTAATTACAATGCTATTATTCCCATTGTATTTTTTCTGTAAATATTGCCAACACAACGGGTATCTGTCTAGCCACTGAAGAAGCTCAGTCTTTGCTGGGTAACCTCTTCGATGTAAACTTGTATATTAGAAGAGCATTGTGCAACTATTTTAGATCTAAAACATTCCATCATAAAGCAAATATTTTTGAGGAGCGAATCTTTCCTATGCATGAAAAAGGATCAAAAAGATACCAAACCCAAAGATTTGTGTCTAGGTAGAAACACATAGCCCTCTACGCCACATTCCTCCCAAGTACAGAAGAAGCCTGTTCACTTTGATCATAAAAAGGTCCAGACAAATTAGGCAAATATGGGATTAAGACAGACTAAGAATAAAGCACAAAAAAGATAGATTCTTGCCTCGTCTACAAAAACCAAGCAGCTACACGGGACTACGGATATAAAGCATAAATAACCAGAGCAAGTTTTGTATGTCCTCAGCAATGCCCTAATCCTCCGAGTTACCTGCTGAATTCCAAGGCACAAGTATAAAATGCTGTCAGGATCATATTTTTCTCCATTTGGTCTCCGCACCTCTTGAATAAACTGGCACAAGCCAAAACTCAGCTCAGCAAAAGTGCATGAGAGAATGTCCTCCTTGAGTTTCACAGGACGAACTGTGGCCAAGAAAATTATTACAAAAATTAACTCCATTCAACAGACTAAATCTTCACACATTCCTTATTATTTCATGTAGGCAGAACTACTAAATCTTCTAGCTCTTACGTGAGGTACCCGGTATGACTGAACTTGTGAACTATTTCCTATCTGTTGGCTAACAATTAAATGAGGATTTGGCCAATAAAAACCAAACCACCTGCATGTGCAACCAGTACAAACGCTGCAACTGAGTAATACGGCTGCAGGTATTTAAAGCTAAGACATCTAAATGTTAGGGAGTCTGCTGAATCCAAAGACATGGCATGGCAATGGCTGCACGTACTCGAGGCTGGCGGCGTAGGGTTGATAAATAGGTTTCACCTCTATAGCTGGACTCAGGGGAATCCTGAGTGAGAGAAAGATCTTGAGTATTTCCTAATAGTTCTGGACTCATGAGTTGAGTGCAGCATATTCGATTCCTTAAAGGGAGAAGGAATGAAGAGTTTAACGGGAAGAGTTTAAATTCCATGGAATTTGGAAAGGGAAGCAGAGCAACCAGAGAACTGATCGATCAGAGGATCTGCAAAGAAATTACCAGGCTCGGCTGCTCCACACCTTACAGAAGTGCCTGCTTGGGACTAAGCAGGGAACCTTTCTGGGAGGGGTGGGGGCAGACACAGTGTCCTGGAACAGACTGTAATATTTGCTTCCTTAGCCACAAGAAGAAAACACAGTAACTCATGTGATTGCTCTTCTTCTGGGAAACAAAAAACAGCTGTTCTCATGTAATGACAACAAAAATTCCAAATAAGAGAGTAAAAAGCAGATCTCGTTCTAACTAGAAAGTTTTCCTTTGGGTTCTTTCTTATATAAGCCCTGCCACGCTTAGTTCTTTACATTGCAGAAGTATTTAATATGGTTCGCTCTCTTCCTCACCATCCCCAAAAAGCTCAATTATATTCCTAACTTAAATTCTTTGCTTGACTCTGAAAATCCGCCCACAAAACTCTCAGTGCAAACACGTAGGACAGATTTGAGACCAGGGAAAAGGGGAGTTAGACACTGCCAAATCCCAAGACTGCTGTGCTTTTGTAAAAATAATAAAATAATCCATAATTTAAAAAATAAACAAAAGTGACATTTATATTGTCATTATTATCTATCACCCTAGTGAGACACAAGGAACAATTCATGCCTTTTAAAGTTCAGGCAGGGTGCAGCACAGAATGCGTAGACTTTTGGAAAGTTTATTTCCAGCTGTGAAGCCTACAAATAAGGTGTTAAGATTTTAATGTTGTAGCACACAATTTTTTTTACAGCAAACAGTTACGCTGACAAACAAATACTTCATGAATGCATTAGCCACAGATGAAAAAGATGGGGCCAAGTTGGTGTTGTCAGCTTAGAATTATGGCCTGATAATAGCTCAGTAAAGCTCTGCAGCCGCATAAAGCATCTCTTTTACAAATGAAGAATTACTACATGCAAATGAACGCAAAGTGGAGGTTAAAAGACTAACATTTCTAATGTTGAAAAGAAATCTGGTATTTTAGAGCCTGTTTGAATAGATCAATTAAGAATGTAATAGCTATGATTTTTAAATGCATGAAAAGATGTAAGACAGTATTCCAGAAAATCTTTTCTCTGCTCACGGATATTTTAAAACTCAGTAATATCTAATCCTAATTTTTATTTGAACAACATATCATGCCAAGTGCTCGTCAACTAAGTATTTCTGTTTCCACTGAGAGAGAAAAATTTACCTGAAAACTTCAGGTCCCCTTGTTCCTCCTGTGCATTTTTCCATTGGACCCAGTTTTTCCAGGCGTTTACCCCGTACATATATTTGAGGGTCATCCCAGAAACAGAGCATCCTGGGTAGGAGCCCTGCATCAGATTCCGGGGCTCTACAGAAACTACAGACTTCTTCCGTCCCTACAGGCAAACAAACAAATCAAAACAAATAAACAATTCATAAGCTCCTCATCTACGGATGCTTAACCTGATCTCACAGGAAAAGGCCATTATGCTGACATGATAACAAAATCCTACTCTCATGACAGAATCTGAGTGGATATATGTGTATTTTTAATATGTGGACAAATATTAACCACATTTTACAGAAAAGGTGCAATAAAAGACAATGATTCTCACTGTGATAAATATGCACAGAAATATATCCCTCGCTAGCTACACAAGAAAAAAGACTATTCTTTCCCGTACATTATGACACTACTTAAAAGACATCTCTTTTGCAGTTTTTTTAAATGATATATATTTAAAAAATGTTCTGCACTAAAAAGAGCATTTATTCTACCTAATTGCAGAGGGGGAGGAAAGAAAATCTTATCTCATATAGCAGAACAGGAAAAAATATACAGTGTAGTTAAATTGAATTCTCATTTTCACCCTGGAGCAGTATTTTTTTACTTCTGAGAATAAGCATGCCCATAATGTTATTACTTCAAATGCAAGGAACTTGGGTTCCAGAAGTACTTTCTTACCCGTCTTTTTGGCTGTGGAAAGCCATCTCTATGTCTCCGTCTTGCTCGTGAACGTGAATGCAAACCCAGTCCTTTGCTGAGAGGGTCAAATGAGTCTGAAGTCAAATCAACACCATTAAGAGTTTAATTATATGATTTAACAGCCCAGGTAAAAGTGTCACTTAGATACTATGGAATACCTTACAGTTGGCAATCACACCTCTATATTCAAATAATGCTTTACCTTTGAATAATTAGGCAATATATGTACCTCCTGTATAGAGAAAGTAAATTCTCAGAAGAGGACCCCCCTCCCCCGACGGCGGGTGTACTTATTCAGGCAAACTTATATTCTTCTGCACCGCTCACATGGATTATACCTATACACAGAAGTGATAAATTCAAAGGAGTCAAGCAAGACTACCTGCTACTCCTGTTGGGGGTTCTGTAGAATGCTGTACTTAAAGATAGCAATAATATTTAAAAAATAGTAATTTTTAGTAGAGCTGATATATTACTGCAGCTTTAAATGTCCAGTTTTACTAAATGAAAACATGTACCCTTCATAAACAGGCTGCTAGTACAATGCTTACTCAGAAAATTGTGCATACTTTTATACAACAATGCATTTTTCTTCACGTTATACAGACCTGATGGAAAATCTGCCTCCAGGTCTTGTTCCACATCACCTTTGGAGAACTGCTTCAGTTCTGGATCTGGTTCTGGCAGGGCATTTGATCGTAAGGCATAGTGATTTAACTCATCCTCCCAGCTGTGTGGAGTGGACACTGCTTCGGATTCTAGATCTCCACTGTAAGTGCTACCTTGGTCTGTAATGAGAGTGATCAGCTATACCATGTGCTATAGGAAAGGGCAGACAAAATGAGGAGTTTGCAAGAAAAGATACAGCAGGATCAAAATCCATTTGCAAAACAAATCCAACTGACCTTTCTCAAATATCTTGGGGTCCAGGAAGAGCTCATGCTCAGATGTTTGAGATCCTTTAGAAAAAGAAGGAAATCTGTATCTATAAATGACTGACAGCTTATGTAACTAATACAAAATACTTTGAACACCAAAAAACTATGTATTAGGTCATAATACTAATACACATCATGCGTCTTCTCCTTGACTGGAGTTCTCGTAACAGCTTTCTACCTTGGTCATGCTGTTACGGGAGAAACAGAAATGCAGAACTAACCCATGTTTGCTTTTCCAAATGTTTCCATCCCTCCGTGTTTGTTATTTAAGTCATCTGTAGGCAACTAAGATATTTTGTTCATTTCTTTTCAGCTTGTTCCACTTTTATTACATGGGATGATTACTATCGAACACATTCTAACCTGCATCACCCTCCAAGAATCCACCATAAAAAGCCTGATAGGAAAATATTCTTGTAAAGCAGCTGCTCTGTCTTGATTTTGACTCCTTCTGCTAATGTATGAGGTACTGATCTGGAGATTACCACCTCTAGCAATCTGTTACTGTCAACAAAAGTCAAATCAGCACCTAGGATCAGGGAAAGGGAATGCAAAGACATTTAAACCACTGTCAGTGCTCAGTATCTAATGTGGGTTCTGTGCTAAGCATAGCTCTGCTGAATATTGACTGATAAACCTCTGTGAAATTACAGAAGCCTCAGAAAGGTGCAAGTATAACCAGCACCTGAGATGGGAACTATGGAGGAAGAGTAAATTAATCTTAAAAGAAAACATGTTTCAAAACAAAGAACAGAGTATTGTACGCAGAGACAAAATTATCTCCAAATATACAGTTCAGCTGAATTCCCAGAAGACCTCCTCATTTTAAAAGAGTAAGTCATCAAAATTGCTAAGACATGGTATAAGCATTATAGTCCTGTCTAGGTTGGCACTTTACCTGCATGAACACCTTCATCGTGGAAAATAAATGTTGGTAAGACAACAGGACCATTTAACACGCCATGCATACTTGGGAAGCAGCCAATATAGGCCCTACATCTATTTCTATACCTATTTTCCGTGATGAGAAGACCTCCATCTCACTGCATTTAGTTTCCTTAAAAACATCACATACCACCATGAGAGTGTGTTTTTTCTTTCTCCTCATCTTCTGCAATCATTTCTGCCATCTGAAGGAGATCAGCTTCAAATGGATTTGTAGGAATCTTTTCCTTGATATCCTGAATAGTTTCAATGATTTTATCAGCATTATCCAGCGTAGTTGGGAAGAGCATAGGAACTGGTACCTATGGAACATGTGGAAAATATTAGAGCTTTTTTGGGGGTGAAGGGAACCAGCAAATACACAGGGGAGATTCCTCTCATTTAATCTTACACATATTTTAGGACTATGAAATTTAATTTTAAAATAACTCCAGACTGGACAACTTGTTTCATTTCTGCAATAACCCTACAAATTGGGGGGTTTGGGTAATGATGCTTAACCAAACATGATGCAATACAGAAAGAAATGGCTTCAAGGACTCCAAATAGCACTTGCATGACTAGTCACAAAACCCAATGACACTGCTCTGTGTCCTGTTCAGAAACAAGACTGTAAACCAGTTCTCTAGTGAACTGAAGTACAACTTACAGGTACTGGCATCCCAAGTGGAACTGGTGTGTACTGAGTGTAGAGGTGAAGGGGTACTGGCACAAACACTGGTACAGGAACAGGTACCACAATGATTTGGGGCTGAACTTCTTCTTCTTCTTCTGTGATATCAAAAATAGAACAAAACAAAAATTGTTTAACCATATGATCATCCAGTACACTTCAGAGTGTCCGTGATAATTGTTTGGACTTCTCCTTGTAACTCAGTGTGCACAGTACCGCGTCTTGGTTCATAGTCTCTTTCACTTTAGCATTGTTGTAACAAGTATGAATACTACAGTTTGGAAACAAACAGCACTGCGGCCATATACATGAATGCTGGAAGGAAGAGTGGAAATAAGTACTAAATATATCCAGGTAAATGGTGTGTTACTGCAATTACCTCACAAGTAATTACAAGACCATAAGAAGGTACCATTAAAAATCTAACTACAATCTTCCCACTTAACTTCATCTTCCTCACTGAGGGGTTTACATCAACACTAGATACCCTCCTTCTATAGTAACAATGGTGAAAAAAACACTCCTCAATGACAGTCTGGACTATGTAATAGCCTTTGAAGGTGTTTCTGTTTCCTCCTGCCCACAGAGGGAGCTTAGAGCAAATATGAATCTAATTAAATGATCTTAGAAAATGGGACTTAATTTTCACAGGTTCTTAGTATCTGTATCTAATAATTAAAGGAAGGTGAGAGTTGAAACAATCTTTGAGAAATCATGCCTTTATTAAAATGAGTCTGCTCTTGTAGCTTGTGCTATGAGAGCTAAGAACTCACAAAGTCTGTCCTGAGGAAAACGAGTTCCCTCCGTAGCTTTTTGCATGTCACTTAACCACTGCACTTCATTTTCCACAGTTAAGATCACAGAATGCTAAAGATGCAAATCTCAAGATTTATCACACATGAAGCTTTAAGGATTTCAAAGAATAACAAATGTTTTACATCCGTAAGGCAAACTGCTGTTTGGAAAATACTATATGACAATCTGAAAACTATTTAAGGTTTTAAAATATATTAAAAAATATTCTCTGTTACAGAAATCATGCATTACTCTCTCAACTGCAATACAGACTTTTACAAAATGGATAGGAGATTAGATACATACCTGTCTGGCATTCTTTGTTTTGTGTGTGAGGTTTGCAGGAGGTGGCCTTAGTCTGTGTGATTGGCTTGCACAACAATGCTTTGTTTTTTAGAAGCCTAGGTGGTTGCGATGGTGGTAGCTTTAGGGCATCTGTCTGAGTACTAGCCTGTTTGGAAAAATACGAGTGAGGGCAGAGTCAGTATTGGTTTGAAGGATATAATAAGATTAGTATTTGTTCTCTACTATGGGAGATTGAACAATTTAAAACTCTCCTTGCTGATAAAAATCACCATTTAAAAACTACTGCAAAAACAGCTTGCTAATGTATTTGGTGCTTTCTGGTCTTCACCTCCATTTATTTTAATCAAACAATAAGCTTTTTTTTTGTTAACAGTGCTGTGAACAAATCTGCAAGAATGTTTCATTTCTGTAGTCAAACAACCCCTATAAACTTTTGACCTTGGAATCTTACTGATGGCAAAGATATAAAGAGGAGTTATGTTAAGATACTTTTGATGACTACAAGTCTGGCTGATACAGATACCCAAAAAAGTTAGTAAACTGATGGGAAACCACTGAAAAGAAATAAAAGTGAAAAATGAACACAAATGCTGGCAGTATCAGTATCACTTCCTGATTACACACAGGCTATTTGAGCTTGTACTAATTTCATGTCCTGCTAACTGTAATTTTCAGTCATGCATTCAAATAACAAGATCTGTTTCATTAGAGAAAATTCATATTCTAATTCATAAATGACACTTCAGCTAAAAGCAAGGGTGTCAGTCTTCCAGAACCTAAGAGCTACATAGTAAAATCTTCACATTTTAAGAGAGTTGCAAGATGTACACCACATACCTCAAAGAGCCCAAGAACAGGAACTCTAGGAGTTATTCACAGATAAGTGGTTGACAATGGTTCCCCACAGCTCCGTTACCACACTACTAGGGAGTGGGGAAGGAAAGCTAAGCTGCAAGAGCTTGCTCATGTCAGCCCCAGCAGCCCACGCTGGTCCCCTTCCTCCCATGCTAGTCCTTTTGACATCACATCCCACTTCTGGGTTCAAACGGTAGCCTCAAGTTCAGAAGCCACACGAGTTGCTTGAGAACTACAGCCATCTCAAGAGCTACAATTTGACAAGCTTTGTCTTAAAACATTTAATCAATCTGTCAGTGGACACAAAAAGACTTTTATACCATACAAGTTCTATCCATTTTTAAAAAAGCATCTGCAAGCTGGATGAATTTTAAATCCCCATCACAACTAGGAAAAGCAGTTACAAAATGACGGTGCAAAATTCTTGGATACTTTACTTGTTATTGATACAATCTGGGCGAAAGTGAGAAAAAGAGTCTCTCGTAAAACTTACATCTCCTATTATTTTTGCTGTCACAGTAGGGACTGCACCTGTGAAGAAAAAACATACAATAGCCTGTGTACTTATCATCAAGGACCATAACCCATACACTGCCAAGGTCAAGAAAAAGAATTCCCATTAAACCTCACTCCCTGGTGTAGGTACATAAATTTAAGTCATTATTTATACCTAGGTAAAGGAAGGACAGAACTGTAACCTTCTGCACTGATGTGAAGCATAATGAAGAAGTGGCTGTTGTTCTCAGTGGAAGAGATCCTTGAAAAAATCTAAATGTTCAGGAATAGAGATTTAAAAATACAGGCATCATATTCAGCAGTCTTACCCTGTAAAACATTGTTGGAGTTAACTGTAGGCTGGGCAGCAGGGGTGCTTGCAAGGGATACCACATTTGCTATGACAGGGGTTGAGTCCTTTCTCAAAGGAGGGCCCGATGAGGAAGCTGGTGCCATAGAAAGGTTTGCTGGACAGAGTGAACAGAAGAAAACTAGAATAAGCAAGAAGCTAATTTATAAAACAGCATTTCTGAAACAACACCCACCCTCCAGATTTATCTCCAAATGAAGAAGTCTGCTGTATGAGAAGGGAATATAGGTGTCAAACTGCAGCGT
The DNA here is from genome assembly GCF_035582795.1 of Mycteria americana. Lineage (NCBI taxonomy): Eukaryota > Metazoa > Chordata > Aves > Ciconiiformes > Ciconiidae > Mycteria > Mycteria americana. The sequence continues at coordinate 1,807,628 of NC_134385.1, forward strand.
TTCACTTTAAATAGGAGCTGGTTCCACAAGCAAACTTAAGCTGTTTTCCAGTCACTCAAACGTTTCAGAAGTTCACCATAGTATGAAAGCAGCTTTCTCTTTGTAATAGTACGTGTATTACAGCAGCACTCAGGAGACAAGAGGACTGGATGCCTCCCTGTGCTCAGTACCGAACGTACGTAGTATAGGAGACAACTGAGATCCTGACAAATAATGAATGAGGAGAATTTTACGAGGCTCTCACAGTTAGAGGAATTCTTAGGTTCTTGCAATCTGAAAGCACCATTCCTTACCACATTATCAAGAATCACCACATTTCATCAAAAAATACTCTTCTGAGGAACTCCCCAGGAAATCCTGGCAGCCCCCAGTTCAGAGAGGTGCCTGGAGACCAGTTTTACAAAGGCATTGCACTCTTGCTTCAGCTGAAGATGCAGGCACACTTCTGGAGAAGCAGGCCCACCACACATTTTGCTATCCTTCCTAACAGCCAAATGTACTGACCAGACCAGGAACGTCACATGGTATAGTTATGGCCTGGAAGTATGAAGTTACTTATATATTACTCTTAATCAGGGAAAACAGCTCCCACCAGTGTAAGCAGCAGATGTGCACAAAGTTGAAGAGCTGAATATGGCTTGGTGCCTACTATAAACTTTTGGTTAATATTCTTTATGCTTGTTGGGTACCTTACTGTTGCAGTCACCATCACTCAGTGGGAGATTATGCCCCTCTTTAGGATCAGTGCTATTTCTGCCCTTTGTTTCGCTTCCTCTTTGTGGGCCTTTCTTCCTTTCTTCCCTTTGCATTTCATTCCCTACAGAAACTCACAGTTCCTATTCCTGTGGGCTTCATTCCCACCCTCCTTCCCATTCCATCTGCTAAAATAATGAACAACAAAACAGCTACAGCGCACATTAATCTTGGCATTGATACTTTAAGAATCAACACTTAATGACATAGAAACGGTAACTCTTCATATGCCTACAGACTACACAGAACTGGCTCTTTTAAGTTCACATAAGGAAGACTGTATTTACAACCATTAAGTCTACTAATTTCGTCACTTGATTTATTTTTTGTTAAATGAACATTAACATTCTACTGTATCTGGCTATGTCTTATCAAGTACAAGAGACAAGCTAGGTATTTAACATGTCTTCAATAGATACCAGTACATTTTACCCTAATAAAATGGGCCTTTGTTTTATGAAAGTCATTGAAAAGTAAGTGCTTTTGTTTCATCTTCTTTAAAATCACAACCTAGGTTTGGTATATGAAGCAATCTTATTTCATACCTGCAGAAGTTTGAAATTGCCTGAAGTAAGAGAGAGATCTAAAACTGAGCCCCTTCAATGGCAACGGGCAAGTCCCCCAGTACAGGATATATCTCAAAAAGTTCACTGAATCGAGTTTCCAAATAAAAGTTTGTATCACTATCATGCACACCAAAAGGCAATACTATTCCTAGCCTGTTTTACCTGTGTTGTTTGGGGGTGGAGGGTCAGAAACACTTTGCTGATTACAGAACAACAGAATACAAAGCAGATTGCAAAAATGCTTGATCTCCCCTTGCCACTTCATGGACTCACTGAGTTTACCTTGTCTCTTACAACCATCACACTTTGCCATCTAGGAAAACAGAGTGAGGAAGAAATTAAACACACTTGTAAACAGCAACAAAGAGTATGTGTATAAAAACCTCTTTACACCCTGCTCAGCAAATATAGTGTAAAGAAATCTGTAAGGGGCCATCATTCTTTCAGTGTACCACAAAGCAGCAGAACATTCAGTGTCTGTCTCCCCCCAACCCGTATTAGGTTTTCTCTATTTAGAAAACTGGTACTCAAAAGTTCAGAAGGATTTACTCATCTCTCACATATACGTACTATATCCTATGGACACAGAAGTCAACTACAGGTAGTTCACATAGCTCCTAATGTACGAAGGTTCTTCTGCTAACACGTTTATATTCTACAAAATGCTATGTGAGAATATTGCTTACCTGGTAAAACAAAACTGTGAATTTAGACATGCACTCCTCCGAGCAAAATTCCTCCATTTTCCCCCCAAAGTGATTCTGGACCAGTTTGGGGGAAGCCTGTAAACAGTAACTGCACATTTTACAGTGGTTTCCCCAGCGCTTAGCCAAGTCATGTTTATAGAGCAGTTTACAACCTAAAAGAAGAGAAAATAGCAAGAAAACAAAAGCATCCTTCAATATCAAAATGACATTTGCTCAGCACTTCCAGTTCTTCTATTTTGTTATGTCTGTAATAATTTGTTGAAACATATCATTAAAATGTAAAGTGTGAACAAAGTTCTGTGTTTCTAAACCTAAAAAATGGTTTTCTAACCGAAAACAATTAGGTTTCTCTTAGTATCACCAATAATTTTAAGACAAAACACTTCTGACTTGATTTGTCTGAGACACAGTCTTGCTCTTTCTTACCTTCACTACAGAATGGCTTATCTATGCCTGAGAATCGCACTGTCTCCTTGATAATTTTCTCAATTTTGCAGTATTCACACATTGCCATTACACTGCTCCTCTTCTTATATTCATCACAGCAGGTCTTCCCACAAAACTGGAACATTTTACCCTGCAACACAGCCAGAATGTTTTGGTTTCAATGTTTCACATCCCAGATAATACATTTTAATTGTTAATAAAAACTCAGAAGCATATTTACGTGCTTGGAAATCAACAACAGACAGCACTAGCGAATAAGTCTCCCCCTTTAGCTTTGTAACAAAGACAGCACAATTTTCTGCAGAAAGCCCTCACCGGTGTGCTTTGTCCTGGAATTAAAAGGATCATCTCTGGGACCAAGAATCAGGAATGTGCTTACCTAGCCAGGCAATCATAGGGTTTGGCTTTTTTGGAGGGTTTTTTTTTTTCTGTTTTTAAGATCAAAGAGCTAGTATCAGTATTAATTTTGATAATGGTTAAATGATACCAAAATCAGTTCCAAATTCCTCCATAGCAGGTCATAGTAAGCAACAGAGCAGTAGTGACAGACCATTGCATTTAAGCTACAATTTCTTGGGTTTCTATTGAGAAATATGAGTTTGAAAAGCCCTAATCCTTATTACCTTGTAGTCAAGCAGCTCTGGTTTGGTTGCAAACAATCTGTTACAGTGCTGACACCTGAGTTTTACAACAGGGCGGGCAAAAGTGACTTGCTGGGACTGGGCAGCCAGCCTCTGTAGACCAGCTGCAGCTGAACTGCTCATGGAGCTGGGGGACACAGTCGAGGTGGTGCCACCTGCTGATACCGTTGCCCCCGAGGGAATGCTTACAATGACTTGACCTTGCGACAGAGGTACCACTGAGGAGTTCATTCCTGCAGGCTTGTTGAACAAATTCTGCAGGAAAGCAAATTGAGGAATAGACTTTATTTTACAATATTACATATTTTACCCGACATCCCAAATATTTACACCATCAATTTATTATTCTGTTAATTCAGCTAAGAAGAAATCCTAGATGTCACACCTGAAAAGCTACTACACAACTGTAGCTGCAAAAATTGCGTATGCTCCCATCTGACATAGCCAAGTGATACTGAGGGTTTGCTGAAGTTTTACAGCTGTTGCACTGAACTTGAACACCTGAGGGTGAAACAGAGAAGAAAAAGTGATTTATGCAACATCAAGTTGTATTGCAGATAATTTTGCACTGTGCATACAAAACCAGAGAATCTGAATGACAAGCCAAGGTACACACAGAAGCCCAAGATGAAGTTGCTACAGATTCAGAAGCAGACACTGCAGCTGCGGTGCCTGTTGCTTGCCAGATCCTTTAATTAATCTCCCAGTATCCCTAGGATGTCAGTAAGCATTTTTCTATTTTACAAGAAAAATAGCTGAGAATGTGTTTGCCTAGCTCAATACAACATTAGGCAGAGGTAACTAAGCTAATCACCCTGGAGAACAAGGGGCAGAACAGTCGCAGCGGTGGTATGGCATATGTCCACAGAAGTGGATTTGTCTAGCTGGGAAACTCACCAGCTGCACTTGCAGGAGCAGAAAATAGACTAAGGTTTATTATCATGTTTAAGGTCTCTAAAAACAAAGCTGAAATGGCTGTACTGTCACTGTTAGGTTTATCTATGGTAGAAAGTCCTTATGTTCCCATCTCAGCATCTCCCTTTAAAAAAAAAGCCACTTTCCACACCCCCCCCCCCCCCCCCAAATACCAGCCTTAACTTTCAAGACAAATTAAGTTTGGATATGAGCTACATGAAATCAGGCTTCTAAAGAAGTAAAAGGACAAAGTTACCTGCAGAAGTAACCATTTTCACTCTATATGCTGACAAGCAGTTAACAGAGCAAAACAGTTCAGTTTTTCCCAAGTTATTTGTGCTCTCTATCATCTCGGCTGAAGATCTCAAAGATTTACACAGTGTACAAGGTGTAATTTTAGCTGACTTCTGTGGAAACATGGAAATCCGTCATTCATTTGAAATTTAGTATTTTTATTAACCTGGAAATTAATCACTAACATATAAGACGTGTATAAAAGTGACTGCCAGTGCACTTGAAACAGCACTTATTTTACAGCTGTATTATTTATGATGCAGGTACGCTTATTTGAGTTCTCCGGTATGCTTGCTATATTCACACTTTGACCACCTGAGACTTGGGCTGTCTCTCCTTCAGGGTAAGCGCTACCTTTGCAGGCCAGTTTAAACGGTACCGCAGCTGGGCTGTCAGGGCGAAGGCCTCCAAGTGCAAACAACACTACGTGTTGTAATAGCACGTACTAAGCACCTTGTATCAGACAACTTCAACATTTTTGCTGAGAAGCAACATTTTGCTTATGATTTTTAATACATCAGCTATGTATGTAAGCAATATTCCCATTTAACAGGTGAGAAAAGAGAGAGAAGGAGTCTCCTCTCTCAGCCACAAAACCCCAGAAACTATCAGAATAAATCTGACAATTGAGTTGAATGCTGTTTAAAAATCAATAAAAAATAGGTATGACTTATAAGCTTTGAACATACTGTATTTTCAGGAAGACTAACATATATGAGATTTTGATCTGAGATGCAAAACCAGCATGAAATCCCTCTCCTTTCCAGCTTATTTAATTTAATTTCCAGATTTGTTTCAAAGGACAACTAATGTTGTAGGTAATTTTCTGGATGAAATACTTTTACCAGATTTTTTTTTAGATTCATTAGGCCTTTCTTGGCCTAAGTGGCCTGAATAATGGGGAAGCAGAGTCAAATCACAAAATGAAGTTACACTATCTTATCAGAGGGCAATTTTCCTAAAGTAATTGCATTAAAATAAGTCAGTCAAAAATAATTGAGCTATTATAATAAATTAAGGTGCTCTCAACTGCTCAGCTCTTTAAGAGGCTCCATTATAACCAAAATTAAAATATTAAAAGTTTAAAAATTAAAATCAGAATTATCAACTAATTATTACTTTTCTTCTCCACTTAATTCAAATGCCACAAGAGAGAATACTCAAACAGGGAGCATCTCAAAGGCTGAAAAAAGTCACAGTGGACTGCTGCTGAGTGGTCCCACTGTGTCTTCTCTCACACTGGAACACTCTGGTAGCTGGTTCAGTGGTACGGGAAACAGAGCAACATGTCTGGGCAAAGATTAAGCAGCAAATGACAAAAGGAGTTATCTTAGACCAAGGCAGTAACTGAAATAATCAACTAATAAATTGGGTGTTTCTTCAACCCCCAAAATCTAATCAAAGGCATATTTTTAATATTCTGTCAAAATACACCTGCTTGTATGCTGTCACACATGTTGAACTGCAGAACTTTTTTGACTGTCCCTCTATTTGAAGCATGTGGCATTGGCCAGAGCCACTGTAGCAGTATCCTCCGCAATTCTCACAGCAGTTCATGGTCAAGTTGTTAGCTGAGCGGAACTTGGAGAAGCAGGCATCGCTGCAGAGCTTGTGTACAACGTTCTGGTAATTCACTTCATGTCTAATCTGGAAGAAAAGAAAGAATATATAACAAGAATAGAAAGAATATGTATGTTCATCTCTGAGATAGCAAGCTGTCCTGATCGAAAGGAAATACAAACGAAAAAGAAGTTTGCAATTACCACTGCATTCTTCTGGCACATGCTGCACTTGGTTGAAATGCTGTTAGTATGAATAGTAACAACAGGTTTCCTTTTCAGTTCATACGTAGAAAGACATGACTGGCTGCAGAAATCCTTACTGGAGTTTGTGTTGTCAAACTGGGCAGTGATTACATCCTTTGGATTTAGAATGTCTCTATGGAAAAAACACACAAACAAAGAGATAAAGAATTAATGCTAGTTTCATGTCAACTTGCTGTCCTTTCTTTTTCTGCAGACTAAATGTCCTCTAGAACAGCGTGGATTCATTTAATTTAAAGCTTTTCTTTTTGCTGATCTAAGTACCTGACTTCATTTTTCTTTTCCTGTTATGAAAATAGTTAAGAAGTACAATTCTCAAGTAGATATTTTGTCAAACCTTTTGTACCTGGACTTAGGAGTGGCCTATAGATACATCAAGCTGTATCATTAAATCTTTTCAAAAGGAACTGGGAAAAGATAACTGTTTTGCACAGTCTTTACTAAAAAAAATTTAGAAAGCAGGATATGTGGAATAATTCCCTTTAACAATGAAAATACCAATCCTAATGGGGTAGGGAAAAAAAAGGGAAAAATGAAAGGTCACAATTTCTAATCACAGTCTAGTTCAGTTCAAAACGGTCTGACTAGTATTGTCACTTTCCACCTCTTATCTCCCATCTACAGTTTTGTTTATTTGTTGCTGGATTTAACAAACTGAACTTTCTCCTTATTTCTTCTCTCTTTTGGAACAGTCATTCACAGAAAAGTTTCAAAGCCCTTAAGTCAAAAAACTAGGAGGAAATATTTATATAATTTTCTTGGTTGGAAGGATGTCTCCTTCTCACTTGTCTTGTCAGAGGTAAACCATTTTTCAACAGAATAAATACAAATTACAGCCAAGACTGCTAAGCTTTATTACAAGGCCTTTTCTCTCTGAGACAGCAAGTGAAAAGAATAATTAATTGAAGTCTCAAGTTTAAGTTCAGCTGACCTTGTGAAACCAAGAGTAATAAATTTGTTGTTGAAGAAATGATGAACAAAGCAGCATTCCTTTTGCAAAGTAACTTTCATCACTAAAAATAATATATATAAAAAATTCTCCTCTATAAACAGACTGTAGCACAATCAGTCTGCAAAGTTATTTATTTGCCTCAAGTTACGGTATAGTAATATGACATCTTAAAGAGCTAGTCACAAAGGTCTCCTTTTGCTAATTTGGAGATAATAATAAAAACAAAAAAAAATGTCAGTAATTAAAATGTTTTTTGAGCTGAAGATTCAGGCCTGTGTTTCCCACAGGACTGGAAAATGTAGATCTTCTTTGCTAAAGAATTTTCTCCAAGTAGGCTCACAAAAGCAAATCTCGCCTTTCCACTCTAGGCCTAGGCAGAAAGTAACTGATTTAGGTGCTGAAACCCCAACTACCTGAAAAACTCAATTCTTAATAAATTTAATCTCTCTACGTCTTACAAAGGTTTAGCCACCATCAAATAACAGCAGCAGTGACATATTTTGAAGAGCTAAAACCTACAGACATCTAAGCTCACAGAATGAAGCCAGACTGGAAAGTTAATTTTTTTTTTAGAATATAAGGAAATATCCTGCCTCAAATATATTAATTTACCCATGTTTTATTTCATTTTAGGGGATTCAGTAAATCTATTTTCATCTAGAAGAAATAATACATAAAATATTTTTTGAAAATGTACTCGTTAGTGGTTTTGAGAGTGCAACAACATTTTAAAATGGCAGGAAAGTGTAGTACCTTTTGAAATACAGTTTTTAATATCTGGCTCATTTAAATTAAAAAAAGACAAGATGCACGCTTCACAACAGAGGATTTTAAATCTATGCATATGTAAAATCCAATTAACAAAATGGAACTGAAAGTGGACAGACCAATTAACAAGTAACAGTATTGGACACAACGTTTTGAAGAGAAGCGTAACGGAAGCGGGCATTACAGAAACAGCATGTTGCATAAAAAGAGAATTGAAGCCTTTCATTATCTGCTTGAGTATCACTTATTACTGGAAGAAATTAAAACACTGTCCTACTTTGAGCAGCTTGAGCAGGTTTTCTTGGTAGAAGCTGGTGGGCGAGAAGCTGGAACAGTGTATCCAGTGAGGCACAGTGTGGAGCAGAAGAGCTGGGTAGAGCCTTTCCTCTGGTATGCAGTTTGCCCCTTCTGCAGGATTTTTTTACAGCCAGAACAGGAAACCCGAACAGCTGTGGTTGGAACTGAAGGAAGCATTTTACTCATGCCAGAGGACGCCACAGCAGGCTGGAAACCTGATGACAGCTGTGGAGCTAAAAAAAAAAAAAAAAAACCACAGAGAAAACATAGAGTAACTGTTATATATGTATTGCACATAATTCACTTCAGTGCAGGGGGCAAGCACAAAGCTTATGACTTCATTTGGGTTGTCAGGGTCTAAGGCAGAATTAAATAGCAGATGAACTCTCCATAAACACATGCCCTGTGCTGGTTTTCTGCATAGTAGATTGTTTCAACTACTCTTAAGACTAAGAATGCACTTTTAACATCCCTTTCACATTCAACTTTCCTTTGCCTCAAAAGTACAATTATTTTTCAATCTCTGAATTTCATTGTCTCTAAAACACATTAGTTCTTTTTTTTTACTGGGGCCAGACATAGCAAACAAAATGCAGAATAACCTGCAAGGCTATTTGCAAAGGTGATACATTTTACAGATTTAAATAAAGTTAGTCTTGCCTATTCCTTACCAAGAGGACTGCCACTGACTGAAAATACAGCACTGATTTTCAGCTCCCCTTCCTGAGTTTTTGGCTGTTGGCCGTACTCCTAAAACAAAGGGAAAGGAAAAGGAGAACAAATACACACATGTAATAACAGGTTACATGATTTCCATTCTTTCGTAATGCTGTATTGAATCTTAAGGTCCAGGAAGGCAAGAGTGAGTCTCCTAAGCCTGCTCCAAAGGCCATGATTACAGATGTTGCTGTATGAGCACCACACACAGAACCTGCTCAGAGGTTCACAGCAAACTATAACCAAGGGTGTCATGTAGAAATGGAAAAGCACGGCTGCCCTGTGCGTTCCCCTTTCCAGCTGTACTCCAAGACACCTCAGAATTCAGCCAGACAAACCAGAGAAATCTCTGCTTTCCACTCACACAAACTTTCCATCTAGAAGTGCTTTGTAGTCCTTGCCCCTACCCTGTGAAACAAGCTTTATCTTCACGTTCATAGATGATAATAATGAAATAGAGACTGGGACCCAGATGATGAGAAGCATTCTGTACTTAACATGAGTTAAGTACTTTGGAGGAGCCTAAGGTGAAGCTTTGCAGCAGATCAAAGCTGGCACCACTAGAGCCAGACCATCACAGTCCCGACTTAGACTGGCTTCAGTGAGAGGGGAATAACCTCACATTTTCTACAGGACAAGAAAATCCCCACAGACAGTTGCTTGTGGAATAGCTGACAGACTATAAATTACTAGCTTACTCCGCAGCAGCTATTCATACTTTGACACCATGCCCGTGCTCTCCCTAGAAATCTGAACCGTAAAGCAGCTTGTAACACTCTACATGTAAATCTTAATAGGTGGAAAAGCATAATCTCTTGGAACTAGAGAGATGATAAGATTTAACCTGCTTACAGTCACTTGAGAGTAGTGAGGGCATGATGTCATATTATGACTGAGCTAAATTCACAGTTGCTGTCTGGTTGCAAGGTAAGCCAATTCAAAATCACTAAGTAAAATTAAGCTCTCCCTTTTCAGTGGCAGTGGACTGCTCCCTCATCTTAAGCTGCCTCCCCAAATCACACACAAACATCTACATAATATATGCTAAAACTTAACACTTTTCTTACTGCTGTAGGAAAATTACAAGTTTCTATACTAGGACAATCAAACTATTTCTCAACAGGTTTCCCAGGAGAACAGGCAATGGTATTTGTTCACCATGTCAACCATCAGACAGAAACACTGAAGTCTCAAGTAAGAGAAGCTTTTGAGCTGTGTACGGGCATGCTGTGATGACAAGTTTTAAAGCACCATGGTTTTTTTAATATTACAAATTAAAAACTAGTTATTTGCAGAAATACAGTTTTATCAGCATTTTAACTGCAGTTTTATCCTTAGTCAATATTAGTAAGAGAAATGGAGGCAAATCCTGACATCAACTGTGCATGATCAAGCATAGTTTCACAGCAGCGTAACAGTGTTGAAAGCCAAGAACCTTCAGCTCCAACTATCGGTTAACAGCAAGAAATGCTCTTATCTTTCAGGATGCATGAAAAAAACAAACCCCCCCACATTAATTCCAATCTAAAGCAAAACAAAATGAACCTTCATCAGTTCTCATACTTTTCCAGTATCAGGCAGAGTTGATAATTACAGGATTTTACTCCAGGAATTAATATTTTGAAGAATACGATAGTTGGTATTTAAATTCTTCAAGTCTTCACTTTCACTTATTAATATGACCTTTGATAACCACAGACATCTTGCATTGCATTCCCCACAAATCCACACAGCAGATGCCATCTTGGGAGGACAAAAGAATAGACAGATTTAACTAACCTACACATGGTTTGACATTATATTCGCTTAAGGAAAAATAAAACCAAACGATCTCACAGACACTGAACAAATCAAAGGGCAGTGAAATCTGAATCGTTTCAAATACTTAGTTTACTTCTTTATTTTATTAAGCCAAGAGTATTATGGGAAAAGAAGAAAAAACATTGGGAAGACAGGCCCAGAGAGAAGAGGAGGTGTAGCAGAAGTATGATGCTAGAATGACGCTAGAAAAACTGATGCCTGCACAAGAACACCAGCACTCTAGTATCGATGCAAGTGGGATGATTCACCTCGGGAAGTTTTGCACACCTTTAACTGCATGTAAAGTTTGGCATGTAAACCCCAGTGGTAGCAGTGAGGAGACAGGAATTGCAACACAGATCATTTCCCTGGTGTCACACGGCAAACCAGTGGCAAAGAGACCGGTTAGAGCTCAGCAATCCTTGCCCCAGCACCACTCAATCCATAGGTCAGACTTTCTCCATTTTGCAAGCATTAAACTTTTACCTGTATCATAAAAAATGTCAGTCTCAAATGAGAAAGTCACTTTGACACATGCTTAAATTGACTTCACTGACGTGTACGTATTTAAATATTTTGCTAAGGTAAGACCTCTAAGTGCTAATTTGAAACGAGAACAAACAACGAACCACTGTGCTCGCAAAGATAACCTTTAAGAGGGAAGCAGAAGGAATAGCACTGTTTCAACTACACATCTCTAACTGTGACAACTCACAAAATATTCAGTAAAACATGATTTACATTTTACTTCCTACTGAGACTGAGTTGAGATAAAGTGTCTATATTGCCACAGATTTAATAATGAAAGTTTCACAGCACTTTGCTTTGTCTCTAACTGAAAAGCAAAACATTTTCAGCGACATGGTAACATGACATCAAAAAGTTGGGGGTTTGAGTTTCATGGTAGTATAAGAGGGAAAAATCCTTCTACTAAACTAGGTTCTTCAAGTTAAATTTCGGTCAACAAACCAAATAAATTGCTGAATTTACGTCCAGCTTATGCGGTCAGCTGTCAGACCAAAATGAGAAATGCAATGGGAAACTTACCTCGGAATTATCAGGTTCATCTTTAATTTTGTCTAATAGTCCCTGCTGTGGGGCCATAGCTTTATCATATTCGTCATCCAAAGGCTCCTCCTTAATTCTAATATTTGGTGCAAAGGAATTCCCCAGCTCTTGTCCAATAGATTCCTTACTAGAAAATAGGTAGCTAGACTCCTGAAACAATAATATGAAAAAGAATTCACCCTCCTGCATCTGCCATTAGGAGTTGGGCTGCTGCCAAGGGGAGTTTCTGTTGCAGACCAAGAGAAATGGGTCCTGCCACTGGAAGGTGGGAGAAATGATGGGCAGCAGCTGCTGCCTCTACCTCCCTGCAGCACCCTCTGCCATCCCACCCCCAATCCTTTTCACTCCTCTGGACAAAGCAGAAGCCACCCAGCTCTCTAAGTTGGTTGTCAGTAGGGGCATTCGGCTGTTTGGGCAGTGTCTCCTGTTGATACAGCTGTTCCCTGTCTCATCTGGAAAAAAGGCAGCAGGTCAGATGGATGCATCCAGGTCTAGATTCGGTTCACCAGTCAGTCAGACCATGCTGAACATGAAAGTGGCTATCAAAAGAGTCCTCAATCCAAAGAGAGGGTCAGCAAAATTTTACAAAATTATATGCACTGTTTAAGTAGCAAAGATGTCTAAGAGTCAGAAGATCAGGTTTCTTGATACTCAAATTTACACTCAAATACAAAATACGTATTTTGAATTATTCCAGTATATCGCTGCACTTGCAAAAGTGTTTGAAAGATCTATAGCTTACCCTGAAGTTAGTTTCTGGAGTTTGTGGCGCTAACTGCGTCCGTAATGTTTCTTCTACTTGATTATGAACTGAGGAAAACATATACATTAAATATAAATGAATACAGATTCCAACGCATTTCCTTTAAAACTATCTAGAGTCTCATACTGATCCCCAACCCCATAGCCTGACAGCACCTCAGAAGTATTCAACTACTCCCTTTCTCCTCCCTGCAAATAAGACGGTAATCCTTAAGGAGAGTTGACATTTTTTGTTATTCTATTGGGTCATTATTCTCCCATTCCTGCAATATGGTTGCAAAATTCTGAGGCAAATTGTTCATTCAGAATTTTCTCCACCTCAGTGAGTTCTGAACTCTGCCATGTTTCCACATTTAAATCAGAAAATATTTTTCAGAGCAACAACTTTCATCCTTTTCTTTGCTGTTCTGGTCTTTTGCCTCTTCCCCCCTTCTCAGGAAACAGTAGCTTATGCTTTTTTAGCATGTATCTTTTTAAAAATACTGGATTTGCCTGGATGCTGCCTATGAGCATTTAGTATTGCTGTTTCAATTACTGACTACTCTACCTGAGGCTGCACAGCTTTCAGCCACAGTCTTGTAACTGTAGGTATTTACAATTTTCTGAAATATGTCTTTTGCATAGAAATACTCTTCACTTCATTTCTACCTGAAGGTAAAAGTAAAGAGACGTCTCTAACTCTTCTTTATTTAAAAAAAATCTGTACCGTTTCTCTATAATTTGTGGAAGCTGGAAGCACTGATTTTAAGATGCTGTTACTAAACATACAAAGTTTAAATATCAGAATTGTAAGCTGTGAATATGAACAAGTAGCCAGGAGGCTCTCACTCGTTGGCCTACCCTCTCTCCTGTTGGCCTACAGTCTTCTGAATAAAATTAAATCGCATGTTCCAGCCTGGTTATTCTTAACTCCTTCATTCAGTGTTCTACCGTAACTTTCAGAGCCTGGGAAGTCAAAACCAGGTGCGTGGGCAGCAAGACTACTGGTGACTCTCAGGCTCCCTCAAATGAGAAATGGATTACAGGCATCTCTGGTTCTCTCCGTGTTGGCTGGACAAAGTCCAAGACGCAAGCATCTGAGGAAGAAGGAGAGCAGTCCCCCAGGACAAGCAGATCTTAACTTACTCCCTGGCTGACTTCCTGCAGACACTAATACATTTCCAGCAAGCCTTTCCATGATGCTACTATGAAATGCATATTGCTTTAAATACATATACATTAATGAAGAATTGGTACTTTGCTCAAAAAAATCTTTCCTGGCCACCAACTTAACCTAAACTTTGTCATCTTTTCTTTTGAGGATTTCCAAGGTCTATAAAAAACAATAAGAAAAAACAAAAGGAAGCTTGCATTGTCACCCAGCTTGGTTTAGTAAACCACAACAACAAAGGATATGTTGAGGCTTTGAAACAAGCTGTGGAGCATGAGACCCCCCCCAATGCTGCCAGGCCCTTTTGCAAATCCTAGTCCTAATACAAAGTTCATCATATTTCAGGGTTCTTTATAAAATGCTTCCCTACATACAGCTATGCATATTCTCTTCAACAAGACGATGTTTTTAATAACTAGCCCTATTGCTAATTTCTGTCTAGTTCTTTCTTCCTCTTTGCTGGGTAGCCAGGTCTACGATGTCAACAGTTACCTGCTTTGTCAAGAAAACTGCTTTTCAATCTAGAATCCATATCTTTAGGGATTTTTTCCAACCGTTTTTCACGTTCTTGAAAATGTCCTTCTCTATTCTTGTCCTTTGCTGAAAAAGTCTCTTTGCCATTATCTCTTGTTATGCTAAAATCTTTTCGAATTGATTTAAATACAGGGCCCTGCTCAAATGGTGAAGTGAGATCCTTTTGGATTGCATTCTGAATCTGAATTTCTTTTTCACTGTCCAATTCATGTTCTGTAACTCTCTTGCCTTCTTCCAGATGGTCTTCATCATGAATCGCTGAAGAAAGAGTGTCTTTTGGAGTGAAATTCTGATCATCTTCGTTGTCACTCCCAACAACGGGTATGCCTGCAAGATCCCCAGAGTTCAGAAAATAATCATCATCATCATCATCCAGCAGTGAGTTTTCAGATCCTGTTCGATTCTGTATTCCGTAAGATATGCTGTCGAGGGCAGGTGTTAAGTTGTGGTCAGTGTCCTCAGACATTTCTGCATCCAGAATTTCACCACCTAAGGAGAAAAAAACCCATAAACAATCAGAAAATTCACCAACTTGTAAGTGTCCTTTGCTAATCTGTCTGATGCTGCAATTCCTTGAATACTCTCAGCCTTCTTGGGCCAACGTTACTGATAAAATATTGCTGACGTAAGAAACAGTTCTGTCCCACTCACCACACAGTGAAGCAGAAGCTGCACTGGGTAAAACTAACCAAAGAAAGAAAAAACATTAATTTCAATTCATCTCATATGTAACGCTTGTGGAGAAGGCAATTGTTACGGTTTAACCCGGCAGGCAGCTAAACACCACACAGCCTTTCGCTCACTCCCTCCTGGTGGGACGGGGGAGAGAATCGGGGGGGGGGGGGGGGAAGTAGTAAGATTCGTGGGTTGAGATAAAGACAGTTTAATAGGACAGAAAAGGAAGGGGGGAAAAAAAAAAAAGACTGTACAAAATAAGTGATGCACAATGCAACTGCTCACCACCCACTGACCGATGCCCAGCCAGCCCCCGAGCAGCGATCGCTGCCCCCCGGCCAGCCTTCCCCTAGGTTATATGCTGCGCATGATGCCATATGGTATGGAACAGCCCTTTGGCCAGTTTGGGTCAGCTGTCCTGGCTGTGCCCCCTCCCAGCTTCTTGTGCACCTCCAGCCTTCTCAGTCAGTAGAGCATGATCAGCTGAAAAGTCCTTGACTTAGTGTAAGCACTATTTAGCAACAACTAAAACATCAATGTGTTATCAACATTATTCTCATACTAAATCCAAAACACAGCACTATGCCAGCTACTAGGAAGAAAATTAACTCTGTCCCAGCCGAAACCAGGACAGCAATGCAGGGAGGGAATGAGTAGCAAGGGCTAAGAGAAGGGCAAGATAGTCTTTTTCAGCAGCAATGATACTTCTAAGAAATGTTTCGTGAAACTATGGCCTTGTATAAATAAATAGAAATACTTACATTTTTCTGTAATATCAAATACCGCATCAGATTTATCTTCAAACTGTAAAAAGGAAAGCACTATATCATTATCTTGGTCAGCTGCCATGTACTTTGCTAAAAATTACCCGATCAAAACCAAAACCAACAAGAAGGATCACAATTCCTCCTCCTTCCTTTCTTGCCCCAAGCAAAGTTCTATGAATTAAGACTGTTACATTACTGAGAAGTCACATTTACCCTAACAAGTTCAGATGTACACAGAAAAAGCACACAATGAAAATTCAGAATTAGCGTTGTTTCCCAGAGAAGGTGGAGGAGAGAGGGGAGGGAAGGGAATGTCAAAATTTTCACTTCTACGTGAGATACTTGTACCAGGTCAAGATCATAGATTCTGCCCTCTTTGACGCTCTACAAGCCTTCATTTCCCTGAACGTTATAAATGGAAAAATAGCAGCATACACAGCTTCCACTGACGTGGGCTGCACAGATCCAAAGGTTTCATCTCTCTAACAGGGAACGTCCCCTTTCCAGGAACAGTGAAATGTAACACTTAACTTCCTAACAGTAACGAGACAATGAGTGTCAGTACAAGCGTAACCAAAGAAGAGCCATATGATGACTCTGAGTGCTGTACAAAACATTCGTTTACATTAAATATTCTCTGACAGACAAAGTTGACGGCATGCTTGAATGCTGTCTGAAGAAGTACACGCACTCAGCATAATTAAAGTTTCCTTTAGAATGTCCAACTCATTAGCATCCTTCCTTTCTGCCTAAAAGAGAACAGCAATTCATTTAAGTCATCTCTCCTTCCTCTACGTTTCCAGCTCTACGCTTTCTTTTCTGGTAGATCCTGCTCACACTTCAATTCTTAAGCCATCTTAAGGAAAGTAATGGGATTTGATAGCAAAGGGATGATCTCTAATTTCATTTAACTCAAGTCATTTAGTTGAGAAATCCGATATTCCACAGGACTGTGATGGGAACTATCAGTTTAGTGGCAGCCAGCTCCGGGAAAGGATGACAACATATTGTCCCAGGGTTCATCTGATGGCAAAAAGTCCGGTAGTCTCTTTCCAATATCACTTGCAGGCCTACAAAGACAAGTTAGCTCCTTCAGCTGAATTTGACACACATGGAATAGTGAGGACCTGTCCAGCATTGTGAATATCAAGACAATTTGACACTGCACCAAAAACTTCCAGCTTCTCTGAGCAGATAGTTGAGGCTGGAAAAGTGAAATACAGAACCAAAAGAAAAAAAAAAACTTGCACTTTTCCACAAGGCTGATGCAAGTCTATTCATTGTAATTATCTTGAGGAAAAAAGAGTAAGGAAACACCTTCTAGGAAGGTTTGCAAGGCCTGAGTTCTGTTACTGCTATAATGATCCTAGGAGTGTCTCCAGAGATGCAACTTTAATGTTGACCTAAGAAGTCCACTTGTAGTCAACTAAGTTTACACTAGTGTAAAATTAATCCCCATAAATATTGGATATACTTAGTGCTAATACCAGATGCCGAGGACAAGGATAGCAGTGTTTTTATAAAAGAACAGAAAAAGGAATTTGTTGCCATTTGATAATAATATCAGAATATGAAGCCTTGGGAAGCAAAAATGATAGCCTAGGTCCTTTTCTCTACGCTGACCTTCCTTGATCCTTTTCTTGCTTCCTGTCAGTAATGCTCTTTCTTCTCCAAAAAAGTCTGACAATTTGCTGGTAGGGCAAGAAAAGTTTTCATTAGATCATCTTTTTCTCGTAGTAGTACTTTATATCAAAGTAGTTCTTTAACTCTTTTGAGATCCAAGTGCCTGTGGTAAAGTATTCTAGGTTCTACCACAATCCTGGTTACCTTATACATCCAAACGCTAGGTATTCCTCCTTCTCTGGTGGCAACAAATCTTTTAATAATAGGTGACAAAACTAGAAATGCTGTTATTAGGAAAAGAATACATTTTGCAGTCTGGATCTCTCTAACTGTTTCATTCAAAGAAACGACAACATGCAAGTCAGCACAAGGGGCCACCTGCAAGAGCGCATTAGGGACTACCACAAATATTTTGGACAAGTTGGAAAACATTTACAATCCACCTGGAAGGAATCCAAGACACTTCCCAACCACGAGGTCATCCTAGGAAAAAAAAACCCTATTTTGTCTCTTTTATCTTTCTTTTGTGAGGCTATCAAAATAAGACATCATCTTGAGTATTTTCTTCCTTTAAAAAGTTTTAGGGTACAGAGGAAGATCTGTGTCTGTGGTCAAAAGCTTCCATTGGCAATATTTATAAAACAGGAACTTCAGCATCTGATAATACTAGCAGTCTTATCTAAGCCACCATCTAGTTTCTGATGGTGAACAGCACCAGAACTCCCACGTGGTGTAAATCCAAAGAGAGGAAACTAGGGGAAGTGTCTGTATGCTTGTGTGTGGATACATATGTATCTACGTACACATAAATATCTCTCTCTCTCTTTCTCCAGTAAATTACTCATTCCATAACAGTCTGTAACTGGACTATGCCCTGAAATGAGGGCTCATATACTTTTTTTCTGAATTAGTGTGGGCTATTCTCTCAATTATATACACTTCTATTCCCTTCCTGAATCCTATTACAATCTTGTTTAATGCCATCTCAGGAGGAAATTTTGTATATCAATAGTTACATAAAAATATATCACCTTAATCAGTCATATAAGTTGTCTTTCATTGTATTATGGTCTTGTATTACACAGAAATGCAAGTAATAATGCCCAACTTACTATTTTTGTATTATGCTATTACATTTCTGCAAGGCAATTCCCTCTCTCACCAGTCCTCATACTTCCTCTTTTGATCAGTTGTCATCACTCCTAATTCCCTTTATTTCTTCTGCTCAGATTTTTAAAGATTTGGTGATTAGTGGAACAGCAGTACTCTAGAGGCAAACATGAAACTGATTCATCAGATGGCATTTCCTACAGGTAATTTTTGCCAGATCTAAGAAGAGGCACCTCAATATCCCAGATTACATCCTAGATAACTACGGAATGGAAAGCATCAGGAATGGAACGTTTTCTGTTAAAATACTCTAGCCTTCAATTCCTCAACACAGTCCTCACAACGCACTTGCAGTTGTAAAACAAAACTCAGGAATATCATATTTTAAAACACCTTCATTCAATCACTTTGGCTAATATTTTGCCAGAGAATAACTGAATGATACTTAGTGCTTTTAAGTAGTGAGCATTCCCTAAGAGTTTAAGGCAGAATGGTTTAAGTTTGATATTAGCAAAATTAAATGTTTTTGGATGTATCTTTCTTAGTGACTCCGTCTCATTAGCTAGCACTGTACACAAAGCAATGCTCTGCCTACTCAGGTTGTAATAAATAAATAAATGAAACAAGAATACAGAAATGGTGACAAAACAATTAGGTATTCCTGGAAGCAATGTGTTTTGCTTTAAATTAACTACTCTTTACATAAAGACGGTACTGCTTTTATTTAAAAAAATATTGCACTAGGTATGTCGCTATTTTTTTTATAGTTGTATATTAGATTCTAGGGAAACAGTGTTACACCCTCAGCACTGACCTGTCTTTGCTTGGAGCGGGTGACAGAAGGACAGTGTTTACACTTTAATACAATGTGCTAATCTGAAATAACTAAAAACCTGTTCAATACTTTAACGGCGTTCAAAGTTGCCATAGCATCCATAAATCAAACAATTAATAGATTATTTTTGTGCAATATAAAGAGAGAGGTTGCCTATGGCTACAACCTCATTTTGTATGCAAAATAGAGAATTTCTTTAAAAAAATAAACAAAACAACGTAACAACTTTACATACACAGGCACATATCTTTCTAGCAAGCCTTTTGAAGTTTGATCCTAGGTTTTACTGCATCCATAAGCAAACTGTGGAAAGGAAGCAGATGTTAAGAAAACTGCAATTAAAAATAGTCAGAGCTGATTCTCAATTTCTTGTCTGCACAGTTTCCTCGTCCCTACATACACAGCATAACCCCCCACTTCAGAATTCATTACACTGAGAAGGAAGACACCATTTAAAAAAAAAAAAAAAGTAATTTAAATTGTAATTGCTATTCTTGAACCAGGTGCGGTGAGCTCAGGAAGCATCCCCTGACCTTTTACACATGACATCCCTGGAAGGGATGCCAGGCAGCCAGCCAGCCGCGCTGCACCTCTGCTACGGGAAAACTCCGCAGCACCAGCACAATTAAGCAGCGGGCCTCTCCCGGAGCTGCTTCCCACCGAAACACAGACAGACCTATCGATCCATACCTTCGGAGCACCTAGGGAGGGAAGAGCAGAGGGTAACAAAGAGCCAGCCTGCTGCAGATACCTGCTACAGGAAAAGAACCGCTGCGGCAGGAAGAGAACCCGGCGGGGTCAGGCGAGCCATAGAGCTCGGCGTGCGGTGCTGGGCCTGCAGAGCCCCCTAGCCGCCCCGGCTCCGCGCCGGACCTCCGCGCCGGACAGCCGCCTGCCATGGCCAACGCGTGGCCGGTGCCCCGGGAGCCCCTGCGGTTTGCTGGTGGGGGACCATGCATTGCTCTTCGTAGGTGAGAATGGGTTGAGAGCTGCATGTGGGGAGAGGGAGAGCCTGGGCTTGGCAGATATTGCGAGGTGCGTCCTCGAGGCTTCCCTGGGCATCTGAGCCATGTCCAAGACTTCAAAAGATTGTTTTTAATCTAGCGTAAGGGTAATTAAATGGATACTATGATGGGTATTGTTAAAGGCAAATCCCCAACAATCGTCTATACATGTAATAAAGACAAAGGCGGGCATTTTTCAGTTTCTTGTGGCTCCCTATCTTTCTGTTCAAGAAACACGGTTTTACCTTGCATCTCACTTACGCATCTTAATTTTTAAGTTTCAGGAAAGAAGATTTAGGCACATGCTGCTGCCGTTTCATTTGTGCATTTTTAGATTTCTGAATGATTCACCAGAAACCATGGGGAGCGGATCAGCACGTAAATGTATCGCCCCTTTCTATCCCCAGGTTTTTCCAACATTCCTGAGTTTTCTGAATATTCACAGTACAATTCCAAACAAAGCCACTGTCAGCCTTATGGTTTCCGTATCCACCAAATATGTACACACAAGCTGCATACTGTTACGAGCCTATATGGGGCCAAGTAGATGAGTCTGTCAAACACACAGAAAGTTACAGCATGCCTTACTTTTTCTGAATGACCGGTGGTTTTAATCTGTATCTACAAAAACCAGAGGGGGATCCGAGCCCGTCTCCCATCTGCCCACAGCACCATGGATTTGAGAAGGAAGCAGCTCCACACGGGAAGGCTTCACCTTGCAATGGTTTTTGCAAAGACACCAGAGTTTGATGTGCTGATCTGACGCCTGCTAGACGTGTGGGCTTTGCAAATTAAGAAACACGCACAAACACAAAACACACATCAAGCAAGCCAATCAAGACATCCACAATAAAGGCTTTCTTTTAAAGACAAAGAACTTCTCCCCTCAAAACCTCACCCCTGGCTATGCACTGAACTTTCCTATTGATGGTTAAGACACTACAAACAACCGTTGATGCTGGGATTTTGGTCACACTGAATCTGTAAGTGAGCTGAAATTGGGAAAATTCCTATTTCTCACAGCATAAGTCAGAATAACTAAACTGAAGTTACATGGATGTAAAAATCACCAAAATCAGAGCAGGTTCCATATCACAACAATGTATGTTTCTGCTGTCATACTCAGCAAGCAATTATTCCAAACCAAGTATTTCAGTTCAGTTACATATTTTAGCATCCCACAAGAAAGACAGCATTTTCCAGATTACAAACATATACTTGTGGCCAAAGCTTTCAAAAGCATAGCTATTTAGAGATTATGTTCTGCAAAGCACGCAATCCCCTTAATTCCACTTAACTCAGAAGCTGAGTAGCTCATTAAGAGAGAGAGCCATCACTATGTCTTTTAAGGGAAAGCCAGTCTATATAATACAACTAAGAAGCAATGAGGGTAACGATCTGGGGTGGAGGACCAGTACTATAAACTTGGAAAGATCCCTGTACTCAAGGTCTCCCCCAGGAGGATAATCAACCATGTTAGTAATAGCTTGCTACTAGTTATGTTACTAATAGGGGGAAAAAAACCCCAACTCTGTAAATTAATCTTTACAGAAAGTGAAACATGTATAAAACCTAAGTCGTCTGCTTTTCATTATAATTTGTCCTCAAATAAGAAGCCTACAAGATGGCTTTGCATGCATCAGGAAAATTTATAAATGTAGCACCTTCTGCTTGTTGATAAACACAGCAGGGATTATCAGCCCTCCTTCACAGAATGGTTTATATGTTAATAGGCCCACACTGGTGAATCATCTCATCTACCATTAGGTACTGCAAGTCTTTTCCCTTCTCATAAGAGTTCGGTGCCAACCACAACAATTGGTGGTGAAAACTGGAGAGCCTGTACGTATATTCAGTTCTCTCTATTTCAGTATTTCTGTCCTTAAAGAGAGAAAATCAGTCATGTCATCTACTTTATTCTTCAAAATACCTTCCTAGCTCAGGCTTCCTTTTTGCCTGTTCCACTTCTCTTCCACGTTCCTGTACAGTCCTACGATTTTCTCCTCTCCTGCTCTTATAAAAACTGGTGTTTCTCTCTTTCAGGTGGCTACACTTCCAGTCTCATTTGTAGTTGTTGCCCTGGTTGGCTTCTACTTTTTATTTTCCCATGAAGAAGTGGTTCTTACAATAGGCAGCTTAGTTGGATGCTCCACCTTCTTTGCAGATATTATTACAAGTATCCAAGGCTCTTCAGAATGAAATGCCTGAACACCTGTAAAAACAGGCAGAAAAAACCACTAGTACTATGTGATCAGAGCTCTCAGCAAAGCTCCTGTGATTACTTCATGGAGCGCTCGAGAACTGCCGTGTTACATGAACAAACAAGACTGTCTGCACAAAACGCCTGCAAGGACATGAACAACTATCACAGCGAGACAGTGAAAAAGACTGACCCACATCTGCTCAATTCTTCTGCCTGCAAGTAAGTGATGGAGGTGAAGCTTCCCTTATACAGGCATCCTCCCCCCAAGGAAACTTTCTTTAAACATATTTAACCAATCAATTTGCTAAGTTTCTAGATAGCAGAAATTTTGCCAAAAAACACAAAAAAGTGTAATTTTTTCATAGAGCACTATAACAGCTCCTACCAGGCAATATTAAACATAATAAAGACCTGTTAATAGTCTGCATTAACTAAACTGTACTTTATAAAAGCTTTCTTGAGCAAATAGCACCATTTAATAAAGATGAAATCTTTCCACTTGCTTTTTGGACTGTTTTAACAAATATCAGATTCAAAAAACTACACAAATAAGTTATGCAAAAAATAGTAAAAGAAAGCAAGTACTCCAAAATTTCTCCTGTAGGAATAACTCTGTACAGTTGTGCTAATTCTGTCTCAGGTTCTTCTCACCTAAATTTAGACAACTGAACATTAGTTTATTAGGCTAGCAATTCAGGTTTCCTCTCTTTCCAATGGAAATGAAGAGGTTCCTCCAGCAGCAATTCATCCTGCCCTGGGACTGGGCAGATGATCTTTCAGAGATTCCCATCTCTTACACTGATAGCAGAAAGAGTCTGGAGAACCTGGGTGAGACTAGACAGATAACTGTTCTGTGGGTACAGCTTATAGCGTAAAGATTGCAAATGGAAAGCATTTATTTCTACACTCTCCTTTACACTGCTAAGGAAGTAAAACCAAGACTCTCCTATCACAACTATTTCTCCTGTATTTCTCATCTACAATGCGACACAGTCTGCAAAGACGTTTCCAGCACAGACACAGCAGACTGACACACAAAGGCAACTTCGCAGTGTTTGTTGGTTTGGAAGAGTCCAGGATTTGCCCACCTTGCTTGTGTTCCCCTGTGCCACCCTCCAGGGGCAGTTTGTGCTTTCTGACCACCACCGTGGACAGCAAAAGTCCAAGACATAAAGACTGGTTCTTAAGTAACTGCTAATCCTGACCGCTCTCAGATCCAAGTACGTAGCTAACTCAGGACCAAGGCTCAGATTTTTGATACTAAACTTCTCCAAGCTCTTAGAAGACTTCAAATATTTTTCTGAATCTGGACCAGCTATCAAAAGGGAAAAGGACCAAATGTAAAATTTAAGTTTTGGGTTTGTTACAAAAAATCTGATGTAGTAAACTGTGGTTATAATCATAATGGATTATCATACATTTTTTACTAAAAACTTCAAAGGTATTAGACACAACACACTTTAAAACTATCTAATGTATATGTAAGCCCTATAAACTTCAAGCTACTTTTAAAATTAAACAGATATATCTAAAGCAGATAACAAATATGGTAACCAAAACTAAATATATTACCATCATTCTTCAATCAGTATTTACAGAAAGGACAGAATATATCATGCAATTTTTGGATCAGTACCAGCTCGGTAAAGCAAAGTTACAGTCTTTTAAACTTTTTATTTCCCTTGAAATTTCTGAGTAGCACTTCCAGAGAGTCAGAGTTAAAGGAAAAGAGTATGGCGATCCAGGTCATCTACTCTAGGTCATGAGGTTAGCACCAAGCTGCAGCCTGCTCAACACTTAAACCGGTCTCCCTTTTCCTGATATGGTTCAAGAGCAGCTCATGATAGCAGATTTCAATCTCTTTCAATCTCAGCTGTCATGTGGCTTTTGCTTCAGCCTGGTATGAGCTTCTAGAAATAAAGTAACTGCTCCTGGGATCAGCAACATGCAAGGATTAGTTTATCACGGCCTCACACCTACAGCATTCATGAAACACTCTGCTGAACCTTTCCAATAAGAGAGTTCATTTTATCCTCAAGTTATTTTCCCAGACTGACTCTTACCCACTCTGTTTTTTATGTTTCCACTGGACAACTAATTGAAAACCCCAACCTTGCGGGTGTACTCTACCCATCTCCCTCTTTTGCCCCTGCAGAAACACAATTTTTTTCTGTTAAAGAACATAAGGCAGAGCACAGGCTAAGATGATAGACCCATATGATTCTGCTAACATGCCCTTGATGAAATATTCTCTGCTGGAGAAGCCTTATTTTGAAGAGTTTAGATGATTGCAGAGAATAAGCGTTACGAGCAAAAGCAGGAGGTACAAAAGCACTGCTTTTATGCCATTACAACACATATAAAATGGATGATGGAAATCATCTGAACAGAGTCAGTCATTGACAGAAAACCTTGAAGAAAATTCACGAGATAAAACTTGCTACAAGACTTGTTTAGGGAAAGGCCAATGTGAATTGGAATGTCTGGAAGGAATGATGGGATACAACAGTCATTAAATGAGGGAAAAGTTGAGATAACCTCTTCAAGAACATTGGGAGTGATTTCAGAATTAATTTCCACTATCCTAATCATGCAAGGGACCTTGAAGTGGTCATAAAGAGCTTACTTAACTTTTTTGTGTTTTATACCACGTGAAAAGTCCTGATGTAAAAGACTGAGATCCATTATGCTTATTTTTAGAAGGTGAATTCAAAGATTATGACATCAAAGCATCTTTTGAGAGGTGCACAAGCCTTTGCAGAGAAATGTTTTCATCGTCTTTGTACCATTCAAGAGTAGTTCAGTAACAAAACTTTCTAAATGAGATGATCCCCTTCAATTTTTAATTAAAGCCATGCAAAATTAAAAATCTTTTGCAAACAGCTGTTTTATTGATGTAGACACCCAGGTGTTCACATATTCACGCCAAATTAACTTCCAAGAGCCCAAGTGTCAAATTTCCGTAGTTAGCACTGTACAGCCCACATTGTCCTGTCTGGTTCAACGGGTTGACAGGGTATTGTCGTAAATAAATGATCATTCTATTCAAAATATAAACTGTTTGAGACAGTGATAGTATATACAAATTAAAGTTGAACTGCCACAAATATTTTGATAAACTTAATTAAAAAAACGTATAAGCAGACACCTTTCAAGTTCATCTTGATATAATTTAGTAAGTATGAAAAGTGAAATATGTTGATATATTTTCCTTAGAAAATACAATAGTTTTGATTTTGGGGAGAAATTAACCTTCTCTAAAATAACAATTTTGCCATAAGAACTTTCCAGATACCATTAAAAATCAAAATTAGACAAACTTCTATGTCAGTTTTACACTGGCAAAAACTTTCTTTTTTAGTTTGTTGCTCATTATCATGGATTGAGCTAAAAGATGGCAACTGCTTATCAATGGGTTTTGCAAAATGCCAGTTTCAGTGTATGCACTTCTGGAATAATATTTGCAAAAGATTTTAATATTGAAAAGAGCAATTCTGAATGCACCAGCACTTGCTAAGTTCTTCTCTGGAGAAATTATTAAATCAGCCTCACTTTTTCCATATGAAGGAATAGAATTTTTTATAAGAATGCTCCTTATTCCTTAGCCACAGGATTTGGAAGAGTCCATCATTCCAACCTCCTGTAGAATGGGAACTGGACCACAATGGGGAAGAGAAATGAGATATGCAGGTTTTCCAAGACCTCATTAATTCTGGCTTTAATGGAAGATATACAAGTGTGCCGTATTTACGGTATTCGAATCTCATTCTTCACAGGTTCCATCAGCCATTCAAGCAGCCAGGAAGGATTCACTTCTCCCCACGTTCCTCAAGAATATCTTGGTGCACAACCTGGTTTTGGGATGGGGAGGGGAGATGAGGAAATTCACCCCTCAGACTTTGAACATTACAGACTGATACAATGCACTACACTGGTGCTACTATTTATTTTAAAATCTCACAGGAGTCTTTCTGGCACAGTTAAGATCAACCTCACTGTCAGACTTGGGATCAGGAAGGTATTTTCCTTCAAGCTAGACTGGCAAGTTGTGTTTCCTCTTTCCTTACTAACTCGCCTGGGGCAACTGACACTTTCCCGGATCATCCCTAAATTTTACTAAACAAGTTCTCTGCTTCTGCAGGAACAGAGAATGTTGTCAATGCCGACAGCACGAGAGGCTTTCCATACTGTACAGGGACATGTGGGGCAATAACTGATGGAGACTTCTGGACCTACCACCTAGTGGATGATTAGCCAACCAACAGAGAAATGATTTTTCCCGAGACCAACGAAGATGGTACTAACTTGACAATACTTTCTTCTTATTCCTTAGCGAGTAATTGGCAAGCTTAAGAAGAAAAAAGGCAATAATCTTTTTTTTTTTTTTTTTTTTGTCAGTAATACCAGGTAACTTGACAGATCAATTGAGCATATGAAGGCAATGAGCAGGAAGAGATCACTAGACACTAGGACAGAGACTGCACAACCTTTCTGAGCAACCTGGTCCAATGCTTGACTGTCCTCATGGTGTAAAAGTATCTCCTTATGTCCACTAACATTTCAATTACTGGGAATGAAGTTTAATTTAAGATTTCTTAAGTTATTGTCTTAGGTGCAGCCACTTCCCTTTGAACTTCTTGCAGACAGCCAAAATCTCAATCCCCCAAAGATTTACGCATTTATGTAATATTTGTGAGCAATTCCACAAAATTCTTTGAGTTTGCTCGTAAATAAGTGCAAGTGTCTGAAAGACATGAGTCAGAGACAATTCAGTGATGATGTTCATTTCCACAACTGCGTCTCCAAACTCCAAACAACGTCTGTGCAACTCCTCCAGTTAGACCCTGAAGGTCAACTGTTCTGTTTAGCAACAACCAGTTTCACCGCAATCACAAGTTTCATGTTCTCTGAAATAAATTCAGCAAATTAAACTTCTCTCACATATAGGAATGGAAAACTTGAGCTAGTGTTCTCGTCTTTCTCAAGGCTGGAGAATGGGAAAACTTCTTCATCTTTGGGAAAAGGGAACTGGACAGCTCAGAGTCTTGTAGTGGGCTATGGACTCTTCCACGCAACTACAAATGTGACTTAACCTCATTCCTATCAGAAAGCTTTCAGTCAAAACTTACATGCACGCAGGAAAGAGGACGTGACTCGTTGCAAGGTTATTTTGAGCACTGCTTAAAAAGTTATTCCCCCTCAGTTACTTCACAAGCTACAAGGCGTGGGCCACAAAGAACCTTCCATTTGTTTAAAAGACGAAGTATTTCTCTCAGTGGATGAGCGTGCCCAGTGTACTTACAGAGCAAGCCGTGACAACGAAGGACCAACTCTCAGGATTAGCACGGCTAATGGTACCACACAATGGTTACAGCCTGAGTAGCTAGGAACTGGATAGAACTGCCATCTTGACTCACTATGGTTTGACACGGACAATTGAAATAAATTTAAAAAGGGCAGCAAGAATACAGTGTTTTAAACAAGGAGACAGACAGTGCTGATGGATCCTAGTTAGCTATAAGTTTATTATTTAAGTGACGCCAAGACGCTTATGGAAACGATGCCTGGACACTCTCCTCAAGGAGAACTAAGAGAAAACTAAAGAAACCTTGAGAGGCAGCGTGGCTCAAAGGCCAGCGGGGACAGCGCTGCTCGCCGGCCTGCAGCGAGCGGGCAGCTGCGACGCAGCCGGCCGGGGGCCGCCTGTCCCCGGGCTGGAGGGGGCCCCGCACGCCGGCCCCGGCCGCTCGGCGCCTGGGGAGGCTGCGGGCCCCCGGCCCGGCGGGACCGCCCGTCAGGGCCCTGGACAGCGGCGGGAGCCGCGGCGCCTCGCACGCTGCATCCCCGCGGCCGGCGGCGCTCGGCGATGCCCGGCCCCGGCCCCCTCCCGCCCTGACCCCGCCCCCTGACCCCTCCCCTTTGACCTCCCCTCGCGCCCCCCACTCACCCTGGCGCGGGGGCCGGGCCCCTCCTCCTTGGCCTCCGCCATGTTGCGCCCCCCCTCAGCTGTCCCAGCCCGGGGCGAGGGGCCGGCGGTCACTCCCTCTCAGCCTTCCCCCCCCTTCGGGGGGCGCCGGGGGGAGGGTCCGCGGGGTGCCGGGGCCGGCCCCGCGCCGTGCTGCGGCAGGAGGGGGCTGGCGCGGGGGCCCGGCGGCTCCCTCAGGGCGGCGGGGGGGTCGGACCCGCCAGGCCGCGAGCCCTCTTAAAGCTGCAACGACAAGCCCAGCGCGGGGCCCTAGCGCGCATGCGCCGCGCGCCTGCGCACGGCCGCGCGTCCCCGCCTCCCGCCCCCCCCGGCGCAGGCGCACTGGGGGCCTCCTCAGGGCCAGGCTGGGTGGCTCCCCCAGGGCGGCAGAGGCCGGGGGGGGGGGCCGGGGGCCGGGGAGCGGCCCAGCACGGGCACCCCCAGGCGGGCTCGGGGCAGGAGGTGCGAGGCTCGGCCCGGGACGTGTCAGGCCCTGGCGGGCCTCGACTGGCCCCATGGTGGCCACAGGGCCTGTGACCTCGTGGCATGGCCGCCAGGCCAGGTCTGCGGTGGTGACTGGCGGCGGTGACCCGCTGCGGCACTGCGGGCTGGCCGCGCCTCGCCTCGCCTCACGCTCCGCCAGGCCGAGGTTGTCTGGTGTATCTGGCCGTGACGCGGTGCTCCCGCCTCAGCGCTGCCAGGCCGCAGCACCTGCCTGATGGCGTGGCACCTCCATGGCGCGATGCTCGCACCGTGCTCCCCGGCATCCCGCTGGCCCCCGGGACGCCCCGCCTCGTAGCCAGCACCAGTGGTGAGGCTGCCCTGGGGGATGGATCCAGTGGTGCGGGGTAGACCAGGATTGTTGCGACTTCCCTTCAGCAGCGCTCCAGAAGTTGACACGTTGGACTCGCGGCCTTCCTGTTGGAGAGGGTATGTATTTGTTTATTCGACAGGATGCTCAACACAGTACAAACCATAATTTAACGAAGTAACTGCATTCCAAACCCAAAGCAATGGGAGGTTTTAACGTACCTTTCAGCCCAAGTCTGTTCACTTTTAATTTTGTGCTGCCGTGGAGTCTAGAAGGGCTTCCTTCCTGTGCTGAATCTACTGCACAGTGGTTTTGAAGATGGCATGGAGTATTTGCAGGACATTCGGTTTGTTCCTTTTATTGGAATCAGCCTGAGAATATAGACCGATCTGGTTTTTGTTTGTTGTGCCTCTGCTGTATCACTCGTGAATGAACCATTATGTAATTTTTTAGTTAATTTAACATTTGTTGGTACAACTGTAAAACAGCCATGTTTTTTATGTTGGAACGGATGGTTTATATTTGACCACATTTTTCCTCATCTGGTCTTGATCAAAAGTTCATATAAGGGTTGTTTCTACAGACTCTGAGGACGTAATCCCATGAAGATTTGCATATCTCTTTAACCTGAAATACCTGAGAGGTCACATTTCGGCTGCAAAAATCAGTGTAACCTTTCAAGGTTAAAACCTAAATATTTAAAGCTTTGTAATGTTGCCTGTCATTTTCGTGCCTTCCAATAATTAAGACACTCAAAACGTTAGCAAGACATAGGCCTATTAAGAAAAAATTTGAAACTGTGCGTAAGATACAGATTGTTGCCTTTTTTATTGTGAACAATGTCAAACATTACCGGCACCCACAAGCAGTTGATAAGAACAATGTGTTCCCTTCTCCTTACTACTTAAATAATCAAATTGCTAATTAAAAGTTTGTCTTAAAGAGAAATCTCCGCTTCCTAGCTTTATCTGATTTGCACAATTAAAGGGTGGTATTAAGCAGCAGCTGCATTTCAATGGTGAATGAAGTGATCCTTATATAAACACTGTCCTTCACCTGGCCTCAAATGCTAGATACATAATATTGGGATTCATTTAGGAAATCCTGTCAAGTGTCTCTTTAAAAATGACTGCATTCCAATGACAGTGAAATAATTAATGCAATAATTTAATAAGTTATGGATAATGCTTTTCGCTTATACAATAATCCTCATCCTCAAGTATAAAATAATTCTAGTTGGTGAGTTGTTTTGGGAAATTTCTTAAAGAATTTGGGATTTTTTAATGACAAAAGATGTTATATGTAAACTGTGAGCTTGATGTGAAATTTAATAATTATTCAAAAAGTACTTTTATCCTTAGATAGCTACAGATGAAAAGAATGAATATTTTAATCTTTTTAATGGGCACAAAATATAGTAACAATAAAAGATTTTAATATGACTTAGTATTTATATCGGTATTGTTTTTGGAATAGCTAGAAATTCTAATATAGTCTAAATATAGGGCTGTCACGTGTCAAGGTTCCCTCGGCCACGTCCACTAGTGCCCTGAGCAGGCGGCAGGACATATGGATGTTGTGCATAAATGGCCACTGTGCATGCACAGATTTCCCAAAAGCATGTGTGGAACAGCACAGATGTGCTGTGCATGTGCAGATCATCTGAACACGGAAAATGCACGTATTTCTGAAGGGGATTTTCTAGGAAGGCAGAAAATACAGAGATAGAGAAAAAAGAGGCAATAGCCCTCTTAGAATATAAATATTTATAAATTACCTAAACAATTAGTAACAATGTTGAGAAATCCAAGTATTCAGAAGTCAGGAGGAAGACCTTAAAAATGAGATTGGTTTATGAACTAAGATCTTATGGATAACAAACGTGCTTTTTCTTTTTGTCCTCTGGTTTCTGAGGTCTTACAGTGCACTGCCTTCACATTTTTAGGCTTAAGTTTAGAAAGTGTGTGTGTGGAGTTGTTTGTTTGGTTTAATTAAACCTGTATTTCCATGTAATCACAACTCCAAATGCTCAGGCATTCAGAATAACCTCAAATACCATGAGAATTCCAGTAACATCACAAGACTTGACAAAACTGTTATAACTTCTTGGGGCTACATTCCAAATTTCCATAGTATTTTATAAAATGAAAATTTTATATAACTTGTTCAAGCATGCTAAGGGGAACAAGCATCTTTATGCCATTGCATGATTCTCGTAAGTAAATTAGGGAGTTGATGGAAATATTTGAACTTTCAACATGCAACTGAAAATGCTTTCGGACCACTAAACAAAATATTTTGTTAGAAATAGATCCTGTCATTAAAATAGATCGTAATACAGCCATATGCTGTTGAAATCTATGCCTGATGGAAGGTTTACTTAAGCTGATACTATGGACAGATGAGAGGGTGACAGTAAGCGTGGACCATTTAAAACTAGATCAACCCTGGTGTGTTCTGTAGACGTATCTCAGCCCGTTCTCTGAATAGGGCATTGGAACTAGTGCAGGATGTTTTCCAGCTTGTTCAGACCTGACTTTACTTTTGACTCTCAATGAACTGTATATGCACTAATGTGACTAAAAAAGACACTGTATAATATGTAGATAATGTGGTGATGACTAGTGCAGAACAGACCTAGATAAATGCCTGGATAAGGCCGAGAAAAGATAAGATTGTTCCACAGTATTGTTTTTTAATTGCTTTTTAATTTACCCCTGGAGTGCCCATATTATAATCTGCTGCACAATTCTGCGTGAGACTATTCATCTTTAAAACAGTGACATTTAAAAAAGAAACCATGAAACTCCTTTCACATGCAGGCTGCAGTTCAGTGAACTGGATGAATGATCTTTCCACATACCCACGGGCATGCACAGCTGAATATAGATCACCCAGAAAAACTGCCAGCCATACATATTGAGATCTGGGCACTCCTTCCTCCGTTCCAGCTCAGGTTCTCTTCAGAGAATTGCAGTTGCAGGTGCTGACAGCACTGTTGCGTGTTTTGGGCCGAACACAAATTAAGAACAACCAATAATCTTGTTTCCTTTCCAGTGAGCTCAGTGAGCATCTAAATAGGACAGGCTTTGTAAGGTGGGCTGAGAAACATGGCTGTTGCATATGTTGTACCCACATCTGGGGCCCAAGGGAAGACTCAGAAGAACAATGTAGGATGTACTGTATAAAAATATGGGACTTTGGAGTTAACAAAGCGTTATCTCTCCTGACTTCCAAGATACTGCATTAGGAAAGGCTGAACCAGCGCAGATTAGACCGGTGTAGCTATACTGGCAAGTCACTCCTGTACAAACACGCTTTGTGCTACTGACAACGTGCTATTGCCAGTGGAGTCTCCCGAGCAAAATCCAGAGATTCTTTCAGGTTGTCCTCAATCCCTCTGCAAATTCCACCTTTTGCCAGGATGGCGTTTGGCCTCCAGTGGACACCATGACACAAGGACAAGCATCTAGTCCAGACAACAGGCACAAGCCTTGTTAAGAGCAGTGTGCCCATTCGCTTGGCATGAGACACCAAGGATGGAACCAGCATGGCACCGTGTGGTTGTGGGATAAGATAGCCTGAGAGCAGGGACAGAGTGATGAGAAAACAGAGGAAACAGAACTTGGAGAATTGGGGGAACATGAGAGATGAAGGAAAGGAAGGCTTGGAGTTGAAATGTGGTGCTTTGGGCACTTCTTTGTCCTCATCATCATGGGGGACTGAGACTGGATGTGATGAGAGGCCAGTTCTACCTCAAGTGTGGAGAGATGCACTAATGGGAGCGGGAGCTACAGCCTCCCTAAGTCCCAGTCCTCAGCACATCTGGCCTGGGTGCACAGGGAAGACTGTGTTTAAAGCTCAGAGGAGGCTCTGTTGGAGAACGAGGTTGAGTCTGGTCTAGGCGAGACAAACTGGAGCCTGGCAGCTTTATTTCCTACTCTCCCTACTGGTCCCTTGAACCTAGAGGCACCTCTCCAGCGGAGCAGTGGTGACAACTCTGGAGGAGATGAGCTGCCGGCAGCCTTTTCTGTCCCAGAGATGTGCAGAACTGCTGAAACCTCTTAGTTTTAGGTGGCCCCGTACTGCAGACACTTCCCAGGCAGGGCTATAATGATGTAAGCAAAACCAGTGAATATTTCAGTGGAAAAACAATTGCTAGTGGAGTCTCCTCTTGGTGCCTGAGCAGACTGGGGGGACAGGCAGTCCCAGAGCCAGAAGTGAGGTGGGTTTCTCTCCCAGCTCTGGAGCTGCTCTGGCTTTGTCCCGCGGCACCAGGCGCATGGGGTGGCCGGCAGCAGGGCTGGCTTGCAAGGCGGGATTTGCATTTCCCTGGCACTGGTGATGTCAGGGGCCTGCCTCTGCGAGGTCCCCCGGGGCTGCGAGGACAAAGGGGAGCAGGAGGCTTGGAAACAACAAAGCTCGAGGAAAGAGAGAAGCCAAGTTTTAAAAAGCGACGCATTCAGCATGCTTAGTCATAGATACACAAACGCAGGAGGGCTGGCAGAGGCCTATTTTCATCCTGAAACTCCCCCTCACGTCCCAGACTTGCTGGGCTGTGTTTGCTGTTGAGATAACATCCCCTTCCCCCACCACCCACAGATTACTGAAGGAGCAGCCGTTGCAAAAGGAAAAAAAAAAAAAAAAAAAAGGCAGTTGCCTCGCTCTGCCTGCAGGAGAAATGTCAGGAAGTGTCTGATGGTGGGTGGGATGAAAGGAGGAAGCTGAACTCTAAAGAGAATATTCTAGCTCTGCTCGTGCAAACAAATGTCCCTCTGTATTTTGCTTGATAAGAACATCCAGGAACAGGTCTTCCTGCGTGCAGGCAGGACGAGAGTGGAGTAGGCACACATCTCTGAGGGATTTGATTTGTACACGCTGTGTTATCCAAAGCACTCCATGAACTGGAGGGTGAAAAGATGTAAACAGCTAGGAAGAAATACAAGCGTCATCAATAATTAATAGTGTCTTTTTGTAATGAGAATGATCCAGTATTAATCATGAAGTTGATTTCTATTTGGATGGATTTGAGGGTGTATATGAAATTTGGACCAGGATTTAAGTCCAGTGCAATCATGCTTTTCTTCTAATTACAATAATTATAAATCTATTCTTCATCTTCTTTTTAAGTCTAAATAACACAGGCTTTTGTTTCCAAACATGCCAGACATCGGTTTTTGCACACCAAATATGGCAGTTCTCAGATCCCCAAATCGAATCTGGTTATAAATACAAAGGAAATTGTTTTCATTCATTGTCACTGTGCAACGCTGTGGAAATGAGAAAATAAGCCTGGAACATAGATAATGATAAGTACACTGGATTTCTAAAACCACAGAGTCAACAGCGATGAAGGAACT
The DNA here is from genome assembly GCF_035582795.1 of Mycteria americana. Taxonomy (NCBI): domain Eukaryota; kingdom Metazoa; phylum Chordata; class Aves; order Ciconiiformes; family Ciconiidae; genus Mycteria; species Mycteria americana. Next base: position 1,842,175 of record NC_134385.1, read on the forward strand.
TGATTGCATACATCATGAAATATTCAAACAGATAGTGACCAACATGTGGAAATGTGGTATCTAGACTTTTACACCTAATTCTGTATTATAAACAGCTGATGCTACTCTGCATCAGTGACTCTCAATCTTTTTTACTCTGTAGCCTTAAAAATTGTCCGTATGCCATCCACAAGTCACTGTTTCTTGCAGTACTTTTGAAGCTTGCTTTTTGTACTGGGTGATCTGTTGTGAAAAAGTCTATGGCAGAAGCACAAAACTCAGAGGGAGAAGAGAACTGGCTTTCTTATTTAACTCTAGACTATCAGCTAGATACGTCCTCAAGACATGGATGTATCTAGTCCATAGCAGATTGCGGGTGGAGGTTAGCATAGAGAGCAAACAGGAAACTCATCTTTGTTGCAGTAGGTATTCTTACACGGTCATTAACTATTTTCCAGCTATGTTCACGTCTTGTTTGTGCTACTGGTATAGATTTATTGGCAAGTTTTTCTAACGGAGATCCAGTTTATAGTAACAGAAGTTTTGTATGAGGCTCACAGCAGATTCTCGTGTCAAGGCACAAGAGAGGAAATACAAATTTTCTCTTTGCTTTTGTGTCTTTGCTTTTGTTTTTTCATCTGCTCTTCTCTCCTTGCTGAAAATCTACATTCCCACCCCACGTGAACTTCCTTCCTGCAACATAGCCCTGTGCTTCTTTGATCAGCAGTGGAAGAGTTAGTGTTGGCAACAAGCTGTCATCTCCCAGCACCCAGAGTAAGATTGGGTGAGATTAGTAAGACCTCAATGAGACATTGTTTCAGACTGCTTGCAGGCTCTGCTAGGCATTGTGATACCATGATGTTTAGACAGTATTATTTGCCATAATAAGATGCCAAAACTAATTAAACAAAAAAAAAGTGAACTGTTAGACTTCTGAGTGTGCTCAAGGTCACAAATTTTGCCTGGGATAGGGGTCAGGTGGTCAGACCTGTAATCCTCTGGGAAGTATGTTCGACTGCCTGATGCTACAGCAATAGTAATTTTCTCTTTGTCTTCTGAGAGTTACTGAAAAATGACATGAATAATCTATGGAGTTGTTTGGCCATTTCTGTTGTTTGGAGACCTCCTCTTGATTCTTTATTGTAAGGTACGCAGGAGTGCCCACTTACAAACTCTGGTTGCTGCTTTTTAACATCATCCTGAATTTCGTGGTGTGACTACATCACTTTTTCCAAATGCAGAATAAAACTGTTTATTTGAATACTTCTACCATTTTCATGTAATGAAAAAGAGGTTTTCTAATTTTCTTATGGTTATCTCCTGTATGTTTCCAATGTTCCCCCTTTTGTGTGAGTTTATGTTTCGGAAATAACAGTGGATTAAGAAAAATGCACAGAGAAGACATTGGCAGTCTTTAAATTTTTAAGAAAGTCATGGCAGTCTGATGAAATACAGCATTGTGAGTCTACTCACTTTTTCTGCCCCACTTACATTCTTTGCATAGCCAAACATTAACCAGAACTGCAGTTCAGAACTGCTGGTATTTTTGCAGAGCTGATATATGTGTTTTCTGTTGAGTGCTTGTCTCATCTGTAAGAATGAAGAACAGGATTCTCTTTAGCAGCTACCTCCCATTCTTGTCACATATTTATTGCCGGTGACAAAATTTTAAATTCTCTTAATAGAAGAAATGGAGCTGTTAACGGGAGGGCAGCAGGATAAATTTTAGTCATGCATATCTTGTTTCTCCCCACAGCTCAAGGAAATGTGTAGGTTGATGGCTTTGTTGTACAACTCTGCTGAGTGCTTCTGCAAGCCAATAAGCATCCTTAACTCCAATTGACTTCATTGGAAACGGAGGGCTCTTGGAACCTCCTGGAAGACAGACTTGGCATGCTCAAGTGTGCCTTCAGCAGACATGCACAGTGTGTACACTCTGCCCACTGGCAGAACACAGCTACTGCTGAGAGAGGAGAAAACAAGCAGCCAGGGGATGGAAAGACCAGTTGTTCCAGTGCTCAAGACATCAGATTCCTCTTCTTGCCTTTCTATGGATTGTGTGATCTTGGACAAGTCACAGGACTTCCCAATCTTGGAGCTCTCTATTTTTAAGCCAGGGTATGAAGTGAAACATGTCAAAGGTAATGAGGTGGTCAGATACAATGGCAGTGGGAACTGCATGAGTATGAACAATAAGTAGTTGCACTTCTCAGGTTATAGTAGCAGTGTGTAACACTTCTCAGGTTATAATAGCAGCATATAACATTTCCTTCTTGGGTTCAATGATTCCATCGATTCTTTTTTCAGGCCCCGTGCTTGTCTTACCCATTCAGTCTCACCAACCAAGTCCTCCCTCATGAAGACTAGAATACAAAGCGGTGTCAGAAAAACCACTGAGGAGTAAAGCAGTGTTCTTGGATCCGCTAAGTAGTGCAAAGTAATTGTAAACAGGCTAGAGATTCCCCCTGTGACCGTCCACACCAGCTGCATTGCCCATCGTGGGAAGGGTAGGGAGAAGAGGAACAGGGAAAGAGAAAAGAGGGGACATGACTGGGGAAGTTTCCTGTTGCAGTTCCTCACTGGTCTGGTGAACGCTTCTTTCACAGAAAGAAATCTCTTTTGTGACTTTGATGCTAGTTTGGATTTTGACAGAGGACTCAAAACTACTGCTACTTAAAACATTTCAGTAACTTAATTTAGTTCAGAGAAATTAGAAGCAGAAAATCCTGAACTTTAACCCTTCCAGGTTGAGAGAACACAGTCTCCAGCAGAACTGTGAACTTGTGGTGTCAGTAGTGTTCAGATAGCAGACTTCCCTTCCCAATATTACCTTTTTTGTAGACGCTTGAGCCTGATTCGGATCTCTTTTGTTCCATCAGGAATCACGATTATATCCACTGAAATGAGTGATGTTACTGTGCAAAGACAATCAACCCCTCCTTCCCTTCTTTCAGTCTCTAAATTTGCTTGACTATCACTGTAATCTCTTATCTGGCCCTGCATTACTTTCACTCATCTGGGTTAAAAAATGACCTAGAGGCATATTTGTCATGGAATACAGGAAAAACCTCTTGGAGAACAGATTTAATCTGTGCTCAAGGAGGGAGTGAAAACAGTGCAGGAGGCAGAGGAGAACTCCCATCATCAAGTAAGTGCCACAGGAAAGTTGCTGAGAGCTCTGCTGTGCGGCTGAATAGCTGTTACAGCAGCTATTAGCCACTCCTTTCATCCTGCCTCTCAGCTTTATGTACCAGATGTTGCTGTAGGCATTTTACTTCCTCCTTTATTCTATAAAAGGTGACGCTGTTATTCATGAAACTGTGTTGAGCCCTAGAATAATGAAACCGTTCTGCAGAAATCCCTGTTGTTCCAGATGGGTTTATCCAAGTGCACCAAAGGCTTGACTAGCCGTGCCTGCAGCAGGGTAAGGACGCTAGCCTGTACCTTCCGGGTGCCTCCTTGCTCTCATCTCCCTGTCCACTCCTTCTTTTCCTCTCTGATTTTTAAAACTCCTGAGCATCTCTAGTTCTGTGACTACTTGAATTTGTGCAAACAGCCATTAAACTGTTTCTTTCTTGGTCAAAAATGTCCAGGGAATGCCCAGGGAATGCAGACACAGCATCTCCTTACAACGTTTAATTGCTTCTTTAGTGGTGGTACATGTTACTGTAATTCATGCAATTTTACTGTTTGTACATGGGACACTTACAGAACTGCATGGGGTAATTATTCTTAATTAGCAGGTTGGACACATGCCGCTCTTTCCTCCTGCAATCTGCAATTAATAATATAGATATAATGCAGATTTCTTCTTGTCAGTCTTCTGTTTATGTTTGTAGGAGGAGGAAATGGTTTAGGGAAAAATGATCTAAATCAACCACCTGCTGAGATCCGTGCTTTTCTTACCTGAAGATTACCCTGCACTCGATGGCAGCCGAGACATTCATAACTTCAGACACCTCAGTGTCAGCCTGATTCCCTCTTTCATATATTCCTCTAAGGCCTGCTACAGGTCTTTTTCTCTCTTCAGTCATGGACCACTTCTTACCACAGCTTGATTCACTTTTGTAGATCAGTTGCACAGTATGAAAAATCTTCAGAAGTAGTAGCACTGGTGTTATCTTTTAAGTAGATACTAATGTTTTGGGGGAGGGAAAGGTCTTGAGTTCTCCCTCCTTTTTTCCTTCTCCCAGCAGCCCCTATTAAACTAAAGTAATGTATGTATGCACTAACCATCCCAATAACCAGATCAATATGAAGTAAGGAGAAATTGGGACCAGCGCTGTTTAACATCTTTGTTGGCAACATGGATAGTGGGATCGAGTGCACCCTCAGCAAGTTTGCTGACAACACCAAGCTGAGTGGTGCGGTCGACACGCTGGAGGGAAGGGATGCCATCCAGAGGGACCTGGACAGGCTTGAGAGGTGGGCCCGTGCGAACCTCATGGAGTTCAACAAGGCCAAGTGCAAAGTTCTGCACATGGGTCGGGGCAATCCCAAGCACAAATACAGGCTGGGCAGAGAATGGATTGAGAGCAGCCCTGAGGAGAAGGACTTAGGGGTGTTGGTTGATGAGAAGCTCAACATGACCCGGCAATGTGTGCTTGCAGCCCAGAAAGCCAACCGTCTCCTGGGCTGCATCAATAGAAGCGTGACCAGCAGGTCGAGCGAGGTGATTCTCCCCCTCTACTCTGCTCTGGTGAGACCCCACCTGGAGTACTGCATCCAGCTCTGGGGCCCCCAACATAAGAAGGACATGGACGTGTTGGAGTGGGTCCAGAGGAGAGCCACCAAGATGATCAGAGGGCTGGAGCACCTCTCTTATGAAGACCGGCTGAGAGAGTTGGGGTTGTTCAGCCTGGAGAAGAGAAGGCTCTGGGGAGACCTTGTAGCAGCCTTCCTGTACCTGAAGGGGCCTACGAGAAAGCTGGAGAGGGACTTTTTACAAGGGCACGTAGTGACAGGACAAGGGGTAATGGCTTTAAACTGAAAGAGGGTAGATTTAGATTAGATATAAGGAAGAAATTCTTCACTGTGAGGGTGGTGAGGCACTGGAACAGGTTGCCCACAGAAGCTGTGGATGCCCCATCCCTGGAAGTGTTCAAGGCCAGGCTGGATGGGGCTCTGAGCAACCTGGTGTAGTGGAGGGTGTCCCTGCCCATGGCAGGGGGGTTGGAACTAGATGATCTTTAAGGTCCCTTCCAACCCAAACCATTCTATGATTCTATGAATCTATGAAGTACTACAGAGCCGCTTCAAATGTTATCGCAGTTGTCATAAAGAGTTTCCAGTCTCAGACACAACGTTTATTTACAGTGGAACATACTGGGGAGAACATCTCAAGCTTTCTTCCTCAGTGTTTGTTTTTGTATGAAAACAGCAAGCTGCCTAGTGTGAATATTTACAAAATAGGTGATTGTTACCAAAGGTCATTTTTATTTCAAGTCCTCATAGCGACATTGAGGTTTCTTTGATTTCAAGCCCAGGATAAATACTCATATTGCAGTTACAAAACATGTAATCATATCCTGGCCTCTACTAGACAACGTAGAAATTCAAAGCTACTTTGTGGACTTCACGATAAGTTGTACAGATTTTTGCAGGACTGGGAGCAGAATTATACTCTATTTCTTTCAAAGGATGCTAAAAATTAATAGCTCCCTAAAATGCAGTTCACTTATACTTAGGACACAACAAAGGCAAAAACAACCCTTTTACACTCATTAGTTTTTGTTGCTTCCTGAACAGCCACAACCAGGTGTGACAGCGAGGCAATGCCAGTTGTTTGTGTGCAGTGAGAGCCAGTCCCAAATTTCTTCTTCCAGCGCTTTAACCTCTGAGACACCTCGTGGTGGAAACATTTACTGCTCGTAGAGGGGCTGACATCTCGGAGAGAATCCATTTTAAAACAACTTGGGGCTTCCATTCTGCTGCGCGTGGAAGTGGTCGAGGTCATACAGCCAGTACGATACTGATTTCGGGAAAAGATCGATCCAGAGCAGATTTTTATTTTAAAAAGGTAAAGCCACAAGGAAATTCATTTCGTTAAGAATGAAGTCAGCCTTTGACTGCCCAGGGCTTCACAAATATTTATGAGATTGATTGATAATATTTTATCACAACAATGCAACAGTTAGGGTTTCTGTGCAGATAGAGCAAACACGTGGCTTTCGCTTGGGTTTCACAGGGGGTTTGGTTCTTGACCCGAAACTGAATGTGAAACATCAGTGGGAGCTTGGGCGCGTGATGGATGGAAACCCACGTGAAGCGGAAGTATAAAAATGTCACGTCTTTCTAACGTTAGCACGTCTCCAGTGCAACACCGCTGAAACCAGTGACATTAAATAGACGGAAAGCACTTTCGGCCTGTTTTCTGTGTGAGAACGTGGGATATAGGGCCCATAACCGCTATGAATTTTTACAGCTGCTTTATTTTTCTAGTGAGAGTATGCTGTTCTCAGTTTTGGGGAATTGACATCCACTTTCTTGTCAGCAGAGGCGAGAGCGCAGCGCTGCGTTTACAAGGTGTTTGTGAACGTGGATGGCTGTTCTCGGCCGAGGGTTCAGTTTTGGTACTTCTCTGTCCCGCTTTTCAAACGAAACGGAGTGAAAGCGACCTCCTACATTGCAGCTGGGTTTCCACTACCATCCTTGAATGAATAAATAGGAAATTTTTCGTATCAAATTTGCTTTCAAAGTACAAGCGACGGCTGCCGACCGCGTTAAAAGTAGCCAACTGTATTTATTGGAAAATACATTTATTTGAAGTTTTTCCAGCTGAAGCCTGTGGCTGCTCAGCCGGGGGTGCCATAAGGCCCCGCGGCTCTGCTTCGCCTGCGGGCGAGCGGCCTCCCGCAGCTGGCGGGCCGTCGGAGCCGCCGGGCCGGGCCGGGGGCCGTGGCCTGCGCAACCCGTGGCTGCCCCGGCCCGGCGGCCGTGTACGGGCGGCCCCTCCGCCGGGCCCGCGGGCTGCCGTCCGACTGACTCCCCGGGCAGCCAATCGCAAGTCGGGCTTCTTTCGTGACTTCGCCTCCCGCCGATCAAACTGCCCAATCAGCACACAGGAGGTTAACGGATCATCCCGTGCTAACGTCGGCGGTCAAATGAGCCAATCGACAGAGGGCAGGTTCTTTACCAATGAGATCAAAGAGTTAGCGGAATAGGGACATGCAATTCGTGACTCCATCTATCAGTCATCGCTGCCGCGGCCGGTGGTTGGCTAGTGAGGAGGAGGGGGTGGTTTCCGGGGGCGGGGAAACTATATTAGGGGCGGACAAAGGCGGCGGCGAGGCCGTTCAGCTCGCCGCCATTTTGAGCAGCGGGCTCTGAGGAGTAGCAGTCGCGGCGGGAGCACCTCTCCTCCTCCTCCCTCCACCACCACCATGTCGCGGGATCGGTTCCGTAGCCGTGGCGGCGGCGGAGGCGGCTTCCACCGGCGCGGCGGCGGCGGTGGCCGCGGCGGCCCCAACCACGATTTCCGCTCTCCGCCGCCCGGCATGGGTATGGGCCAGAACCGCGGCCCCATGGGGGGCGGCCCGCAGGGCCCGGGCGGCCCGCCGGGCGGAGGCCCGAAGCCCGAGCCTCCGAAGCCGCCCGCGTCGACCTCTGCTCCGCCTTCTTCGTCCTCTTCAGCCGCCGCCACCACGGCGGGGCCTGCCGGCAGCCAGGCCGGCCCGGGAGCGCCTCCGCCGTCCGCGCTGCCTGCGGGGCAGCCGCCGCAGCAGCAGACCCCGGTGTCGACGCCCTCCTCGGCTCCCTCCGGCCCGGGGGGGCAGCCGCAGCCCAAGCCGAGCCCCAGCCCCACCCCAGCCGGCGGCCCTAAGAAGGGACAAGGACAGTCGCCCGGCGGCGGGCCCAAGGGACCGGGCGGCCCCCAGCAGGGGCCCGGCGGGCCGCACAAGGGCGGGCCGGGGCACCGCGGCGGGCCGGGCGGAGAGCCGCGCGGCCGCGGGCAGCAGCACCAGGGACAGCAGAGCCTCTCCTCGCAGCAGGGCTCAGCCGGCGGCGGCGGCGGCGAGAAGCTCTCGGACGAGGTGAGTCATGGCCCCCTCCCCCTGCCCGAGCCACAAGATGGCGGCGGCTGCGGCCGGGCACGGCGGTTCCGCGCGCCCTCGCCGCCATCTTGAGGGGAGGAGCGCGGCGGCGGGGGGCCCGGGAGAGGCGAGCCGAGAGGGGCGGCGGCGGCGAGCGCAGCCGGCCCGCGGGGACGCCTGAACGTGCTGTGCGTGTTCCCTAGGTGCCTAGGCAGCTCCCGACTGCGGCCTGAGGGGTCTGTGGCAGCATGGGTTTGTATTCGCTTGCGGCGCCCTGGAGGTGCTCCGGGCTTCCTGGCGGGAGAAGGCCGCAGCTTGGCGGTGCAGGTGGCGGGGCTGCAGGCAGTGATGGCTCGAACTGGTCTGCTTCTTTGTAGGGATTTAAAGCAAACCTCTCTCTTCTGAGGCGACCGGGGGAGAAGACCTATACTCAGCGTTGCCGCTTGTTCGTTGGGAATTTGCCGGCTGATATAACAGACGAAGACTTTAAAAGACTGTTCGCCAAATATGGGGAGCCAGGAGAGGTTTTTATCAACAAGGGGAAAGGCTTTGGATTCATTAAATTGGTAGGCTTTTGTACTGTACGTCCATCCATTTAATTCTCACGAAATAGTAATTTACAACGTGGTTTTCTAAAACTGGATCTTAAACTTTTCCTCAGGAATCTAGGGCTCTTGCAGAAATTGCGAAGGCAGAACTGGATGATACCCCCATGAGGGGTCGACAGCTTCGTGTTCGGTTTGCCACACATGCTGCTGCTCTTTCAGTGCGTAATCTTTCACCCTATGTGTCCAACGAGTTGCTGGAGGAAGCTTTTTCCCAGTTTGGTCCAGTGGAAAGAGCTGTTGTGATTGTAGATGATCGAGGTAGATCAACAGGAAAAGGCATTGTTGAATTTGCATCAAAGCCAGCTGCAAGAAAAGCATTTGAACGGTGTACTGAAGGAGTGTTTTTGTTGACAACGTAAGTATTTTACTGCTTGGAATTTTTAGCTTTTAAACTGAATAAAATTTTGGCTTCTAGTTTTTCAGAATGGAGATTCTTATGGAAAAGTAAAATGAGTATTCTTTTGTTCAGCACTCCTAGGCCAGTTATTGTGGAGCCATTGGAACAACTGGATGATGAAGATGGTCTTCCAGAAAAGCTTGCTCAGAAGAATCCGATGTATCAAAAGTAGGCATTATCTTTTGGTGTAAAGAGTATACAGATGATGTATGTAGTATTGTCCCAGACTGTGAAGGGGATGGAGTAATTTTTCAGAAACAGGCTTTGAATTTTGAGTAGTACTTTCAGTTCTTGTTTTTTTGGCAGTAGTTTTTTTTAGATAATGCAACATGCTGATTTGTTTAGTATGTTCACTAAGCATTGCAGAGGTGATTTTCTACATTGCATCACAATTAAACAGTAAAGCCTAAATAGGAGCCCAACAACATGTTTTTTGGTATATGTAGAAACTCTTGAAAATCTGACTTCAACTGTTTGCTCATCCTGTTGTTGAGAAGTGTCACCTCACTTAAGGTGTACCTCATGTTGATGATCCCATAGGGAATTTACAAACTGATGTTTATGGTACAAAATGAGAAATCAAGTAAAATTTTAACTCATTCCATGATTAAAAAAACCTAGTTGCCTGTGAGTTTGCCTTTTGAAGTTGTTGACCACTGGGTGTGGAAGAGTAGATAAGAGTCTGCAGGAGTCTTTTCCTAAGTAGCAGTTTTAGGTGAGGATCTGTGCATTAAAGCTGTTTGTTGTAGAAATGTTGTCTTTTCCCAGATCACAAAAGGGAGTGCAGGGGGGAGATCCAGTCAGTCTTGTTTGTATGAGAAAGTGTTCAAAATTACTTGCTTTGATGAAAAACTATAAACAGTTTATAGGTAGTGTCTTTGAAAACAGTGTAGATTAGTGTTCCTAAAATGTTGAAATACTTTACATTGCTAATGTATGGAAAGCTTTTGAACTTTCCTAGTTTTGTTCCATTAATTACTGAATCTTAGACTCCAGTTTCTTTATATGACAAAAGAAACTGTTGGCCCTCAGGCATTTTGAAAACTGTTTAAGTTAAAGTGAAGGTTATTACTTGCCTTTGACACAAAGTGCTTTGGGTAAGTTGGCACTGAAAAAATCCATCTCTCCATATGCTGTTGTTTTGAGCAGCTGTACCTACTTGGGCAAAGGCCTGTCTTGTTTGAGGATTTTGCACCTGGCAGTTGCCAGCAGTGGAGTGTCTAAGGAAGAAGTTAAGAACAAGATAAACATGCAGTAGAACTGTAAGTGGGAAGATTTGCTTGGATGTGATAGTGCAGGAATCTCTGTATTTGCTACGGTAGTCATAGAATTTATTTATATTAAATGCTGCTGTTTAAGTGTGTAAAATGCTGTACTGTTATCAGCATTCTGTCACAGCAAGTTTTCTGTCACATAGTTGTGAGGTAGTGTTTTCAGGGCTCCTTTGATGTTCCCTGAGAATTCTGCTGTTCTGCTTGTGATCTTTTACTGACCTTCAGTTTCCAGGTTTACCCAGTATGAATGAGCATCTTCCTTTCTGCAGGGAAAGAGAGACTCCTCCCCGTTTTGCTCAGCCTGGCAGTTTTGAATTTGAATATTCCCAGAGGTGGAAATCTTTAGATGAAATGGAAAAACAGCAGAGAGAGCAAGTGGCAAAAAACATGAAAGATGCCAAGGACAAACTTGAAAGTGAGATGGAAGATGCTTATCATGAGCATCAGGCAAACCTCTTGCGTCAAGGTAATTGGCTCTGAATTCTATATCATCTTTTTGCTTTAAATGCTGGCTTAAATGTCAGGATGTTTAATGGTTTAATGAATAAATTCACGCTTCTACTGCTAACTTGAGAATTTCAGGCTTAAAAAAGAGCAACTGGTAGTTTTTCAGTTTTTACTTAAATGAAGTCTTGTTAAGAATAGTGACACTCAGAAGGTAGCTGTCTGCCATAGTGCAGAGGTTGGTCTAATTAAAATCTGAGTTTAAATCTGACATGAGTTTGTGAAATAGCTGGTGACAAGTTTCATCTCTGCAGACCTTATGAGGCGTCAGGAAGAACTGAGACGTATGGAAGAACTCCATAATCAAGAAATGCAGAAACGCAAGGAAATTCAACTGAGGTTGGTTTGGCTTTCGTGGGATTTCTTAATGTTACATTTGGGGTTTTTTTCCAAATGACTTCTATATGAAAGTTTTTATTTTTCAAGAAAGACCATTGCTGCTTCAGTTTGTGTATGAGGGATTGAACTGCAGTGTAAGTTTTTCCTTGAGTATTTGAGCATCATAGTGTGTCTTTTGCTTAAGTGTAATCATTCAGTGCCTTTTAAATTGCTCATGCAAGTGATGTTGATAAGTGTTGAACGTGTTTCACTCCTGGGGTTTAACAGTCTGCTTTGGGATGATCAGGCAGGAGGAGGAGCGTCGCAGGCGGGAAGAGGAAATGATGATACGCCAGCGGGAGATGGAAGAACAAATGAGAAGACAGAGGGAAGAGAATTATAGTAGAATGGGTTACATGGATCCAGTAAGTGAAATCATGATTCTTATGTGAACACGTTTTTTGGATACATTACCATGTTCACGGTTTTTTGGATGTATTTTCAAGATTGATGCATTTTGCTTCCTTTAGGTTAGATAATGCAATGTCTTTGTGTAGGTGAAATGGTAGTAGTTGGCTGTACGTGTGCTTTATCTCCTGAAAGGTATGGATTTCAAGTAGTTGATTATCCGTGCTAAAAGTTGTTTCTTCTATGCAGAGGGAGAGAGACATGAGAATGGGTGGTGCCACCACAATGAACATGGGAGGTAAAGAATTTTTAAATAATTGCTTTATGTGGTTAACTTAGAAATTGTCAGAATATGATTATATATTTCTCTTTTAGATCCTTATGCTTCTGCAGCCCAGAAATTTCCACCTCTCGGAGGTGGTGGCGGCATAGGTTATGAAGCTAATCCAGGAGTTGGCCAAGCAGCCATGAGTGGTTCTATGATGGGAAGTGACATGGTAATGTATCCTGTGGTGGCTTTAGTTTAGCACAAGGGAAATGATGTGGTTGGGAATTGAGTTCTCTACCAGTGTTCGGATGGTTGTGTGAATTTCACTGTTAACTGCTGACTTTCTTGTCAGGTGTTTAATATGAAGACGAGTGTGGCAGTATGTAGTGCTAGATTAGTTCTTAACCATTATAGTAGCTTACACAGTCGGAAGCTGTTTGTAAGTACGTTCAAATGTGCTGTTAAGCATATTTGCAATTAACTCTGACTTTATTGGACTTCGGAAATTCTGCGTCACTGTTAGGCTTGGAAGGATTTTTTTATAAATTCTAGAGAATCTGACAAATCTCATAATACGTATGTAGTTGCTTTTCAGTAATTTGACATTCTGTATTTATGGACAAGAGAGATTGTTGTTCTCCTTTCCAATGTGTAACGTTGCATTTATTTGGGCCCTTCCAAGCCTAGTTAGGATTGATGCATGTTGGTATGGGTATGCTGTTAATTCAAAAATCTGCGCTCATGTCTATTTAAGCAGCAGATTAACTTAAGTAATGAATGGTAAACAGCATATCACTTATTCTGTACGCTGATGTTTGCCATAGAAGAGCAGAAATGCTGTTTTTTAGCTTTAGGCATATTCCAGCGATCCTTGACTGTAGCCATTTTGTGGTTCCTATCTCACAGAGGAATGATAGCCCGCTCTTGTTTTGCCGTGTTAGGCATGACTATATAGGTAGAGTTTGTTAAAGCTACGGCATATCTCATGTTCTGAGGTATGTTTCCAAACTGTACTATTTTTGGCACACCATATGTGTGAATGGGCTTTCAGCCTGCTTGGTGTTATCACACTGAAGCAATACGGATGTAGATTAAAGAAATGCTTAATGGGTAGGATGGAAATCTATGTTGGTTTAGGTGGTGATATTAGTGTGCTTTCACCCCCCTCAAAGGGTGTACACTCTGTAGCACAAGCCGAAGTAAATGATTTTTGGGTGGGTTTAGGCCTCTGGCTTAATGTGGTGAGCTACCATAGTAGCTTGTCAGGTATCTTCCATTTTTTTGGGGAACCATAATGATAACTGCAGAGCATCATTGATTCAGTAGACAGTGCCGGTGGCCTTAATGTATCTATATAATCTACTGATATTTAAGCAGTTCCTAAGTTTCCCGTGAACAGTTAGGCAGTCTGCGGTGAATGCTGTGTACATTTTTCTCCTGAAAATCATGGTACAGGTGCATGCTGAACTTGTGTAATACTTGAAAACATGATATGGTCAAAAGGTGTGACATTAAGATGGTTTAACTGCCTTGAGTTTCTTAGGATGGGGATCTCTGCCACGCAGTGCTGTCACAGTTACTGGGCTGATATCTTTTAAACAGAATTGGAGATAAGCTTAAGCTGCCATGAATTAGGCAGAAAGAACCTAGATAATCTGTCTGAAATTCCTTTCTTGGAAGGATTGAAACTAACTTTCAGAAGTCAAGAACTTGAAGTGTGAATTTTCAGTTGCAGATACCTTTTGTAACAAACAACCTACCACTGTTCTGTTACTCGGTAGTGGAAAACTTGCTTGAAATGAAAGTTTAAAGCTATCTTTGACTTTATAATTTGTCAGTTCTGTAGATTGAACGCTGATCACACCTACTGATACAGTAACTGAATGAAGTACGTGCAACTAGAGGTACTAGTAAAAATGCCTGAAGTCTCTGCTTTACTGCAGGGTAATTTAGCTTTTACATCTTGGTGTGAAACCTTTCAACGCTGTGAAGTTGTGAATTTTGCAAGAGCTTGTGGTGAAGGTGGGGTGGGAAGGGAGATATTGACTGGATGCACACAACCCTTTGTGCATAGTTCTAACTGGAAACACTGAATAAATTGTAGTTCTTTGAACACGTTTTGCATATTATACAGCAGCAGTTCCGGAGTACGTGGGATTTAACAAATGCAAGTCTTTTGATCGAGCAATTGCGTTGGTTAGGTAAATCACTGGTCATTAGCTTTTTTCACATTTTTTTTTCTTCTTGCAATCCAGTAGTGCTCACAATCAGTTTTGGTTACTGCCTAAGGCCTCTGCAGTTTAGTCAGCAGACCGTAGTCTTAACCCCATCTTGAAAAGCACATGGTCTCTATTGCAGCACATGCCATTAACTGGTGAGTAGGCATTCTGTTTACAATGACATTTTATGAATGTCAGCTCATACTTCAGTGAACTGAAGATTCGTTCTCTGGCTAGGCTTATTTGGAAATGACAGTGATATAATCTAAGCTTTTACTGCACTAAAGGTGAGAAGTTTGCAAGCTATTTGCATTAACTTGGTTGAAAATTGCTAGAGCTCATTTGGAAAAGTTGTTAATTCACATCTGCACTAATGCTTACATTTCTAGCACTGCAGGGAGGATCTGTTCTTTGTAACAGATGTATGAGAATGCATCAAGTGGGAACATACCTCAAGGCATGTATTACAATAAACTAATTTTTAAATTACCCTTTTTTCCTTTCTATGTTCCCGGTACCTGTGGATCGGCTCAATGGTGATTGTATCGACGAACCTTGACTGCGGAACCTTCTAAAAATATATACTTAACACACATGGACATCAACTACATATAATGAACTGTTAATTCTGTTCCAATAGCGTCCTGAACGCTTTGGGCAGGGAGGTGCGGGGCCCGTGGGTGGCCAGGGTCCTAGAGGAATGGGGCCTGGAACACCAACAGGATATGGTAGAGGGAGAGAAGAATATGAAGGCCCAAACAAAAAGCCCCGATTTTAGATGTGACCTGTAGTTTCATTCCAGTTTGTTTTTGTCTGTCTTGTTTAGACACCAACTTTTTAATTCTTGCATTTTAGTAAGAAAGCTACGTTTTTATGGATGTTAGAAACTTACTGACCTAATATTTGTAAGTGGTCTGTTTGGGCGAGTACAATTTAATTATGTAATGCAGTGTTTCAAAGCAAATTTAGCTGTTTTTTTGATGTATAACGTCCCTAACTTGATGGCAGTGTACCTTGTGCCACTGAATTCCCAAAGTGTACCAACTTTTTTTTACTGTGCTTCAAATAAATAGAAAACTAAATGTAGTAACTCTTCTTGCCATTCGTGGTTAAACATACGAGGCTAAATACCACACCTTCCGCAGTAAACAAAGAGTCTTGAGTAGAGGTCAAACTAGACCGGGGTGTGGAACTGTAGTGAAGAGTGAGATCTCTTCCCGTAATGCCTCTAGCTTAAGATTGGGTCAAATAGTAGCCTAACTTTGCAGTAGGTGCAGATTTTTGAGCATTAATTGTGCTGCAATAAGGAAGCAAATGGAAATCTTGCAAGTGCTGTAAGATACAATAATTAAAGCTACACTGCAAGCAGTGCAGTATGTAATGAATTTCATATTTTAGCTATGGATAACGGGTGGTGGGATGGTAGCACTTACCACCTTGGCAGTTACTGCTTGGAATCTTTTAAAGACTTTAAGCAGAAGACTAGCAATGGTTATTTTAAAATAAACTCATAGAATGACTTGTATTGGCTGACTTCCTAACTAAAGGATTGTTAATGTGATATTTATATGTTCTTAAGCTGTCTGAGATTACAGGATCTGGCCTTGCTCCGTATTGTATACTTGCCTGAAATTGCTTGGCAAAAAGACCAGAAAGTGTTACTTGAGTGATTAAGGTTAACTTGCTTATGTCCTCATGCTAATTGAGTGGACTAATTTGCATAGTTCAGAATACGATTATTTGTATTATGGGGACTGCAGGAACTATTCTTAAATCATGTAGCTGGTGGGCAAATCCTAAAAACCTGTATGTAAAATACAGAAATTAGCTTGCTTGCATGATGGTTATCGCTCTTTTATTATTGATGTTTGGAGATAATGCATCAAAAGTAGTATCTGAATCTGGAGTTTAATAGTTAATACTACACCGTACAAATAAACTCCCTTTAAGGTTCTTTTGTAGAAGATTGATGAATTCGTTAGCTTGCTGTTCATTTTATTAAGCCCCAGAAGAATTTCAAAGCATTCTGGACTCATTGATAAGGTAGTTGCTTTGCTTATTATTACATTGTACCAGATAAGCTGGGAACGTGACTTCCCAGTGTAAAATACCTTGGTGTTAATGCAGGATACATCAACCTGCTTGGCACAAAGTAGGTAAACTTAGTTTGGCTGTACCTTCACACGATTCCCCAACTACCGAGCATTCTGTGAGTAGCTTTAATCTTCCAAAGATCTTTCCATTCTTTGTGCTAAGCATTGGCTAATTCTAAATTCTATGCTAAATTGTCTCTGCGGTTAAAACTTTAGTGTCAGATTGCAGTATTTTAGAGTGCAGGTGATCCCTCTTGAAGTACTCACTGTAAGTGCTGTTACTCTTTAAATGAAAAAATAGCATGTTGTGAAATGCTGACACCAGGTAACACTGACTTGGGAATACTAAGCGCACTAAATAGTGACTCAGCTTGTTTGGTGAATGCTTCTTATTTTCCCAGAAAAGTTTGGGGGTTGATAACATGCTACAACAACGAATTGCTATTCAGGAAATTCCGAATTGGCAGTTCCTAAACTGTGGACCAAGTATTTGGGAGTACTTGTATTGGATACTTAGTTTAAAAATCAGCAGTACCGATGCAATTTGCTTTATTGAAGTAGTATTAAATAATGCATATGTTTTCTGGAGGGTGTTCGTGGGACACCCGCAAAAGGTGAAGGTGTCTGAGATGGGGAATTCTGAACGTAAACATTAAATTAATTTTTTCAGTTTATTTTTCAGATTACATGTCATTCTTTATTAAAGAGATGCTGGTGCATATCCTAAAGTATGTTCTTTTGTAGTTCTGTAACTTGGAAGAGTGAAGGATGCTGATGTCCTTGTACCTTACAGAGGTTGTCTTTTGGTACCCCTGTTTTGTACGTAAGCTACTGTTGCTAGGTGTTAAAAATAGCTGAGTTGCAAAACCATGATTAGTAAATATATTGAAAGATTTGGCAGTTTTCAAAACATCTGAAAGTTTGGTTAAATCTAGCTTCGTTGTAGCTGCATAAGCAGAATTTCTAAAACAAGTTCTGCTCTGAGTTGCATGTATTAACCAGGCATACAGTTAACTAGCCAACTTCTTTTCAAGACCTTTTAAAGGTGGTGTCTTAAAAGCTGGCAAACATGTCAACTTTTAAAGTCTGATAAAGTTGCTAAATGTGGGAGGCGAGAAAGTTACGTTCCTTTGATCTGTTCCTATGAGGTTTTGGACTTTTTTCATAAAATCAGATTTATATAATTGAATCTTTAAAACCATTTAGAAAAGTGCTTCGTTGGTCAGACCTGTTTTTGGATGGTCTGGATCACATAACACATTTTTGTACTGGACTTGGAGGACATTGGCTGTTGCAATTTAGCTTGCTTTATCAAAATTGAGCCCATTTTGACACTTAGATCTCTAAAAACTGCAGCATGTAGAAACTGGTATCGTTATACATACATCTTCACGCTTTCTCAGAAATGAATACAGAATAATCTTACCTTCTGGTGTAGGCACATTACACTAATCATTTATACAGCTGATGAGAAACTGAAACTGCTTTTGAGATTTTGTGGTATTTTTGTGGTAGAAAAATTCTTGGCTTCTCCTTGGCAACCATTTACTGTGGCAGCAAGTTTTTGCTGGAGTTTGAGACTGCAATTTACACTTAAAACTAGTGGCCTGCTACATAACTGCACTTAGCCAGCATTTCTGCAGTTCATAACTGTGAGGAACGTAGTACCAGAAATGGCAATGGACATTAGGACCCGGATGTAGTATTCCTGCTTGCTCCAAGATTCTCATTGCCGACTGCATACAGGTAGGTAACAAGCAATATAATATAACTTGGTGACTTTCTATGTAATCTTATACTGTGGGTATTCTGACATCACACTTCTGACTGTGGAATTACAGTGCAGCACTCTTCATACCTGTATGTTAAGCTTGCATCAAAGCTGCGTGGTTTTCGGTTTTAAGCTTTGTCTTGTTCAGAGTCAATAAGCAACTTACTGTGATTCTTAGATAAGTATTTTCAGACCCGATTCCTTTGTACATATGACTCGGCTTGTGTGGATTTTTCTTAGTTCCGATGTAACGAAGATATTCTTAGAATGAGCTCTGTGGGGAAGAGGGAATGTGATCTTACACTCACCTAACTAGCCAACTAGGTGCTATCCGTGCCTAGAAAAGGACTGTTTAAACTTTCTGCAGTGACAAAATGGCCCATCTGCAGTGCATCCCTTTGTAGAGTCTTGGCTTGGTAGGAAATGCGTTAGTAATCACTGCTCTAGCCTGGTGTGCACTACGTGATAGTCACTTACTTAAAGCTTGCCAATACAGTCAGCTTTGAGACTGATGTGGAATATTTTTGAGTGCTTGAATGAATATCCCCGTGAGTAGTTTCATAGAGCCTATTGGACATGTCAGTTGCCTTTATTTTAATATTTGATTGACAAGCATAATACATTCCTCTGCCTTTAATTGACAGTGGTGAGATTCTGTATTTCTGCCTCGTAGAGTCATCTTGGTAGTGTAATGCTCAATTTAATTTTTCATCAGTCTTGGGGATGTAATTCTAAACTCTTCATTACTAGAAATACTGAATGTAGTGTTTCAGGATTAACATGCTTACATTTCCAGACATCCAGACATGCTGATCTCCAGCTCTTTTGCATTAGCTCTTGAACCTGAATTTCAAGGTCCCTTGTTTCAGCACATGATCTAGCTCTTGGCTGATGCTCAGTTTATTTCGGAGGTGTTGTAACGTGTTTTCCCGCTTGTTCTGCAAAGTTCTGCTTTGCATACTTGTTTCTGGTATTATTGTCACATTTGGACCCTTCTGTGTTACCTTCCAGGCAAGACTCTTGCTGGTGAACAGGGGATCTGCTGGACAGCCTTGCCCTCTGCTGTAGCTATCTTTTCATGTTCCATTGAAAGCTTGAAGTAGTAGCTGCACCTTCAAGATCGTAATAACAGGTCTTTGGTTACACCACAGTGAGTGTAGCCGAACTCTAGCTAGTCAAGCAGTGACACCACTTGTCACAAAGTCAGTTTGGCTTTTCGTGATGGCTTACTCTTACCTGTGATTAGAATTCAGTAGCAAAACCGATGGCAGTATGCGTACTGTCATGTAGCAAAACTGAATTATTAATCTTTAAACCAGTGCTCAGATCTGACTAGTTTTTCGAGTGTGCTCTGGATACTTGACTTGACCTGCAGGAATGTCGTGGAGGGGTTATTGGCACATCTGCCTCGTTCTACGTACTTGAACTAGCAGGTTTTTGACATTCTTGGAGCAAGCAATTTATGACTGAACCATGGGTCTCATACCAGCTCTGACTGTCTGCAGTAATGAAACTTGGTGTGGTAGCTAACTTAAAAGCAAATAGCCATGTCTGCTCTAAGTCAGTCTGTAACAAGTGGGTACAAGAAATGACATTAAAGTGCTTGCATTGTGTTTCATCTTGGTTTTATCTGTGTGTGAAATACACTTTTTCTCAAAAGCTTACCTGAAGCTCAGAAGTGTGGTGTCAGAATACATATGCGTACCTGCTAGGCCCTCAGATCCAGATACTGGTGCTGTCAGGAGAGAGCACAGCATAGCGTGTATGGGGGCTTTACTGTAACATTAAGCATACAAAGTGTTGATTTGCTTGCAGTTTTCCCCATAGCTAAACACTGAGGCCTGTGAGTAGTTTTAGGACTTGAGCAGTAATGAATGGGGTTGCATGTCTCTGTTAATCATTGCCAGCTGCAGTGACATGATCAGGAAGGCCAGTGTTTTGTTCCATTATGTTAAATGAGGCTAAGCATGTTGGAAAGGATGCATAAAAAGTATGCTGTTCTGGGTAATTACTTGGCTTCTTCCACTACTAGCAAGTTTGGAATCAGCTAATTAGCTTCAGATTTTTTTCTCTCCTTACCAGCTAGTGGGGCTCTTAAATAGCTGCTTACTGGAAAAGGAAAAAAAGGGAGGATTGGCCTTCTCCCACCTCTGTCATTGCTGCTAGATAATGATTGACACGTTAGGACTTGGCTGTGCAATCCCGCAGTGGTCTGTGAATACCCCATCTCTATAAATGTTGCTTCTGAACACCAGTACTGAAGAGCTAACTGGGGAGGGCTGGGAGGAGCGTGGCTCTAAGTGAATCTGGAGTGTTAAAAGGATGCACAAAGATATAGTATCCCTTATGCATGGTGTTTGTTGCTATGGCATAGAAAACAAAACGTGCATACTATACTTCTGCTCCTGAGGGCCATGATAAAACCCAGGTGGTGGGTTTGAAACTAAACTTGGAACTTTGCCCTGCCTGGTCAGATCACATTGTGACCATGGTGTGACTTGCCTCCCAACTAGAGGTGTGCACAGAACCTTGTACTACTCCATCCCCAGCTGCTGACCATTGCAGTTTGCCCTCAACTTAGCTATATAGCAAAAGGGTGGGTCTTCAGAAGGGAAGAGTCTGTTGCCGAGCATAAAAGCAGTAGACTGACAACGCTAACCTCTAGGGTCTTCCTTTGGCTTTTGAAGCACTTCTTAGGACTATTGAACCCGAGGGCTGCTAGGAGTCAGGGACATTGCACTCCTTCATGAAGGGGAAGAAAGAGGGCATTGCTACAGGAGAACAAACTAGGGTAAAAGAGTTGAAGTAGCTTGACAAAATTGTTAATGCCTTCACATAAGGGATAGTATACCTCTGGCTGCAATCAAACTTCATTGTACTCAGACTGGTGATTTACGGTTTGTGCTCAGACAAGGTGCAGTTCTTCAGGCAACTACCTGCATATTCCTTCATCTCTTTACAAGTGTTTAGGCTAGCCTATTTCTGCCCCTTATTCTTCCACTTAATATTTTGGAATAATTTGTAAATTCCCCCTCATAACTAATCAGTCCATGTATCTTAAAACCTTATTTTTAAGTTAGTTTTGAAATGGTCAGAATTTTCTGTGTATTACTATAATAACTTCAGTTGTTATCCTTTAGGTGAAGATGAAAGCTGAGTGAAACCGGAGTGCTCATCCATGGGAAGTAAGCATAACTTCTAGTCTTGTTCTGAATGGGTGAAATTATAAAGGCTTCTGAACACTTGATGTTCAGTCACTGAGTAACTTTGAATTGGAGAATATTGAGAAACCGGTACGAGGGAATACATGAAATGTGCAGGGTAGAACTTGGTACCTGCTGTCAAGCTGTGGGGTTAAGCACCCAGACTCCATCTGGGCTTGATATCTTGACAGCAGTGGTTAAAAATATCTTTCTAGACGTGGGTTTGTACAAATGATTTCAAAATCGGCGTGAGTATAACTTGTGAATATTTTTCCAGTTCAGGAGCCGAGCATGAGCACATCCAGCATGATGCCCAGTGATATGTGGAAGGGACCAAGATAACAAGTGAACAAGTAAGTAGTTGACGTCCTTATAATGCTGTAAGAGCTCAGTACCCTGTCACCCTGTGATGTATTATGTGGTTCCTGCCTGAAATTTGCCCTTGATTGATCTCAATTTTATATAAAATTTCTGAATCTTTCTTTTGTAGAGCCAAGATATAACCATTGTTTGAGGCTTTTCAGCCCTGCAACATCAAATAAACTCTGTCCTCTGAATGCTATAGGTGGTCAAACAAGAAATAACCATTTTTACATTCAGGCTCCAGTGGAAGGGGTGTGAATGGGGTGGGTGATTGTCAGTAAGGAAAAAGGGGAATGATAGAGCAGCTGCTTCTCAAATGTTAATCTAACTAAAAGTTGTTGAAAAGCTACTTTTCTGAAATATTTTAATGAGCACTGAACTTCCCAAATAACCTGGAAGATGAATTAGCACACACAAGAGCAGAAGCAGATAGCAATTTAGGGAAATAAACTAACTTGTAGCGCTGGAATTAATGAAATTTTCCCTCTAATTTACCACTTAAACTACAAGGGGGAACTTCAGGTATTTAAAATCTCGTGTGAGGAGCAACATGCAAAGTACCTTAACTCAGGAGTGATGGGTAAGTAACAGCTTAGATAACACCACAACTGAACCTGTAAGATGTGAAGCCAGTGAGATTCAGTTGGTGAACTCCTGTTGAATCGTGTGTGATCTGTCACTGCTGCTCTTGTTTTTCTGGGTAGCAAAACGCAAAGCCATTTCAGATCTTTGAAACTCAGGAAGTAGATGAAAATGTGAATGTTGTTCACTTAATCTCAAGTCTGACATGAGAACGTGATCCTAGAGAGCAGTTGACAGGTGCACGGCCTGCTGTGATGCGCTGGTTCCCTTTCCGTGTCGTTACGTGTGATTCCTGCTGGTGTTTTTAATGTTCATGCTAACTGTGTGCTTTGCACTTGCAGAAGAAGACAAAGCCTGAATGCAATGAAGAGGAGCCAGGAACATACGGTTTTTCAAAATAAAATATTTATTTTTTTTATAAACGATGTCTGTTTTATTCCAGAGTGTATTCAGTAAGCAAGCAATCTGTTCAGCTCAATGTGGTATGGATGAATTTGAGAAACACTGCCACAAATGAGGCTGTAAGAAGGGGATGCAGAATGTGCTTGGAGGGCTTGGGTCGTTGGATCCTGCTCTATAGTGTGGCAAGCACCCAAAAGATAACCACTCATAACTACTTCAAAACCTGACAGATATGTAATAGGGTTTTTTCCTGCTGGGATTGTGCCGTGGGCTTTCTCTTGTAGTTAAAATGCTCTGGTTTTCAGGCTAGCTCTATTCCTGACCAGGGTGCAGCTATAGGTGCTTAATGACTAGCTTAATTTGTTTTATAAATTACACTTGCACCTAGGGCACTTAAGTATTTTTGGAAGTTTCATGCATTCCTTCCCCATTGCGAGTCCTGTATACTGCTGTATTTTTAGATCATATAATTCTAAATGTTTACATGTGCCTGGTTGGTTGGTAATGGTTTTCTTGGTGATGACTGGTAATTAAGCCTGAGATACCACAAAGTTAGAGTTCTTTGGAAGCCAGAAAAGTGCTCGTTTCAGCTCTTGCAGCACAAACTACCATGGTTCATATTGCTTCATTTGATTCTTTGGACAGCTGTACTGTGCACATATGTAGTTCATGCTGTCATTAAATATAATCTTTTGTTTAAATATCAAGTAATTTAATGTGTTAAAATACACCAGGGGTAGGTTCTGTTGGTACAGCTGTGTTGTAACAAGGTTTTCCCCTACAGCAGCATGAAGAGACAGGAACATTGGGCTGGGAGCTGCCTTGCCAGACTAGAAAGATTGAAATAAATTGGATTTAACGTGGCAAAGTCGTATGAAATACTGGAGAGATGTCTGAGTGTCCAGTGGTGCGGGATTAGTGCCTGGCTGGAACACAACTCACCTGCGCTTTAAATCCCAGCCAGGAATATGTTTTGCTTTGCCTTAAATGTTTACTTCCCTCTAGGAAAGTTGCATTAACAAAACAGTAGCGTTGGTCAGAAGGGCTGGAGCTGCGTTTCTGATGCCGCCTCTCTTATTTTACAGCAGTAGGCATAGATAAGCAGCCCTGGTGCCCATCTCTGCTACCCTGGCCGGGCGGGGCTGGTTGGGCCTGTGCCTGCACCCCACGAGCAGCTCGGGGGGCTTGGGTGGAGGGGAAGGACCCCGGCACCCAACCCCAGTGGGTGGTGAGAAGGTTGCTGCTGCATTAAAAGCTTCTCGCTGCTGCTTTTCACTTTTTCGTGCAATCAAGCGATCGGGTACAGGATAATCAGGTATTTCACTCTCTGATTTGACTTCTTTATGTTATTGTCCACATCCTGAAAAGGCTTCGGTGCAAAGAGGTTTTGAGGTTCCTCAATAGCTGTGCTGCAGGGGGGTGGCTTTCGGTGTCACTGCAGGCTTATGCAGCCTTTTTGTCCTCAAATTCTGTTGTTTGCCAGTAACTTGTCCTAATTTCTTTTCTACTATTGCAGCATCGGCTGCTTCCTATGTGAAACTGTTCCAGCCTGTGTGCGATTCCAGCATTCAATGTGCTGAACTTCACCTCCTACGCCTCCCTTTGTAAGCAAACCGTGTTTTGCTCTGTGTTTCACAGAATGGCAGAAAGCCCCCCGATTTCTCTGCCCTTGTTGGCCGTTCTCTCATCACCTGGTAGATGAGGAGCACAGAGGTTTTCCTCTCCTGGCTGGGTGCCGTGCCAGGGGGTTAGTGTCCTGGCTGGTAAAGCTGATCCCTTGGTTCTACCACATATTTCATTAAGTAGCTCTTGTAATTAAAAATTGGAGGCTGGGAGCAGGTAGGAGGCACTGGGTGGATGGGGTCAGTCCTGTCCTAGCCAGGCCCCCGCATTTATCTGCTGTCGTGTTGCGCTATGGAGGGCTGCTCTGAGCTGCGGTGCCGTGCTGGGGCTTGGGCACCGTCCCGGGGCGGGTCGGTGACTGCGGTGCTGGGGCAACCCTGGGCTCGGCCCCGGCCGCCTGGGAGACACAAACACGCGGTGAAAGGGTTTTGCAATGTTTGCACAAAAAAAACCCCTCTGTCCTGGCTGTGAGCAGGCTCGGCTCTGTGGTGGGGGTGGAACCCCACTGTTGGAGAAAGGCCGTGGTTCTTTTTAAGCTGAAGGAAGGCGATTTCTGCGGGTGGCTGTCTCCCTGGCTCCCTCGAACAGCAAACCTGGGAGCAGTGACAAATGCTTCCTGCGGTAACACCAGCGCACTGAAGCCACGGCCCCGCGCTGCAGGCGCTGAGCTGCCGCAATCCATTGTTCAGGATTGTTTGGTCTTTTTTTTTTTTTTTTTTTTTAATTCTTTTTTCCCCCAAGGAGCTTTCTGAGACAAGGAAGGGCTGGAGCCTGCCCTGGCCTGTTGCTGTTTATCATTCCTCAGCTTGCGAGCCGGAGTGGGGAGAAGCTCCACATCCTCAGCTGCGCTCGCTGCGGCTCGCCCAGCAGGGCCAGGGAACGATGCGCTGCCAGGAGTAAAAATAGTGCCGTAAAGCCGTGCGGCTACGACTGTGCCGGGGTCGGTGCTGGTCCAGGTCAGCGGTGCCCCCTGGGCCCCACGGTGCTTCCCGGTGCCTGGGAAACAGTTTCTGCTCTTTCATGGTTTATTGGCATTAAAAAAATACTTCCACTTGGATTATGATAACGTCAGTGCTGCCGCGGCTCCTCGGGGCCCTGGCTCTCGCCAATCCAGGGCTGACTTTTCCGGGAGCCTTGGCGTGCTGCGAGCAGCGCAGGCCGTGACGCAGGCCTGGGGAGCGCGGCGGCTGCCGCCTCCTTTACCCCAGCCGGGCCTCCCTGGTGCCAGAAGAAAATCCCTGCTGCAGCTGCCTCCTTAACCGGCTGCTGCCTGACCCCGCGGGGCTGCCACAGTCCCTGCCTGCCCCGTTGCCTGCCCCGCTGCCTGCCCCCCGGTCTCCGCAGCCCTCGCACCGTGACCACCCGGAGCCAGCGGCCCACGGCGGGTGCCAGCGTGGAGCTTGACCCGCTCACGGCGCCCACAAAGCCCCAGCTGTGGGTTCTGGGGTGGGGGGGTTTTTTTCTGCTTTTTCACATTTTTTTCACCCGCCTCTGGTTTGCTGTGAGGATGGTGCTGGCGGGGCGGGGGGGATCACAGCCTCGAGGGGGGTGAAGCTGCAGGCCCAAGCAGCCCCTGCCCCAGCAGCACCCCACGGCTGGGGGGGGGTGGGGGGGTGTCCCTGCTCCTGCCTGCCCCGGCCAGGACGGGGCTGCGGGGGCCGGGCCAGGCGCAGGGGCCGGAGCGGCCCCGAGCTGGGCTGAGCCGCGCTGATCCGCTGCTGGCCCCGCCCGTTCCCGTTCCCGTTCCCGTTCCCGTCCCCGCCATGGCGGCGGCGTTCACCGCCCTCCGCGTCCTGCTCGGGCTCTTCTTCCTGCTGACGGGCGTCGCGAAGCTCTCGGACCAGCTCTCGGCCGAGCTGCACCGGCACATGGTGAGCGCGGCTGGGGGCGGCGGGGGCTGGGCTGGCTCGGGGGGTGCAGGACCGAGCCCCTGGGGTGCAGGGCTGAGCCCTTGGGGGGCATGAGCCGGTTGGGGTGCTGGGCTGAGCGCTTTGGGGTGCTGGGCTGAGCCTTTTGGGGTGCAGGGCGGAGCCTTTCTGGGGAAGGGGCTGAGCTTTTTGGGGTTCTGGGGTGCAGGGCTGAGCCCTTGGGTGGGGGGGGGCAGCAGGCTGGGATGCAGGGCTGAGCCCTTCAGGGGGAGCAAGCCCGAGTCCCTTAGGGTGCAGGGCTGAGCGGAGCAGACCCCGCCGGAGGGGCTGTGCCCCCCAGCCCCGGGCTCAGGGCTGCTGCACTCCCCTCCCACCCTTCCCAGAAGTCGCAGTTCGTGCGGTTCGCCGAGGTCTTTCCCCTGAAGGAGTTTGGGTTCGTGCCGGAGCCGGGCCGGTACCTGGAGGTGGTGGGCTGGGTGGAGGTGGTGGCCGGGCTGCTGCTGGCGTTCGGGCCCCAGCTCCTGCAGGAGATCAGCAACTTCGTCCTCAGTGTCATCATGATCGGTGAGAGCGAGCGGGCACCCACCGCCCTGCACGGGGTCTCGGGGGACGCTCGGGGAGGGACCTCGGTTCCCACGCTCTGCTCCTGGCTCAGGTGCCATCTACACGCTGCTGGTGCTGCGGGAGCCCCTGGCCATGTGCGCCCCTGCCACCCTCTGCCTCGGCCTCCTCCTGCTGCTCAACATCCGTGGGCACGCAGCCCCCACCAAGCCCAAGTTCGAGTGACCGGAGGCAGGAAGGACGGGCGGCTCGGCTGGCGGGAAGCGATGCCCTTATGGTATTTTCGGGGATGGCATCGCTTCCCACACGGTAACTTGCTGCTGAGGCGTGGTGTGTCCTCTTCTGCCGCTGCCGGGGACCCTGGTGCCTGTTGTCCCCATGCTGCGGGACCCAGACTGGTGCTTTGGGACAGTGGCCATGGCACAGCCACTGCTCCGGCAGCTCTGTTGCTAAACTCGCACAAGGTGTCCAGCTCTTCCCAGCATTTGGCCATGCCGGGCTGGGGCTGGCGCTGCTCTCCTGGGGGCTTTTGTATTTTGGAATAAAGCCTCTTGTTTTTCACGTTTTGGCTCCCCTGTTTATTTCTGCCTCCCCCCACGCTGAGCCGCAGGGGCTGAGGGGATGTCCTGGGGCTGGAGACCCTGGTCCCCCGGAGCAGCACCTGGGGACAAGGACTGGGGACAGGCAGGAGCCGGCAGCAGCTGGGGCGGAGGCAGACAGCCGGCGGGGAAAGCCTGCGTGGGGGTGGGAGGCCCCCGGCTGCCCGGAGCCACCCAGCAATGTGCCAGGCCACTTGCTGCACATCCGGGGGGGTGACAGCAGCAAAGCGACCCCCCCAAACCCTGTGCCCGGGCAGGCACATGCTTTTTGGGGCTCTTGCTCCGGTGGGGCCCTGCACCCACAGGGACCCCTCTGCCACCCCGGATGGGCACAGCCAACGCAGTCCACTGGGGATGAGCCCCAAGATAACATTTGAACCCAGTGCATCTCCCGGCAAGGCGGCTGGGATGGCTGTAGGGGGAGACCGGCCATCTGGGGATGAGCAGAGGGAGTACAACACCCCCGTACCCCCAGCGGGACCCGAACCACCTTGGGGTGGCACTTTGTGTCCCAAAGGAGCATCCACAAATTGCAGGGCCGTGCAAAGCAGCGAGTCGAATGCTCACAGAGCTTGGGGGAGCCCGGGGTGCTGCTCCCCCTAAATCCACCTTTGAAGCCAACAAAAGCACTAAGAGCCGGGAGGAGGCAGATTCCAGCTTTGATCCCTTTTGGGGCATCCCCCTTTTCCCCCAGCTGCTGGGTGCGGAAACTTGACCCTCCGCCACTTTCATCCCCGTGTGGGTGGGAAAAGGGCCCTGGGAAATGGTCCGAGACGGGGCTGGGGGCACGTGGGGGGGCCGGCCGCACCAGTACTGCTGCAGCCAGCCCCCCCTGCGTACCCCCAGCCCTGTCAGCCGGCGCAGGGGGTCTTAGCATGGCTCCAGCGGGGAATCCCCCATTACATACACACACAGGTGCTTTCCCCGCTCCAGCTGCCATCCCGCAGGCACTAACCCCCACGGGGGCTCAGGACGGGGAGCGGGGGGATCAGGCAGCCCCTGCCTTCCCCCCAGCACTTAAAGCTTCTCCCAGCCCGGCTGGACCAGACAGCGAGGAGCAGCCGGAGGGGACGCAGCCGGTCCAGCCCGACCCGGTGGGGTAAGTAACCAGCTTGGCGTGGGTGAGATGGAGCATCCCCCGAGCAGACTGGGTGGGGGAAGGAAAGGGAAAGCGGGACTGTCAGAGGAGCTGGGGGCTCCTCGGGGTCTGTGCCAGCTCCGCAGAACAACTGAAGCCCACAGGGATGAGCCCTGAATCCCCTCCTGGCTCAGCAGCTTGTGTCCTCCATGCCTCGGCCCGGTGCTGGGTGCTGCGTGTGCCGAATCTGGCCCTGCCGTGCTGGAAAACACCCGCTGGGTGACTCAGTGCCATCGGCGAGGTGTGGGCAGGCGGTGATGGGAGGTGAAATAGCTGCAGCCCTGGGATACAGCCATTGCGGCACGATGTGGTTTTCCATGGCCAGGACTGGCAAACAGTGGGGTGGCAAACCTGCCTCGCTCAGGGCTGAGGGGCGCGGGGGGCTGCCGGCCCCATGCTCGTACCCCTCCCCACGCCAGGGTCTCTCCACTCCAGTGCACGCTGAGAAGGTGGGTGACTTCCCCATGGGTGGGCTCCATGGGGCGATTTGGGGTGCTGGGAGGGGGACAGGGCTGGGTGGCCCCAGCAAGCACGCGGCTGCGTGGGAGGTGTTAAGCCCTGCAGCTGCCAGCTGGAGCCGGCGCAGCACCTCCGGGTGCTGCCGGACGCGGCTCTGCCCCTCGGCCACGGTGCAGCTGCGCCTGCCGCTCCCCGGGGAGCCCTGGCTGGGCGGCTGACGGTGGCCCCTGGGCTCCCTCACGGCGTGGGGGGACGTGGCTGGGGTTGGGCTGGGAGGGGATCCCAGAGCCCCGCGTCTCCTGCAAGGAGCCGTTGGAGGCTGAGCCCCTCTGGCAGACGATGGCATCCCCGCGGGGGGCTCTGCCCTCCAGTCCCCAGCAGCTGCCGCAGGCGCCAGCTAGAGAGGTCGTCCCGTTCGGGTCAACGTCCCTTCCCTGCCCTCCGAGGGCTGTGTTCAGGGCCGTGCCACTGACTGTCCCCCCATCTTTGCAGGACCCCGGGATGAACGGCTCTGCGCCGGGGCCGCTGCCGGCAGGGCACCCCAGCGAGTGCGTGCCCAGTGACCCGGTGCAGTTCGTGCTGGTGCCCGCTGTCTACTGCCTGGTGTTGTGCGTGGGGCTGCCGGGCAACCTCGTGGCCTTGCTGGTTTTCCTGCAGAGCGGCAAGGTGAGGAAGGCCATCCGCATCTACCTCATCAACCTCACGCTGGCCGACATCCTCTTCAACCTTACCCTGCCCCTCTGGATCCCCTACTACCTGGCCGGGGGGGACTGGCTGCTCTCGGAAGCCGCCTGCCGCCTGGCTGGGGCCGCCTACTACCTGGCGACCTACAGTGCCGTCACCTTCATGGCACTCATCAGCTTCAACCGGTACTGCGCGGTGCGGGCAGCGCGGCGGGAGCTGCCGCTGACAGGGCGCCGGGGGGCCGCGCTGGCCTGCGCCCTGGCCTGGCTGCTGGGGCTGGGCTGCGCCGTGCCCACCTTGGCCACGCGGCAGACCTTCCCTGCCCGCGCCGGGGCCACCACCTGCTTCGAGCAGCATGGCCGGCAGCGGGCATACGCCTATGCCATGGTGGGCTTCTTCGCCATCGCCTTCCTGGTGGTGCTGGGCACCTACGCCTCCATCGCCTGGGCGCTCTCGGCACCCGCTGCCACCTCACCGGGCTCCCACCGGCATCAGGCACGTGCCATGGTGCTGGGGATGCTGCTGGTCTTCGTGGTCTGCGTTGCCCCCTACCACCTCACGCTGGCCCCCTGGGTGGGCAGCCGGCCCCCCGTGCCACCCTGCGGGCCCCCCGCCACCCTGGACGTGCTGCACACGCTGAGCGTGGCCCTGCTCAGCCTCAACAGCTGCCTCGACCCCCTCGTCTACTGCTTCTCCATCCGGCGCTTCCGCGCCGACCTGGGACGGACCCTGCGCAAGATCGGCCGGTGCCTCCCGGTCTCCCCACCAGCCCCCGCTGGGCCCGTGCCCAGCGCCCGCGTGTCCTCCTTCGCCTCCTCGTAGTGGGGTGGGCACCAGGGTCCTGCCCCCCGGCTGCCCCAGCGCCATGGTCCCGGTGGGACGGGGTCCCTGGTGCCAGGCTAGGGGTGGGGAGCAGCGTGGGGGGAGCTCTTGGCTTCGTGCACCTCCCCTCCTCCTCCCACCCCCGCTCTGCTCTCTGCGCATCCCCACGCGCTCACGGGCCCACGGTTTCCGTTCACGCGCGGATCCTGCCCTCCGCATTCGCAGGCGCTGGGAGGGCGGCTCTCCCGGCGAGGGGGGGACTGAGCTGCTGCGGGGGGAGGCTGAGCCGTGGTGGGACGTGGTGAGACAGGAACGAGAGGGATGCCCAGGGGCTGCTGTCCCCTCCCCCGGGGTCTCCATCCCGCGGGGACATGCATGATCAAAGACACCCGTGGCATGAGCCGGGCTGCCCGGGAGGAGCTGTTTGGGGCCCCAGGGCCGGCTCTGTCCTGCAGCGTGCCGGAGCCTCGCGCCCGCATCCCTCCTGCTTCTGGCCAGGATTAAAAATGAATGAGCCAAAGGCTTCCCCGGTCTCTTTGCCAGCAGGTGCCCGTGCCGCGCACCGAGCAGCGCCAGCCGCTCCTGCACCCCGGGGCAGGGCTGGGCGTGGGGCAGCCCTGGGCCCCCCAACCCCTGCTCCCCATCCCCAGCCACGGCTCAGCCCTGCTCCTGCAGCAGGAGCCTGCGCCGGGGCGGCTCCTGCACTGGGGGCTGCTGGACCCTGCTCCCCCCTGCCCCGTCCCCTGCCCTGCCCACGGGTGGGTGGCCACGGTGGGCGCAGCGCAGCCCCCGGCCCCACGCCTGCCGCCCACCTTCCCGGCGAGCCCCGGCGCGCGGCAGGGACGGCAGAGCCAGCGCAGGGCCGTGGGCGGCTGCGTGGGCGGAAGATGGTGTTTTCCCAGCCCTGGCTCATTCCTGCCGCCACCGCAGCCCCGCTCCCCAGCGCTGCACGGACGGGAGCGGCGGGTGCTGTGCAGCCACGCGGGCTCTGGGGCACGCAGGGGGACGGCGGCGGGGGCCAGGGGGCCGGGGTGCATCAGCTACCCCTCGACCAGGGGTCTCGCCCCCCAGCGCAGGGCTCCTCTCCAGCACGCTCCAACCCACCGGTGCCTGCGAAGGAAGCGTGAGGCTTCGGGCAGGAGGAGACGGGCTGCCCGGGACACCACCGGCACAGCACAGGCAGGGTGGCAGCCGGGCACCGGGGCGGCTGGGTGCTGCCTGTGCCCGTCGCGGTGGGTTATTAAAGGCTGCTCGGCTGCCAGCGGGGGGGCAAAGCTGCGGGTCAAGGCCAGGCCCCGGGAGGATGAGGTCTCCATGTGCCATGGGCATCGCGCACCATGGTGGCTCAGGGAGACCACAGCACGGTTAACCTGGCGTGGGCTCGCAGGACGCCAGGGTGCCCGTGGTGCCTGGGCATTTTGCTCTGGCTCCATGCAGCCGTGCCCAGGGGCTGGGCTGGACGGAGCTGGTCTCTGTGTGCTGCGGTGCCGTGTCTCGGCAGAGCTGGGACATGGCCTCTGGTCCGCACCTGGTCCTGGCCCAGGTGTCCTCGACCACCCGGTTGTTCCCCTTTTGAAGTTCATATTAAATTTTAATCCTTTTATATAACTGCTCAGGGAGGTGGGCAGAGCTCTGCTCCCCGCACGCAGCAGGAGCAGCCGTGCCGGTGGCAAGGCAGGGTGCTGCAGGGCCCGGCGAGGGCTGGGGCTGGGGCTCCCCTCCCCGGGGCAGCAGGACTTTCGGGGGGCTCTCTGCAGGCCAGGGGTGGGGGCAGCCCCAGCTCCAGCTCTGGCTCTGGCAGGGTGTCTTGGGGAAGGGACTGTTCAGTGGGATGGGATGGGACAGGATGGGATGGGACGGGACGGTGATGGGGGCCACGGGGCTGCTGAGCAGAGTGCCCCGAGATGGGGGTGGCTCTGCAGAGCGGCGGTGCTGGGAGCAGGGCCTGGATCCGGCCACGCTCTCCCCGCAGCATGCTGCTCTCCTGCTGCCCCGTGCCACCCGGGGAAACACCCGAGTCCTCCAGCCCCGGCTGTCCTGCTGGGTGACTGATGGCGTGACTGCTGGGGACAGCCCTGCCTGGTGACAGGCAGGCTAAGGACCCGGCTAAGGACCACAGCGCTGGGACGTGGACACAAAATGCCGGGACACGGCTTCTTAAAAACCCGCTCCAGGCGCTTGCCTGGACCGTGGCCCCCCACGCTTCGGACAGGGGCTCCCACGCAGCGTGGTGGGTGGCTTCGGGGCCGGCGTGGCGCCAGGGTTGGGCACGTGCCGCGGTGTGGCTCCCGCCACCGCGCGCAGCAAGGCGTTAACCAGGTTATTGTTCCGCTGCACTTCTAACCCACGTGCGCGGTAATTATTATTATTAGGAAATTACACGGTGCGGTGCGAGGGGCTCGGCGGGCGGGCGGCAGCTGGCAGCCCCCGGTCTGCCGGGGGGAGGACGGGTCCCCGAGGGCTGCACCCTGCCCCGGGCTCTCCCGGTAGCCCGGAGCTGTCCCGGTACCCCGGCACTTCCCGGGCGGGCAGTGTGGCCACCGGCACGGGTGGGTGACAGGTCCCAGGTGCCCCCGTCGCCCCGGGGTGCCCCAGGGGGATGCCCACGGGTGGGTACCACCTGTCCCGGTGCCGGCCCCGCACCGCGGGGCAAAAGCCCACGCTGCGCGCCCCGCCGGCGGCAGCGCCCCGGCCCCACGCGCGGCTCCCCCCGCTGCCCCCCCCCCCCCCCGCCCCGTCCCGGCTGCGCCCCGCCGCGCTCGGGGCCGGGGGTCCCGGGGTGCCGGGAGGCGGCGGCAGAGCCGCACCGGAGCCATCTTGCGCCGCCGCCCGCTCTGACTCCCGGGGAAAATCCACCGCCGTGTCTTGGCTGCGCCGCGGCGGCGGCCCCGCTCCGCTCCGCACCGATCCGCGCCGCTCCGCGCCCACCCGCGCTGCACTGCGGGGCCGCCGCCACTCGCATGCTGCCGCCCGCCGCGCTCCCACGCGCGGGGCGCCGGCCCGGGCCGCGCCGGGACCAGCCGAGCCCAACCGAGCCGCTCCGGTACCAGCCGGGCCGGGAGCAGGCGGGCCGGGCCGTCGGGGAGCCGCCGGGCCGCGGCCGGAGGATGTAGGCGGCGGGAGCGGGGTAAGAGCGGCGGGCGCGGCGGGCTGTGGGCGCGGGGGGGGCCGGTGCCCCGGCGCTGCCCGGGCCGGCCGGTGGCTCCCCGGGGGCCGGTGCCGCCGCGGGGCATCGCCGGGCGGGCGGGGGCCCCGGTCCCGGGGATCGGCGGTGCCCAGCGCCGGGGGCGGGGGGCGGGGGGGGGGCTCTCCCTGGCGGGGCGGCGGGGTCGGGCGGGCCAGGCCCCGGGGGGACGGGACGTGTCGCCCGGGGACCCCTCCACCGCCGCCGGGCGGGTGCCGGGGGGGAGCCGGGGGGAGGTGGCAAGATGGCTGGGGACATCTCCCCGGCACCGCGGCGCTCAGCTCAGCCGGCGCGGCTGGTCGGGATCCCCCGGCGGGTGCGGGAGAAGGGGTGCGGGCAGCCCCCATCTCCTGGTGCGTGAGGCGGTGGGGAGGGGTCTCTCAGCCCCGCCAGCCCCCCCCCCCCCCCCCCTCGGAAGGTGACACCAGCCATCCTGGTGCTCTCCCGCTGCAGAGGGCTCGGGCCAGGGCTGGGCAGGCCCAGGACCCCTCCCCAGCCCGGTGGTCTCCCCTCTCGGCAGCCTGCGAGGCAGGGAGGGCTGGCGCTGGGTGCGGGAGCCGTGTCCCGGCTGGGCCGGTGCGGGTCCGGGGCTGCCAGCGGGTGCTGGGAGCTGGCACAGAGCACAAGCCGAGCAGTGACTCTCACCGCGCATCCAGGCTCCATGGTACAACCCAGCCTGGCAGGCAAGGAGAGCTTTCCGGGGTCCCGGGTCTGGGTGTCTCTCTCCTCTCGTCGCCTTCCTTCTCCCGGACGGTTGGGTTTTGTTGGAGGAGCCAGTTTGGGCCCTCCAGCCCGTGCCAAACCTGCAGAGCAAGTTGGCGCTGGGACTGCTTGTCTCTCTCCATCCCGTGACATCCAGCCCTGTACGTCGCTTCCCTTGCGGGGCGCAGGGCAGCGCTGCCCGCAGTGGGTCCCTGCCTGCTCCCCGGGCCAGGCATGAAGCCCTGAGCAGGCAGGAGGGGACAGAGCTGGGCTGTTGGGTGCCAGCTGCCCCCGTGGGAGTCCCGGCTGGGAGCAGAAGGCCTTCCTTGGTGTCAATCGGGGCAGATCCAGCCAGCAGTGCAGATTCTCCTTTAGGAAATGGATGTCATTTCCCGTCTATCTCGGTTCCTCACCTCCGTGCTCCCACTGTCCTCCCGCACATGTCCGCGGCTCCCAGCCCTCGAGGACCCCGTCTGCTGGGGGATGGAGCGGGGGAACAGCCACCGGCAGACGGGCATGGCCACGCTCAGGAGGCTGGAAGGAGGCACATCAGCCCTTTCAAAGCATTTATTCAAGCGCTGGCAGGGCTGAGAGGGAAAAAATAGCCATCAAAGTGACCATGGAGCATCTGAGCTGGAGGGGCCCCTCCTGGCTGCGGGGGTGGCAAGAGCACTGGCGCGGGGCGGCGCAGGCGTGAGCCGTGTTTGGGGCTGCCTTGGGCGTTTTTACCCCACCGAGCCCAGGCTCCAGGACTGGCTCCAGGCATCCCTGCTCTGGGGAGTGGGGTGACACAACTGTGGCGTCCCCATCCAGCCTGGCCGAGTTGGTGCCAAGGCCTCGATGCCCAAATCTCCCTCCCGAGCGCCAGGGCTTGTGCCGCATGGGCTGGAGACGGCAGCGTGGGCTGGAGGAGCAGCACCCAGCCCTCCTGCCGGGCCTGGCCCCCAGCAGCCTGGGCAGGGCGCGGGGAGGGCAGTGGGGAGCCCAGGCTGGGGGTCCCTGAGGGGACCCTTCCTTCAGCATCCCCATCGTGAGCTCAGGGCAGAGCCATGCTGGGACCTGCTGGACACAGCGCCCGTGCAGGGGGCACGGGGCTGGTGGCTGCACTGGTGCGTAGGTCTCCACAGGTCTGCCCACCCACGAGGGCAGGATCCGGCCCCACGCTGGGATCTCGTGCCCAGGTGGTGCTGCTGCGGCTGGGGCTCCAGATCCAGGTTTTGCAGACGCTTGTGTGTCTCTCTGACAAGCTGATCCGAAACCCTGGATCCCACCCAGCCAGAAATTTGGATCTGGAGCCAAAGGTGACTCTTGGCCCTTACTGCCATCATGGACGAAGCTAAAATCTGGATCTGAGCGGCAACGTAAGGAGCCTGGATCTGGCTCAGGAGCTGAATGTGTGGCTTGTGCTCCTTCTGCCCATCAAATTGGATTTCCTGAAATAGCCTGTTGAAGACCAGAGCCCGGCAGGGACCGAATGACAGGTCACCGGGGGTGTGGAAGCACCACCACGATCCTGGCTGCCTGCTTCAAGACGTTGGCAGCCAGCAATAATAGTAATATACAGTGCCATTGCCGGGAGAGCGCAGCGCCGGAGAGCTAAGAATAGCAGGCGAGACGTGCCGGCAGCCGGGGGACTCGCGGGCAGGGCTGGGGGCCAGGGGCGCGCGGTTGGATGTGTCCTGGGGGACATCCCAGTGATGGGGCGGATGGAGGTGGCTGCCTGCCTTCCCCATGGGGGGGAGGACATCCCCGCAGTGCAGGTGGCATGGGGCATGGTGGGTGTCAGCGGAAGGCAAGGGGATGGGGACGTGCAGAGCAGTGCCCGGTGCCGCTGACGCTGCGTAGCGCCCTTCAACGTGGCCTCGGGGCTCTGCCGTCCCGGAGAGCCGGGGGTGAAGCCTGCGCTGCCAAAGTGCTCTGTGGCCTCGGGATCGTGGCCATCTTGATGGCCCTGTGATGCCTGGTGCCCCTGTGAGTGGCAGCACGGGGGGGGCCACCCCAGGATGAAGGAGGGGGCCAGACTCTGAGCGCAGCACCCCATGGTCGCCTCCCCTCCGCCGGGCAGGATCGAGCCCCTTCTGCTCCCCCTGCCCTGCCCAGCGCCCTAGGGCCATATGGCATCGGCCACAGAGGGGGCACGGCCATCATGGGCACACGAGCTGAGCCCTGGGCAAGCTGGGCTGCTCTCTGCCAGCCGCGGCGGTGGCACGTGGCAGCAGAGCAAGTGCCCATCAGATTAAGGAGAATTAATTTGTACTTTCCCTGTTTCCGCGGGGCCAGGGGTGCTGCAGGCGCCCGGTGTCCCCCTCCCACGAGCAGCTGTGCTCCCACAGCTCCCGGGTCAGCTCCTCCACAACCTGCCCTCAATCCTAATTAGATTTTCCATGTCCCCCCCCCAGCTCACTCCTCCCCAAATGCTGGAGCGGGAAGGAGCCATGACATGGTTTCTAATCAGCTTCTGAATTCAGATTTCTCTTGGCTGTCGTTGGAAGAGGCTTTGCACAGCCTTTGTCTGCTGCTGCCCGAGCAGGGTGCTGCTCTGCGCTTCCCCTCGAAGCCGCGGCGGCAGGTGATGGGGAGCGAGGGGCTCAGCGCCGTGCACGGAGGCAGCCGGGAGACCCTACAGAAACACAGCACTGTCTGGAGCCAGGCACTTGCAAGAGCATCACCAGCACCCCCAGACCCTGCCACGTGCGGCTGGGTAGGAGCCAAAGCAGGCGGCCTCCCCACCGCAACCCGGGCCCGGCAGGTGCTGGGGCTGCCGCGCGGTGCAGCGGTGCTGTGCCGGCAGTGCTGGCTGCTCCTGGCAAGCATCGAGTGCCACTGCCGCTGTTTTCCTGGGGCTTGTTCTGCGTTGGTCCCGGGGGGCCAGGTGGCTGATGTGAGAGCTGGGCACCGTGCCTCGCATGCCCGTCCTGGCGCGGCTCCACTGCGGCCGGTGCATTGCTGGGTTTGGCTCCTTCCCCGGCACCCGGACCTCATCGGCAGCGAGTTGTGGCTCTGAGCGAAGCCAGGGGATGCAAACACTTCCCAGCGCTGCCAAGCCCCAATTAATAGCCTGTGAATCATGATGCCGTTGGAAAAGCAGATGTTTGCGGCATGGTTGCCAGTGCTCGGCATTTCACTGAGGGTCTGTTTGGCCTTAAACCGGCAGCTTTGGGCGGCAGGCAGCGGTAGAAGCCTCGCTGCCTGCCTGGCCCTCTCCCCCGGCGGGGCCGGGAGTCGTTTGGAATGGGAATTAGCTGAAGTTTTTGGTGGGCAGAGCAGAGCAGGAGAACAGCCTGTCCGTGGGCGTGTGGGGGTGCCGCTTCGGAGCGAGAGGACTGCGAAAGCTGAAGGTACCGAATCCCGGCATGACACCTGGCGGGGGACCTGCCGGTGTCCCGTCCCCGGTGCTGCGGCCTCAGCCCGGGGCACCCCCCATCTCCCCAAGGGACTGGAGGGGCTGCGTCGGGACTGGGGGCCCCGGGCCCCTTGGTTTGGGGATGGTGAACTGGTTGTTACTGGGGAAACGCTGCGTGTCTTGGATGTGGCTGTCCCTGGCATGGTGGTGCAGCTCGGCCGGGTCGGTGTCCCCAGCCAGCGGGTCAGGGCGAGACCCCGTGGCGGTTGATGCGCCCCGGGTCGGTGCCGTCGGTGCCGTCGGTGCAGCCGAGCCGAGGGATGGTCTCGGTGTTCCATGTCACGACACGCGTCTGCTCCGGGCTCCCCCAGGCCCTCTCTGGGTAGGGGGGAGCTGGGGACAGCCCTGTGCCGGGGGAGCCGCGGCGGGTGCCAGGGGGTGTCAGGGGTGCGGGCGTGCGGGGGGCTGGCGGGGGCGAGGGCTGCGCGCAGGTGCCTGCGGAGTGCCGAGGAGCGCGTGGGTGGGGGGCGTGGGGACGCTGCGGGGTGGGCGCAGCGGGGGTGCGGGGTGCACAGCACTGCAGGGGTGCGGGAGCAGCCGGGTGCCCGTGGCCGTCCAGGTGCACAGGGATGCGGCGGTGCTCAGCGGCCGCGTGTCCGTCCGTCCGCGCGGGGCCGCGTGTCCGTCCGTCCGCACGCGTGGGGATGCAGCGGGGCGGCGTGTGCGGGGCGGTGCGTGGGCGTGCGGGTGCTGCCGGCGTGGGCAGCCCCTTCCCGGGGGGTGCGTGGCTGTGCGCGGGTGTGGCCGGAGCGCGCCGGGGAGCGCGCGTGGGTGTGTCCCAAGCGCGCGGGGGCGCCGGCTCCGCCACCGCCTCTCGCCGGCTGGAAGGCGCCGGTGTCGGCCCGGGCACCGGGCACCGGGCGCTGCCGTGGGTGGCCGTGACCCCGGGGACGCCTCCGGCCGGGCCGGTGGCCACTCGCTGCGCGGCCTGGCCGTGGCATGGGCTGCCCGTGGGGATTCCGCAGGAAGGGAGCGAATCCAGCCGCCGCGCTGCTTCCGTCCTCCGGCTCCTGCCGAGCCCAGGCGGGCAACTTCATGGCTTAGCGGCAGCGGCAGGGTGAGTGGGGCGGCGGGGCCGGGAGAAGGGGCTGCTGGGCAGGAGGGGAGCGGGCCTGGCTCCCTGCAGGGGGGTCCGTGCCTCGCAGAGCCCCAGGGGAGCCCCGCTTTGTGCCCAGCGGTGCCGGTGCAGCGGATGCACTGGGTTGTGGGGCGGGGGGGGGGCGGGGGGGGGGGGGGGAGCCGGGTCCCCCCAGCCCGGGCAGAGCGGCAGCCCCCCCCAGGCAGCCCGCACCCCCGCGGAGCCGCTCCTCACCCTTTCCTGGCCGAGTCCTCTTCCCTGGCAGCCACCTCCTCGTCTTGGTGTGCAGCGTATGGCTCCTGGCCAGCCCTCGCCCAGACAAGCCTCGGCACAGCCTCGGAGCTTGCCTGGCCGGGATGGAGAGCTCCCAGCCCGGAGGTCTTTCCTCCCTTTCCCTGCAGCCCTGCGCTGGGCTGGGGGCTGGGTCTGCTGGGGCCGGGGGCTGTGCACGCCGGGGGGCTGCGTGCTGGGGCTGGGGGCCGGGGGCTGTGCCCGTCGGGGCCGGGGGCTGCGTGCGCTGGGGCTGTGCACGCTGCGGGTGGCGGCCTGGGCTGTGCCTGAGCTGAGCTCACCCCTGGGGACGCGGTGCGCTCAGCCCTGGGGACGCGGTGGTCTCAGTGCGGGTGTTTGCTCAGGATGAGGGAGGTGAGACCCTGTTGCTCCAGGCCCGGCTCTGCACGGGGCCACGCGGCGCTGGCTGTCCCCGAGCCATGCAGCACTGGGGTCCATGGCCGGCTGCAGGGGCGAGGAGGGAGCGGGCTGTGTGCGGGGGAGGCCTTGCTGCATGCTTGGAGCTGGGGGGACGTGCTGGCCTTGCCCGAGCCCCCCGTGGGTTGGACGTTCGTTTGCCTGCCCGTTGCCTTCCAGAGAGCAGAGCAGGGAGCAGAGTCCCAGGGCGGCCGGGCCGAGCGTGTCCTGGCAGCGTGGGGAGCAGGGCAGGGCCGCACCTCTGTGTGTGCGAGGGACGGGGTCCCCTCTGCGGTGTCTGCGTGTTGGGCCATGGATGGAACCGGGGAGGTCCGGGTCTGCCTGCTTGCCAGACGGCCCTGCTGCCGGGGAGCGGCACAGCCGGTACCGACATCTGTGCTTCAAGCCCTGCCTGTCTTCGGTTCGCTCCTTGGCACAGTCACGGTGGCAGTCAGGTCCCTCCGTACCTCTCCATGGTTTTCCCCCACCACCTGGCCTCTCCATGAGACGAAACTGTATTCTCCGGTGTGTTTTCTTGGAGGGGAAACTGAGGCAGGAGGGAGGGAAGTAGCAGAGCCCTCTCCCGATCCCCGGCATCCTCAGGCTCAATTCCACGCCTCACCCTGGGTTGTTTTTTCCTGCCAAGTGGTGCCAAGAGCCGGGGGGAAGCAAGGGCGTCCCGGGACACAGCTCCTGGCCGTGTCTGCCCGGGGCCCTGGAGCTGCCCGGCTCCTCCTGCCGCCGCCTGGCGCGTCCCTGGCCTGGGGCTGCCAGAGGGGCTGGTGGCGGGGCCGCGGGGTGGCTGTCTGAGGCGTGTGCTGCCGGTGGTGGCGGTGGTGGTGGTGGTGGCTGTGGTTGCGGTGGTGGCAGTGGTGGCTGTGAGGCTGTGGTGGCTGTGGTGGAGGTGGTGGCAGTGGTGGCCGTGGTGGCTGTGGTGGCAGTGGTGGTGGTGGTGGCAGTGGTGGCTGTGGCAGTGGTGGCAGTGGTGGCCATGGTGGCCGCGGTGGCGGCGGGCGGGCGCTGTCCGCGGTGCTGATCGCGGCCCGGCCCCACGCTGCGTGCCCGAACGGGGGAACCGGCAGCGTGTCCCGACCCCTCGGTCCCCCCGGGGGTGCCGATGGGCCTCGGGGTCCCCCCACTCCCCTGGGGACGTCCCGGCCTGGCCCTGGCCTTTGATGTGCGGCAGCTCCAGACAGGGCCGGCGGGACGGGCAGCCGCCCCACGGCCGTGCCCGCCGCCCCACGCCCTGCCTGCCGGGCGGGGCACGGTTGCCCACGGCCGGGCGCCGTTAACTGCCCCGCCGCGCAGGTCGGACGGGGACCGGGCGCCGCGAGTCGGGCTGGAGAGCGGGGCAGGGCAGAGCAGAGCGGGGCAGCGGGGGACACGGGCCTCCGAGGCTCCGTCGGGCCCTGCCGGGTTTGGGGCAGGCCGGAGAGGTGCTGCCGGCTCCCCTCGCTGCACCCCAGTGGGCGCAGGGTGGCCGGTGCGGAGTGCCCGGGGCAGCACCGCTGGCTGGGGACGCTGCGCCCACCTCCGCCCCCCCGGAGCCGTGTCCCCGACCACGGTGCCGGTGTCAGCGCTCCCAGAACAAAATGTCAAACCATGCAAATGAGGCTGCGGGAGCGGCTGATTGAAGGGCCCTGCCCCGCCTCGGAGTTGCAATCAAATATGCAAATGGCTCCCGAGGAGGCTAGTGAAGGCTATTAATAGCGGGGGATGAGGCTGTGAGAAAGCATGGCGTTCCTTGAGAGGATGAGCCTGGGGGCTGAGCTGGCTCTGCTTGTCCCTCTGCCCTGCGTGTGCCACCCAGGCAGGCGCCCGCTGCTCTGCCCATGCCCCGGATGGGCTGGCGGGGGGCCCCTGCGGGGAGCCCCACGGACACCAGGTATTGCTTTGGCTGCCATGACCCTTTGCAGGGCGGGTGCTGCCCGCGCTCCTGCCCGGCGTCCGGTGCGAACGGTGCATGTCTCCACGCTGAACAGCCGGGAAACCCCATGGGGAAATCGCGTTCGCTGAAAATGCCGAGCTGAGATTTTCCCCCTGGGGAGTCTAACCTCAAACAAGGAGGAATTAGGTACCCGGGGGACCTGGGCGCTGCTGGGGGGTTTACTGTGGCTGGGTCTGGCCGGGGGAGCTCAGCCTGAAGCGGGTGTCACCATTTTGGTGTAGGGAGGGAGGAGGGGGCTGGGGACGGTTCCTCTCGGCCCCCCATCCTTCACCCTCCGCTTTCATCTCCCCTTCTCTCTCCTGGTTTCCTTCCGCTGCCTTCGAGGCAGAGCACCCTCTCCTGCCAGCTCCAGTGTGAGCACGAGGCGGGTTCCCACCGTGGTGCTGGTGGGGACCGTGCTGTCCCCAGTGTCCCCAGCCGGTGTGGGGGGCTCGGTGTGCTTGGGCCCCCTCTGCTCCCTCTCGTGGGTTTCAGGAGCTGGGAACCACCTGACCTTTTTAGAAAATTGTGGAAGTAAGGCTGGAGACAACAGTAACTAATTATTTAAAATCTGAACCTGGAATAATTAGCCCAATTAACAGTCTCAGGTGATGTCTTATTCCATCTGATAACGGCCTAAGGAAGAGGGAAATTAATTAACCCGTCAGCCTGACGTTTGTAGGTCCCTGCCAGCTCATCACGCCTGTCCGGGCGGGAGCAGGGGTGGTTTGGGGGTGCCCGTCCCGCTTGGTGCAAGGGGTCTGCATCTTTTGGGGGTCTCGGTGCAGGGAGGGGTGCTGAGGGTGAGCGCAGGCATGAGACAGGGTCGGGGGCTGGCGGGTGGGGGCAGAGGGTGCCGTGGTCCGAGGCCAGGGTGATGGGCAGGGGGACGGGGCTCGGCATCCCCCGGGAACGCTACCGGCGCAGGTTCGTTAGCGAGGAGGCAGCTGTAGGCCTTTAAGGTTGCTGTGGAAACAGTGGTGCTCGTTACCGGGAGGAGCCTCCTGCGTTCCAGGCAGGGCCCCCCCATCACTGCGGGAGGGGGACCCCAGCCCTGGGCACCTGGGACTGCACAGACCCCCGTGTCCGGGGAGGGGCGTGGGGAGGGCACGGCCGTGCACACGCAGGCGGGTGGCGTTGGGTGTGCAGCTCTCTGCGGGCCAGGCCCCCTCCAGCGCGGACCACCCGGCCGCAGCTCGCCCTTGGCATGGCCGGCGGTGCCAGGCAGGGCCGCAGACGCGTGCACACGCACGGACGTACACGCACACGCACGGACATACATGCACACGCGTGCCTCCCTGCACAGCGCGGGGTGCCAGCGTGCACACCTCCCCGGGCAGCGCAGCTGTGCCCCCGCACCCCTCGGGACCCTGTCCTCACACCTCCACCGGCACGCGGCCGCGCGTGCCGCCGGCACGGGAGCGTGCACACGTGCACGT
This sequence comes from Mycteria americana, assembly GCF_035582795.1. NCBI lineage: Eukaryota > Metazoa > Chordata > Aves > Ciconiiformes > Ciconiidae > Mycteria > Mycteria americana. Next base: position 1,884,771 of record NC_134385.1, read on the forward strand.
GTACCTGCCTGCGCCCCAGCCTGGCACCGGGGCTGCGGTGCCGCGCTGCCTGCCCTCCCCGGCACGGGGCCCACGGGGTGCAGAGCGCGCTGAGGCAGAGCCCGTGGCCGCAGCCCCACGGGCGGCTCGGTGAGGCCTCGGTGCTGCTCTCAGCTCTTGGAGTTTTAATGAGGTAAATTGTATAAAAAGCTCCGTTTGCCCTAAATGGCCATCCCTGCGTGAAGCCGCTGCGGCGCGGCCCGGGCCCACCCCGGGAGCTGGGCAGGGGGCTGCGGGGCTGGGCGCACGCTCCCGGGCTGGGCACGTGGCAGCGGCAGGAGGAGGAGGTGTACGAAGGCGTTTTAGCACATTTGCAATCATTTTCCTCCTCCCCCCCCAAGTTTACAGCTTACCTCAGCAGCTTATCAGCCTCCAATCCCATTAAATCAGGCAAATTGTAGCATCTGATACTTTATGGAGATTAAGGTGTGCACCCAGACTCTATAATTATTGGCAAAGATGTATTTACAATACCTTGTTGCTAGTAAACAAAAAATAACTTCAGATCAAAGCGCTTTTACAGGGAAATAAATCTGCTGATAGAGCCCTGCTGCGGCGCGCGGCAGGGAGACGTTGGTGCTGCCCAGGGCGGGTAGGCATTGCGGGGGGACACGCCGGGGGTGGTTCGGGGATGTCCCTGGTCCCACGTGGCTGCTGTGGGTCCCATGTGCCGGGGCCATCCGCAGGCTGGTGCCCCGTGCCTGGGTATCCCTTGCTGGTGTGTCCCATGGGTGCCCGGTGGCACCCACCCCTCCAGCCGCGGCTCCGCCAGGGATTTCCACCCCGGAGACCTCCCCACGCCCCTGCTGATACAGGACCGGGATTTATTGGCACAAGCGTGTGAGCGGCGGTGGTAGCGCCTTGCCCCTCGATTTTTCACCGCGGTGGGAGCGCTGCGGATTACCGATGCGGTGACACTGGTTTATTGCTGCCTGAAGTGGATTTATCTGTGTGGCGGGGCCCAGGCTTGCCGCCGGTGTAAATCACCGCAGCACGGCTGGCATGAGCCCGAGTGCGGTGGCGGCCTCCCGCTGGGCCAGGGCGTTCCGGCCTCGCGGGGGGTTTTCACGGCTGGGCTCCCCACGGGGCCGTGCGCTGCATGCCCCGGTTCGGCTGCCCGGCAGCAGGCACGGCCGTCTCTTCTCCGTCTCACTCTCCTGCCCGCTGAAACGAGAATAAAATGGTGATAATGCTGCAGACGTCCTCTGGAAAGGGCTCTGAGGCAGATGAAAAGCCCTACTTAAGAGTGAGGCCATTATTATTAATAACTCGGAGCGAGGCTGTAAATTCAGCCGACACAGCTATTACGGGAAATGAACCTGCTCTCGTGCCGGATCCCAGGCTGCCCGGGTGCAAGGCAGGGATGGGGACAGGAGAGTGGGGCTGGATGGCCGAGCAGCTGCTGGCTGGGTCGTGTCCGCAGTCGTTCGGACAGCATGGCCAGCGGGGGCAAAACCTCTTGGCGGACACCAGCCCCATCTGGGCTCACTGGGACGATTTCTTGGCTTTTCTGGGAAGGTCGGAGGTGTGAGGGAGGGGACCTGGAGCACGGGTCTCCCCCGAGCAGGAAAGGAGGTGGCTGAGGTTTGCAACAAGGCTGAGGCCTGGCTGAAGCTCGGGACAGGCGTGACGCAGGCTGCGAGGAGCGTGGCGGGGGCTGGCGCCAGGGCTGGGCGCGGGGAGAGGGGCCGCAGGCGGCACGGGGCTGGGCTGGGCAGGACCTGCCGTCACCGTGCTGGCACGGGCTGGCTGTGCCCATCTGGGGAGCGGCCACGGGAATATTACACCTTGGCAAAGGTTACGTTAAAATAAAAATAACCTGGTGCCATTCGGCGCCTGGCGCCTGCAGCCAGGTCAGCAAAAGGCGAAGAGCTGCCGCAGCTCCCGCTCCATCGGGATAACTTCACCTCTGGCATCGCCGCCCCACGAGTGGTGCAGCCCCGGGGCGGGTGGGGTGCGGGTGCCCAGGATGGCAGAGCTGGGCGCGGGGCTGGGCAGGGGTTCCTGCGGGGGTGTGGGGGGCCGCCGGGGCCGCTGCCGTGGGCTTGTGGTGCTGCCTGTGCCCGGCTCGGGAGCTTCTGCGGGGGAACAAGCTTTGATATAAATACCTTTTTGCTCAGCACACGACCTACTTTCCAGACAATGCCATTAGCCTCCCGACTCCCTCATTCATCTTCCGCCGTCCTCCCCCAGCCTGCCCCGTGACGGCACCCGTGCTGGCACTGCGCGCCCGGCCGTGGTGCGGCGAGGCAGGGTGGGCGCCTGGCTCGGTGGCACCATGGGGATCCCCGTGCTGGGGCTCGGGGCCGGCCGGCAGCCCCAGCCCCATGGCTGGTGGGGGGCTCTTGCTGCCTGGCCCCTGCCCCTGCTCTGGCCCCGCAGGGGGTGGCTGGGTCCCCTTTGGGGTTTCTCCACCCCCTCCTGGAGGGTGCTGAGCTCCGTCATCCCTTCCCCCTGCCCCTAGCCCCGTTCCCCGGCACAGTCCGTGCCCTGGCCGGCAAACAGCCTCGTCCGGGGACAGCCTTGTTGGGGACATCCTTGTCGGGACAGGGGGTGAACGCGGCGAAGCGGACAGCAGCCGAGCGCCGGCTCCGGGCTGGCCCACGGGCAGCGCGCGGGGTCCAGGGCCCCTCCTGAGCCCCCCTGGAGCATCCCTGGCGCTGGGACCACGCACGTGGTTCATCCGGGGACGATCCCGTGGGAGCTCCCGCGTGGCGGCAGAGGCTGCGCCGCACGGTTGGCAGCCGGCAAGCGGCTGGTGGGTTTAGGGGCAGGTTGGGCAGAGGGTGCCCAGTCCCGCTGGCATGGGGCTGCCCGGCCCCCCCGGCCCCTGGTGACAGCCCTGGCACTGGTTTTCCCCTGAGAGCTGGAAATGCCTCCCTGTAGGCAGGGCGGCCCTGGGCCCACCGCTCGCACACCTCCACGTGCCCCCGGGGCCGAGCCCCCCTCCTCCCCTGCAACTAAAATTAAATATTCAATTTGTATTGCTGGTAAATCCTGTAAATCTCTTTTATCTCTAAGCTCTTGTAGCAGGAATATCAGTGGTGTAATCTCTGCGGGGGCCCGTCCCGCCGCCCTTCGCAGCTCCCCGGCTCGGACCATGCTCCTCTTTTCCCATGTCTCCCTGTGGGACGCTTTGGAGGCTGGTGGCAGAGTGGGACACCAGTGCCCATGGCAGAGCACCCCATGGCAGAGCACCCCATGGCACCCACCCTGCCTGTGCTGCCCGTTGTGGGGGCGAGGGCGTGCGCCGTGCCCGTGCTGTGTGTGACGGGGATGCCGGTGCCCGGGTGACGGACGTGGTCCTGCCAGAGCGTGCCCCATCCCCGCTGTGCTCCCGGCTTCCCAGCCACGTACCCCCCCTTCGCTCTGCCCCCACACCGGGTCCGCGCTAAGAGCATTGTGCAGAATTATGTATTTAAATATTTAGGTTTTCATCAGCTTTGCAAATTAAGCCCATCCATTAAAGCGGCAGTTAGGGTCCCGCGCTGGTGAGCTGGGCTGCTCCGTGCCCCAGGCTCGCTGTGTCCGTCCCAGCCCTGGCCCCGAGGGGCCCCGGGGGTGGGATGCAGCCTGGGAATGGGGCACGGTGGCCCAGAGCATCCCTGCCGGCGCAGGGATCAAGGGCTCTGCTTCCTCGCCATTCCCAGGTCCTGCTTGCTGGAAACCCCGGCCCCTGTGGCCCTGCTGTGGGAAGGGATTGCAAAGGGAACTGGTTGGGATGGGTGTTATGTGAGGTCGGAGCGGAGGGTGCCGCGTGCCAGGGAAAATGGGGTGCGGAGAAACGCCAGTGGCAGGGGAGAGCCCTGGCACGGCCGAGCGCCCGGCGGGAGCGGAGCCAGGGATGGAAGGGCCAGCCCGGCCGGGGGCTCGGCAGGGACGGGCAGGGGACGGCCAGAGATCGTCGCCGCTGCCGCGCTCGGCACTAACGCCGTGCCACCCCAAGCTCACCAAAGCAGCTTTGGAGTGATCCCCGGCTTAAGTCATTACACCGTGTGGCCGGGGAGATAAGTGGCTTTTTAAGCCCAGGCAGCCCGTCCTGCCGACGGAGCGGGCTGTGTGCGGGTGGGGAGGGCGAAATGGCACAGCCCAGGGGGGTGGGTGGGGAAACGGGGTTCATCCGGCACCGCTGCCAGCCGGGGGCCCTGGCACAGCCAGCAGCGCCTGGGGGGGCTGCCACGGCCCCCAGATGCCTGGAAAGGGTCCTCCGGCGGGGGCAGGTCTGACTCCTGGGGGGTGCCCAGAGCCCATCGCCTGCCTGGGGCTCTGCTGGGCACTGGAGCAAGGTGCCCGGTGGGGACGTGGGCAGAGCCCCCCCCGGGCGAGCGCATCACGGGAGGACGTCCCCGCTCGTGCCTTCCCTTTGCTGCAGGTGAACATTGGGCGCGTTGGTCTGGCGTCAGCTCTCCGTCCTGCCGGGCTTCCCGGGGTCACCTGCATGTCCCCCGTTTCCACCAAGTGCTGGAGGGGCACCGGGGGAGCGTGGCGGCTGCTGCCAGCCCCAGGCAGCGCGGGCAGATGTCGAGTGCGTCCGTGGGAGGGAAGCCATCCATGGGCATAACCGGTGATGAGCGCTCATCCGTGTGGCGCAGTGCCCGTGAACCCTGCGCCGGCTGGCGTGGGCTGGAGTCCCCGGGGCACAGCCTGGCCTGGGGGTCCCTCCAGGGTGGTCTCCCGACTCAGTCGGCTGCGCTCCTGCCGCTCTGGCCGTGCGATCCCACCTCTGGCAGTTGGGTCCCCGTGTGCCGTGTCCCGGCTCCCGGGGGCAGGATGAGCATTGCTGCGGGGCTGAGGCGGCTGGAGGTGCCCGTGCCTTGGGGCAGCTCACCCCTGCCAGCCCTGCCTCTGCCCGCGCCCGCCTGGGGATGCTGGCACAGCCACCACTTTCCTTCTCAGCCAACTTCTTTGTGGGCTCTGGCCACCGGCCCCGGCCGCTCCCCGCTTGTCCAGGGCTTTTGAAGAAGTGGCTCTTCCACCAAGATCCAGGTTTGGGCTTTGCAGGGATGGAGAACCAGGCTCCCTTCTCCGCTGGCTTTGCCCCGGCAGCCCCGGGATGCTCCGGCTCCCTCGCACGCCCCGGCACAGGAGCGTGGCTCTTGCCCCGGGGGAATCGGCCCCGGGGAGCAGGGTGTCCAGGCGGGCAGCGCCGGGTCGCGCGTGCTGTGCGGGGTGGGGGGTCCCGGGTCCCCCGCGGCGGTGGCGGCATCTGCGTTGCGGCGGGAAGTCCCGGTGCTGGCGGCCGTGCCGGGATCCCTGGCAGCTGGGGCGCGTCATGGCCGTATTTCCTCTCTCTGCTCCAGGAGTAATTGCTCAGATGGGGACTTGGGGCAACTCCCATCCCTCGCCCGGCATGGTAATGAGTCAAGAAGACTCAAAGACAAATGGCTCATTAAGAAGCAGTGCTGCATTGCAGGATTTTTCATCCCACCAACCGCTGCATCAGCAGAGGCAGCACCTCTCGCGCTTGCTCTCCCCAGCCCTGGAGAAGGAGCTGTCAGGCAGCCAGGGCTGGTGCCAAAATTAATCATGTGCTTAATAACCTGCCCCTCCCGTCGAACGGCCCGTCCTCAGCCTCCCCGCACGCGGAGTGGGGCGGCAGCGCTGGGCTCGAGCCCTGGGGCGCCGTGCCTTTGGTGCCTGGGAAGCACCCGCGCTCGGCGAGGAGGGACGTGCCGGGGCAGGGCCTTGCCGGGGGAGATGGCCCCCGGCATCGGGGTGCCAGGGCCCCCCAGCCCAGCTCCGTCGGGGTGCTGGCCGGCTGTGCCGGGCAGCACGATGCTGCTGGCCCCTCTCGGCGGCCTCGGTAAACACTTCTCGCTCTGCTCACATTTGCAATTCTTCAGCTGGTATTTGTCCTTTATGACTTTTTAAGAATCTCGCCTCATCCCTTATTTACAGCAGCGGCCGGTTGGTTCCTGCCCCTCACGACCCTCTCCGGGCAGCACCCGCCTGCTGCCCGCTCAGTTTTCTTTCGTTAACAGATTTGATTTCCTGATTGCATCGAGCATGTTTGCTGCGATCTTTGCATCCTGCTCACTCCCCTTCCCCTTCCCCTTCCCCTTCCCCTTCCCCTTCCCCTTCCCCTTACCTACCAGGGTGACGAACCTCTCCCTAACGACGCTCTCTTCCCTGCCTGACACAACTAATGAACCATCGGTGAGCTGCTTTCAGCTAATTCAACTTTTAACAAAATAATGACTCGGTGCAGAATTATGTACTAAATTAGGCGATCTCTTACTAAGCCCCCTTTTTTTTTTCTTCCAGGCTGAGTAAATTTTACTAATACAGCCTAATAAAATAACAGAGCAATTAGTAATAAAATAAAATGTTTGCTTTCTACAATCCTTCTCGCTTACAATGAGTTGGGAAAAAGTAAATAGATTAAAAGCGTGATGGAAACGACCTGGCGGTATTCCATATTTATTTTCTTCCAACGACCGTAGATCAAATTTGCTCAGCTCCTAAGTGGGAAGACCACTTTATTTTTTTTTTTTTTTTTGCCAGGCTTCAGCTTGCGCGGCGCCGGGCTCTCACGCTGCGTGTTTGTTCTCTCCTGCTTTCATCCCCAGCCATAAAGATCCCCAGCAGGACCCGCGCTGGCAAAACCTCGCGCTAATTTGCAAAGCAGAACGGGCCGAGCTCGCACCTCTGCCGGGCTGGCAGCTGGAAAAAATCCTTTTGCTCGCGCTGGAAAGCCGGGGTGGCAGGAGGAGGCTTTGTGGAGCATATGGCCAGATCTGGAGCAAATCAAAGTCGATGGCGAGGCGGCCACTGGGCCAGCTCTGGCACCCGCTGGCAGGGAATTGCATAAGAGGATGGGGCTGAGGATGGTTTTGGGGCTAAGCTGGGTGAAACACGTGTCCACGGCCGCACGGAGCCGTCCCCGTCGCTGCCGGTGCAGCCAGCACTGCCTACGGGGCGGCCTCGGGGGAGGAGGGAAGGCTGAGCTGCTAAAAATACACACGGGGAGTGGGGTCAGGCTGTTTTTGGGGAGGAACAGCCTTCCTCTTCCTCCCTGGGCTTCATCCCCCTCGTGTCTCTCCCCCAGAGCCTGCTTCCCCCCGGGAGACTCGGTGCGGAGGAGCCGCCGGCCGGGGCCATGAGGACAGCATCCCCCTGAGCGCCGGGCGGTAAGTGCCACCAACGGGCTTCGCTGGCGCCCCGGCACGTGCTGCCTGTGGCGGGGGCTGCTTGGGAAGGGCGGGGGGCCGGGACCCCCCGGGCGTGGGGCCGTTGACCCCAGCTCTCGGGGTTTGGACCTGGAAATCTTAGAAAGCCCAGCTTTGCCCTGCGCCAGGGCGGTTTGCCGGGAAGCAGAACTGCCTCTGCCAAGTGACCCTATGGGAAATTAAGGGGGGGGGGGCTGAATTTCGGCGTGGCCCGCAGTGCCAGGGGCTACGGGCCCCTCTCCTCCCTGCGCTGAGCCTCGTGGCGGGGAGAGATGCAGTGGGAGCAGACATCAGAGGGAAGGTGGCGGTGGGGGAATCGCCGGTGGGAGTTTCTCCAGGCTTTGGATGCAATAAAGGCAAGAAGTGAGTTATTTGTAATGGTAATTATGCTCTTCCAGTTTATCCTAGCACATAATTGTGTGGGCGGTAGGTTCCCACTGGTGGTAATTACCCTGGTGTTAAATGGCACAAAATTCAGCCGGGCTGGGTTTTTCCCCCCCTCTTTGAGTCTGCGGTTCGGAGGCACAAATCCCCTCCTTCCCGACGGCTGCGCAGCGCGAGCGGCCTTCAGCGGGACGGGGCTCCGGCTCTCGGCCGCGGCCGTCGGCCCGTGAGCCGCTCCCTGGCCATCTCCCCCTGCCCCGTGTGGCAGCCTCCTGCCTGCGCTGCCCACCCTGGACGGGGCAGAGGAAGGGGCTTGGTGGCTTCTCCTGCCCTCTGCACCCGGCCATCCCCGCCGGGACACGGGGATGGGGACCCCGGGCCGCGCTGCCTGTGCCGAGACCCACGGGATCGCTCCCGACCCCTTCCCCATCCTCAGGGTGCCCGTGAGGGGACCGGCTGGTCCCTGGCCCGGGCGCAGGCTCCCGCGTGGCTTTGGTGAGCTGGTACTGGCCGGGACGTAGCATCCTTCACCATGGCACGTCCCCATCCTCTGCCGTCGCCCCTGCTCCGCCACTGCCCGCGGCTGCGGGCGAGCTGCGGCGCTGCCTCGCCGGCGCGGTGGCGGGGCCCAGCTTTGTTTAATTCCTGCGCCTGCCGAGCACAAAAGCCCGCCGGGCTTGTGGTGACGGGCTGCTCAGCTATTTTGACTCCTTCTTCCCGTCGCAGCGGCAATATTTGGATCAGCTGAGAGCTTCCCTCCCCGAGCAGGAGATGATAGCTCAGCCCGCAGAGGCAGAGCCGGGGCTGGGAGCCTGTCTGTCCATCTGTCCGTCCTGCTGCCGATTGCCGGCTCGATCCCGGGGCAGGGGAGGCAGCCCCCTCCCACGCTGCTGGGCCCGCTCCTCCTAGCAGCTCTCCGGGGAGGGGAGAGGCATTTCTTTTTGTAACAGGCTGCGGCCTCCTTCGGTTAAGATGCAGCAATTAGGGAGCCTCGTTAGAGCAGGAGCGAGATTGTGAGGGCGGGGGCGAGAGGCGCAGGACCGAACCATCCAGCCTTGAAGCCGGGAAGGAAGGCAGCGGTGGAGGCTTATTAGGGCAAACGCGTTCCCCGGGCGCTGCTGCGGCCCCGTCTGCCGCTCGCCGCCAACGCGCGCATCGCCGTCCGCCCCCGCGCCCCGCGGGGGCCTCCAGCCCCTCTCCCCTCCCGGGGCTCCTCGGGGCAGGCGGGCTCTCCCTCCCCACGCGTCCCCAGCCCTCCCGGTGTCCCTCGTTTCCAATCCCCGTGTGCCGCAGGGACCGTCCCACGGTCACCTGTCCCCGCAGCCGGTCTCGGGGACGGGCTGCCCGCAGCACCCTGCCCAAATATGATAACAAGAGCATTAACGATGCCTGTAATTAGCCGAGCTACACTGGAGAATAAGTAATTTCCTCATTTACAGTCATACCAAAGGCAGAGCCTTTGAGGGACTGTAAGGAAGACAAACCTCCGTGGGTCCATGCAGCTCCGGCGGCTGGCGTGGGGCTCAGCCTGGCTCCGTGCCGTCCGTCCTCCTGCTTCTGCGTGGGGATGCCCCACACGCAGCGTAGCCATCTCCGCTCCCTGGCTCTCCATCCCTGGGGGCTGGCAGGGTCCTGGGGGCTGGCGGGGCGGCCGGTCGTGGGTCTCCATCCGCAGTCAGGTGCCACGGCCGGGGCCGTGCGGGGAGGACGGGCTGGATGGAGACATCAGAGCGTGGCCCCCCCCGCGCCCCGCGGCGGCTCATTAACGGCTCTGTGAATCGCAACGGCTGAAAAACTCAGCCAGAACCGTTTTCCTAATGGAGAAACACTTCATAATATTTGGTGTCGGAGAAGAAAACAAGTTTCTGATGATGGCAGCGTGTCCTCCCTCGCCGTCTGCAGGCCCCGCGCTGCCTGCATCGCTGCTGGCAGTGCCTTCTCCTTCCCGCTCCCCCCTTGGTGCTGCCCCCTCCAAGCAGCCGAGCCGGGGCTGACCCCGGGTGACCGGCCCCAGCACCGTGTCCCCCTCGCCCTGTGGACAGCCAGGTTTCTGGCACTCCAGCCCAGCTTCACAGGGGCTCAGCCAGGGCCAGATCCTGCCCCGGGAGCTTCCCGGCCCCCTCGGTCGGTCCCCGCGGGACAGCCCCAACGTTTCGCTGGCAGCGGGGTGCGGAGGGGAACGTGACGCTGTGCCTGTCCCTGTCCCCGCAGATGAGCCCGCAGGGACAACCCTGCAGGATGCCGAGGCTACGGGGTGGGTGCTGACACCATGAAGGGCTACCATGGGGAGCGTAGCCAGACACAGCCCTCCTCTGGCCACCGCTGCCGCTGCATCCCAGAGGACTGCGAGCATCCCGCCGACTACGTCCAGCACGGTCCCGAGGGCCGGCCGCCGTACCTCCTCAGCCCCAGCGAGCCGTGTTCCCTGGAGCATCCCTACTGCCCGGCACGGAGCCCCGGCGCGGCCAGCGAGTGCCCGGGCGGGCCCCTGAGCGAACCGCCCTCCGCCAGCGCCAGCAGCACCTTCCCAAGGATGCACCACGCGCAGCAGCCCTACGACTCCTGCGACGAATGCATGGCGACTGCCCACCCCGCCAGCAAGATCAACCGCCTGCCCCCCACGCTGCTGGACCAGTTTGAGAAGCAGCTGCCGCTGCACCACGACGGCTTCCACACGCTGCAGTACCCACGGGCCGGCGGTGCCGAGCCCCGCAGCGAGAGCCCCAGCCGCATCCGCCACCTCGTCCACTCCGTCCAGAAGCTCTTCGCCAAGTCCCACTCTCTGGAGGCGCCGGCCAAACGGGACTACAACGGTGCCAAGATGGACGGCCGCGGGGACGGCTACCACCACCACCACCACCACCACCATCACCACCACCAGTCCCGCCACGGCAAGCGCAGCAAGAGCAAGGACCGCAAGGTGGACTCCCGGCACCGGTCCAAGATGATGGGCTGGTGGAGCTCCGACGACAACCTGGACAGCGACAGCAGCTACATGGTGTCCGGCCGGCACGCCGCCGACCAGGGCACCCAGTACTGTGTGGACGCTCCCGAAAGTGCCTTCAGAGACTTGACCTTGAAGAGTCTAAAGGGTGGCGGGGAAGGAAAATGCCTGGCCTGTGCCGGCATGTCCATGTCTCTGGACGGCCAGACGCTCAAGAGGAGCGCCTGGCACACCATGACCGTCAGCCAGGCCCGTGAAGCCTACCCCAGCGCCGGCGGCACCGAGAAGACCTTGATGCTTCAGGAAGCAAAGGCCAAAGACCGAGCGTACCAGTACCTGCAGGTGAGGGGCCGGGCAGGGCAGGGGGCTGCTGTCCCGGGGACCATGGCCAGCGATGCCGTGGGGCGAGCCGGGGCTGGGACCCTGCATCCCAGCAGCTCCATGGGGATCCCTGGGGATGCTCCAGCTCCGCTCCGTGTCCCCAGCACCTGCACCCCATCCCCTGGGGTCCTGCACTGGTCCTTGCTGTCCCCTCGCCGGCAGTGCGGAGCCCCGTCTGCCGCCTCCTAGCCCGTGCCCGCTGGATTTGGGGTCGGACTGGCTCTGTCGGCTCGGGGCTGCCGGTGGCCCCGTGCCCGCTCCCTCCTCGTGGCTTTTATCCCGCTTGCGCCTGGCCGGGTGCCACCGCCTGCCTCATCACTGGGCTCCCTTCTAGGTCACCCCCCTTCCAATTAAAAATTAATTAACTCTTCTCTCCCTTTCCTGGGGGAAGGAGACAGGGAGCGGCAGTGCCGTGCTGGCCAGGGGCGCGGGGCGGCCAGGGGCCCCTCTCCGCCGGCAGCGGGGGCATCAGGGCAGGGTGCCGGCCCCACCGCCTTCCCCGTGGGGCCCGGGGGACACTGTTCCCCTGCCGCGGCCCGGTAAGGACCCCGTGGTGCCGGCGTCAGCGGCGCGTGGTGGGACCGTCGGCCGCTACGTCAGCCGGGCGGCTGCGCTGGCATGGGTGGGATTTGGCCCAGCCGTGCCTGCCGGGGGGGCTGCGAGGTGGGAGCGGCTGCACTGCCCCGCGTTTTGGGAACGGCCCCGCACGGGGCACGGGGAGCCGTGGCTCTTAGGAGGGATCAGCTCTCCTGGATTTCGGGGCTTTCCCAGGGGGTCAGAGCCCCCAGGGTCTGTCCCTGCAGCTCTGGGGTGCCGTGGGGAGGGCAGGGGAGCCGTGCCGGCACGTGCGCCGGCCTTGGGCCGTGCACACGTGCTGGGTTTGGGCCATGCGTGCACGCCAGGCTAGGGCTGGCACGTGCCATATGGCAGGCGCGGGGCTCGGCTCTGCGTCCCGACTGCGGGAGCCTGGCCACCGCGTCCTCCCACGCTTGCCTCCTGCCCCAGGTGCCACAGGACGAGTGGAGAGGGTACCCGGGGGCGGGCAAGGACGGGGAGATCCCCTGCCGGCGGATGCGCAGCGGCAGCTACATCAAGGCCATGGGCGATGAGGACAGCGCCGACTCGGACGCCAGCGCCAAAGTATCGCCCAGGGCGGCCACGCGGCGAGACAGCTACCGCCGCTCCTCCAGCGCTGACCAGGCCAGGACCAAGTAAGGGCTGTCGCCTCCCAGCCCTGTCTCAGCACCGCGGGGCCGTGGGCTGGGGCCCCCCGGGAGCTCCAGCTGCCCTTGGCGGGCACCGGGGGGGACGCGGCTGCGCTGGGCTTCGGGGTGGGACCTTGGCTGCAGCCGTGAGCGAAGGTTGGGGATGAGAGGCACGTTCAAAAGGAGGCGACTGGGATGCGACCCAGTCCTGGAGGGTGACAGGCTTGCTCCTCATCCGCGGCCCCGCTGTGTGCCCCTCTGGCAGCCCCGCGCTGCTGGGGGACGGGTGCGTGCCCCCAGGGCAGCGTTTCGGGGCAGTTAGGAGAGGGGTCAGCAGCGGCAGCTGGCGGGAGCATCGCTGCGGCTGCGTTTCCGAATGCTCTGCTTGAATATGTTGCTTTTGGTGCGATCCCTTCTATTCCCCCTGTCTCTCATTAGGTTTGCAAGTAGGCACTATTCTGATTCATATATCTGTAACTGTCCCAGCTGCTGCACGCCACCGCGAATGCTCCCGCGGGGACAGGGCTACGGGCGTTCCTTCACCACCGGCCAGGTAGGGCCCCACGTCACGGGTGCCGTGGGGCAGGTTGGGGCGGGGGGGTGGCGGTTGCTCTTCTGAGCATCTCCGGCCCCGCTTGGCCGCGGCTCTGGCTCGCCGCCCCCAGCCTCACCCGTTGCTCTCCCCAGATCAACGACGAGCTCAACCACCAGTTCGAGGCCGTCTGCGAGTCGGTTTTCGGCGAGGTGGAGTCGCAGGCGGTGGAGGCGCTGGACCTGCCCGGCTGCTTCCGCATGCGGAGCCACAGCTACCTGCGGGCCATCCAGGCGGGCTGCTCCCAGGACGACGACTGCCTCTCGCTCTTCTCCATGTCGGCCCCTTCCGGGCCGCCCATCACCAGCAGCATCCTGAAGCCCAGCACCTGTGAGTCCCGGGGGGTGGTGGGGCTCAGCCGCGCGAGGGACCCCCACGTCTCCCCCCCTGCTTGCCCGGGACTGCTGCTGCCCTCCCTCCTGCACGGCCCTGCGCAGCCCCCGGCACAGGGCGTGAGCATCCCGCTCATGGCTCAGTCCCGGTCAGGGGGCTGCTCTGTGCCCCCAGCGCCCGTCTGCCTTTCCCTCCTTCCCTCCACTTCTTTCCCCGTCTCTGCCCCTTGCTGGGTGCTGCAGCAACGTGGCCATCGTGGGTCTGGGGGTGGTTTCTGATCCTTTTCTGGGGATAAACCAGCCAAACGTCCCCTCTGAACTCCAGCCCCGATCTCAGCCGGCCGAGGTGCAAAGCCTGGGGGGCCGCGAGCCCCGCGCTGCGGGAGGAGGTGGGCACCGTTCCCCCGGGGCCCCCGTTCGCGGCGGGAAATGAGCAAGTGTCTGTGTTTTCACGCGCCTTTTCATCCTGCGCCTCTCCCACAACAGCCTTCAGTTACAGAAAAGCTCCACCTCCCATCCCTCCAGGAACCAAAGCCAAACCCCTCATCTCCGTCACGACGCAGAGCAGCACCGAGTCCACCCATGAGAGCTACCTGCCCGGCGAGGTTGCCCGCAGCCCCGCCTGGTCCAAAGACACCACGGCCCGTTGCAACTCGGCCGAGAGCCTGGAGAGCTCCAAGGTGACGGCCGTGGCCCTCAACCTGCCTCCGGTCCAGCCCCGCGCCGCTCCCAAGCCCTCCACGCTCATCATCAAGGCTATCCCCGGCCGGGAGGAGCTGAGGAGCTTGGCTCGGCAGCGGAAATGGCGTCCCTCCATCGGCGTCCAGGTGGGCTCCGCTCCTCCCTGCGTGCCGGCAGCCAGCTCCGAGCCTGCCTGAGTGGTGCGGGCGACGCCGAGCCCCCACGCTGCATCTCGGGGCCACCCTCCAGTGCTCTCCCTTTGCCCCTCCGCAGGTTGAAGCCATCTCCGACTCGGACACGGAGAGCCGGAGCCAGAGGGAGTTCCACTCCATCGGGGTGCAGGTGGAGGAGGACAAAAGGTACCGCACGGCTGGGCTGGGCTGAGACCTGCCATGCTCGCTGCACCGGGGGATTGGGTCCCCCTGGGGCTCTTTGAGCTGCCCCACAGCATCTTTTCCCTCTCTCCTCTGGCTGAGACCCCCAGAGCTCAGCACCATCCCTGTCCCGGGCTGGCTGCCCCCACCTGGGGCAGGATCTGGCCCTCCCTTTGCCCTTGCACCTCGCTGCTGCAAACGGACTGCCCGGGGAAGGGGCTCCCCTGCTCCCGCCCTGTGCTCGGGTCTCCTTCGCTGGGGCTCAGCCCTGGGGCTTGGACCCGGCCCAGGCGCAGATGAAACCTTTCGGCTTCTCTGCAACAACACATGACGTTTTGGCTGGGGTGGGAGTGCCGTGTGCCGGGACCTGCGTGGCCCACGGGAGGGGAGCTCCGGCAACGTGCCCACGCAGCCCCGGTGCTTGCTCCTCTCCATCCTCGGTCCAGCGCTGGTAGCCATGGAAACGGGCTAAGAGCAGAGGAGATGAGGGACCGATGGGTTGCGGCTGCTCAGGGCTGTCCCTATGGCCCCGAATGCTTGGGGGTCCAGACCGGCAACCCCAGCCCCATCCTGCCTGCGGGCACCCCTCACCCTGCCTGTGATGGTGCCCAGTGAGGGGACGGGGCGGCAGGACTGTCCTCGCTGGCCGTGAGGGTCCCCACGTGCTCTCACTCTCCCCAGGCGAGCGCGCTTCAAGCGCTCCAACAGCGTGACGGCGGGCGTGCAGGCGGACCTGGAGCTGGAGGGCTTCGCTGGCTTGGCCGTGGCCACTGAGGACAAAGCCCTGCAGTTCGGGCGCCCCTTCCAGCGGCATTCCTCGGAGCCCGAGTCCGGCCGGCAGTATGCGGTGTACAAGACGGTGCACACGCAGGGGCAGTGGGCGTACCGGGAGGACTACCAGCTGCAGTACGACACGGTGGAGGTGCCCCGGCGGGATGCCTGGATGGAGCGGGGCTCCCGCAGCCTCCCCGACTCTGGCCGTGCCTCCCCCTGCCACCGCGATGGGGAATGGTTCATCAAACTGCTGCAAGCGGAGGTGGAGAAGATGGAAGGCTGGTGCCAGCAGATGGAGAGGGAGGCCGAGGATTACGACCTGCCGGAGGAGAGTGAGTCGGGGGGATTTGCAGGGTCAGGAGGGACTGAGGCTCCCGTGGGGCTGGGGGGCACAGCCACGGTCCTCCAGTGCTCCCACCTTGGGACCACCTTGGAGCATCTCCCCTGCCAAGGCTAAAGAGGTTGGGCGAGGGCCAGAAACACTGGGAAACCCACTGGGACTAGTGGGGTCCAGAGGAGGGAGGAGAACCCGTGCGGGTCGGGGGGATCCGAGCTGTCCCGCTGCCCCCGAGGGGGTGCAGGTCCCCTCCACGCAAGGGAGAGGCTCCGTGCCCAGCGGGAGCGCTGACCGTCTGCTCTCCCCCCGCCAGTCCTGGAGAAGATCCGGAGTGCCGTGGGCAGCGCCCAGCTCCTCATGTCCCAGAAGGTGCAGCAGTTTTACCGCCTCTGCCAGCAGAACATGGTGAGTGCCGGGCAGCGGTGCCATGGGGTCAGCCGTGGTGGGCAGGGAGTCTTGTACCCTTAGCTGGTGGACAAGGGACTTTGTAACGCCCTGGGGGAGAGCCAGACAGAGAGCCCCCCAGAATGTGGGGGTGGGATGGCTGCGTGGCCAGTAGAGCCGATGTCCCGCAGGCGGGCGTGGGTGACACTCTGTCCCCGCAGGATCCCAACGCGTTCCCTGTGCCCACCTTCCAAGACCTGGCCGGCTTCTGGGACCTCCTGCAGCTCTCCATCGAGGATGTCAGCATGAAGTTCGCGGAGCTCCAGCAGCTCAAGGCCAATGGGTGGAAGATCGTGGAGCCCAAGGTAAGGGCAGGGCTCTGCCGCTGGCGCTTGTCCCCTGTCACCTCTCCCTCCTTCCTCCCCAAGCACATCTGTCCCCAAACCGCCGCTGCCGGGCTGTTGCCAGTGACTGCTTTTAGCAAACGCTTGAAAAACAAAAATATGGGAAAAATGAGGCTAAAGAAGGGGCTGTTCCCCCGCTGCAGTCTCGCAGCCGGCTCGCTGGGTGTTTCTGGGCAGCGCTGCCTGCAAAGGGCCAGGCAGGGTCTCGGCGCAGGCAGGGCCAGCGCGCTGCGGGTGCCTTCACGCCCGTGCAGATGGATGAAGGGATGCTCGGCCCTGCCTCGCAGCTCGGTGCAGTGCAGGAGGGGCGTGGGGCCATCTCGCCGTGGCTTTGGCTTTGCCACCCACGGCAGTGCCGTGCACGAAGGTACACGTGTCCCGCACGCCCGCCGGCTGTGCTGAGCCCGCCGGGACACTGTTCCCTGGAGGTCCCGGCCCCGCGCCCGCCCTGAAGCCCCCATTGTCTGTGCAGGAGGAGAAGAAGGTGCCTCCCCCGATACCAAAGAAGCCGCCGCGCTCCAAGGTGCACCCGGTGAAGGAGCGCTCCCTGGACTCGGTGGACCGGCAGCGGCAGGAGGCCCGCAAGCGGCTCCTGGCAGCCAAGCGAGCTGCCTCCTTCCGCCAGAGCTCGGCCACCGAGAGCGCGGACAGCATCGAGATCTACATCCCCGAGGCGCAGACCCGGCTGTGACCGCAGCCTCCGCTTTTCTACCCGGACTGGACGGCGCGGCCGTAGCTCACTGTGATGGGGAGCCGCGGGGACACCCTGGGGCAGCTCTTGGCCCCACTCACAGCTTCTCTCTTTTCTATCGTAGACCTTTCGTGGATCCGACGGCGGGTGAACGCAAGCCCGGTTCTGCCCCGTCCCGTTGCCCCCCCGCCCGCATGCCCCTGCCAGCCTCTCCCGGGGTCCGGGGCTCTCCCTCCCTCTGTCCTCCCTGGGGCCGTGTCCCAGCTCTCTCTGTCCCCTTCCCAGCCCCCCCCAGCCCTTCTGCACCCCCCCTAGCCTGCGTCCCAACCGAAAGAGAGGTGACCCTCGGCCCCCAGCCCTGCCGGGCTGGAGGGGAGGGGGCTGCAGGCAGGCCCCCACCTCTCTGTACTCAGTGCAATCCCCCAGCGCACGGCAGGGACGGGCCCCCCAGCCCCTGCCTGGCCGGAGCCCCCCCAGCCCCGCTCCCCGGCCCTGCTGGCACGAGGCTTTGGGACGCGGTGGGGACAAGGGGCTCCCCCGCGCTGCCCCCGCCTGCCTCCGGCTCGGCTGCCGTGGGGGACCCGGGGCTCCTTCCCCTATATACCTATATAAATATAACCTGAGGAATAAACCAGAAACTACACGTGACCAGCGCTGTGTTCTGGCTGGTGGGACGGACCAGAGCAGCAGAAACCCCCGGTCACGGCGGGCCGCCCCGCTTCCCTCGCACAGAGCATCGCGATGCGCTTCCATTCCCGCTCAGCCCTCCTTCCCCATCAGTCTGTCCCTCCATCCGTCTGTCCTTCCCTCAAGCCAGCCTGGAGTCTGGGAGCACCTCTGCAGCGTGGCACTAGCCGGGGCTGGGGGGTACGGTCCCGCTGTGCCTTGCCACCGGTGGGAGACGCTTCCCTGGTGTGCGAGCGAGGTGGCAGTGGTGGGGAGACCTGCCTGCAGCCCCTTTGCGCCCGCGGTGCCAGGGACCACGGTGGCTCTGCCCTGTGCCGGGCTCGGTGCCGTGGGACAGGAGCGTGGACGTGGCCAGCAGCTGCCCCTTGAGTGCGGGGCTGCTAGAGATCACCCCGGGGGGGTCACCCCTTCTCCCCGAGCGCCCGGTGCCCCGCGGGGGTGGGACACCCCAGGACGGGGCTGTCGTGCGCCTGGTGCCCCGCGGGGCCGGGGGACCCCCCAGGGTGCTGCTGCTCCCAGCTCCCCCATCGCTGCGCACAGACCCGGGAGCAGGGTCGGGGGTCCCCAAGGTCCCCTCAAGGGCAGAGCAGCAGGTTGCATCTGCCCCGTCCCCATCCCTGGTCCCTCTCTGAGCATCCTGTCCCCCACCGTGTCCCTTTTGGTGACAGAAGGGGGAAGACGCTGTCCCCGACCCTGACCCTGCCATGCCAGCAGCCCCCTGCAGCATCACCAGCCACACCCCAGGCAGAGCCGGTGGGTGCCGGGCAGCTCCCGAAATCCGGGGCCAAACCTCGCCCCGGGCCCTCGGGCAGGGCGGTGGGATCGGAGGCAGCTGGGGGGACCCAGCTCGTGCCCCCCATGTAGCCGGGGGGGCCGGGGCCAAGCAGGGGGATGCCTTGCCGGGGGTCCCTCGCCCCGGGGGTCGGTGCTAAACACCTCCGGGACGGTAGCGCCCGCTCAGCCACCCGAAGCCCTTTCCCACCCCAGTCCCCCCTGCACCCCAGATTTAGGGACGTGCCTGGGAAGGGCCCCCCGGCCCCCGCCCCGGCCAGCGCCGTGCAGTGACCGTGACACGTGGCTCCCTTTTTATTGTAATGAACCGCTGCAATTAATAAAGATGACTTTGGTTACTCCGGGCCAGCGGCCACCTCCCTGTGGGGACGCGGCCAGCGTCGGGCTCGCCTTTTCCCCGTCTGCCGCCCCTTCGTGTCCGTGGGGTGGGAGAGGGGGTGTCCGTGGGGTGGGAGAGGGGTGTCCGTGGGGTGGAAGAAGGGTGTCCGTGGGGTGGGAGAGGGGTGTCCGTGGGGTGGGAGATGGGCTCTTGCTGGGGCAGGAGTGGACCTCCCTGTGGGGTAGCTGGGAGATCCCCGTGGGTCTCTCCCTGTGGATCTCCCCGTGGGTCTTTTCCTGTGTGTCCCCCCATGGCTCTTTCCCTGTGGATCTCCCCATGAGTCTCCCTGTGGGTGTCTCCCTGTGGGTATCCCCGTGGGTCTTCCTGTGGGCGCCTGTGTGGATCTCCCCATGGCTCTCTCCCTGTGGGTCTCTCCCCCTGTGAGTCTCTCCCCGTGGCTGTCCCCGTGGGTCTCCCCACGGGTGTCTCCAGGTGGCTCTCCCCCCCAGGTCTCCCCGTGGGTATCTCCCCGGGGCTCTCCCCGGGGCTCTCTCCCTGTGGGTTACCCCGTGGCTGTCTCCCTGGGGCTCTCTCCCCCGCGGGTCTCCCCCCGTGGGTCTCCCCCCGTGGGTCTCCCCGCCTCCGCCCGCTCCGCTCCTCCAGCGCCGCCGGTCCCGCGCTGTCCGCCAGGGGGCAGCACCGCCCCGCCGGGCCGCGGGGGCGCCTCGCTTGGCCGCGCTCCCGCCCGCCGCCGCTGACCGGAAGGGGCGGGGCGACGGCGGCGGCGGCGGCAGCGGCGGCGGCGGCGGCCGGGCCCAGGTGAGCGGGGCCGCCCGGGGCTCGCTCCGGCTCCGGCTCCGGCTCCGGCTGCGGGGGAGCCCCGCGGGGGCCGGGCGGGGGTCCCGGCGCGGCCCAGGCGCGGCCCGATTCCCGCGGGTCGGTGGTGCGGCCCGCCCGGTGCGGCCTTGCCCGCCGGAGCCTCGCCCGGGCGCTGCCGGCCCGCAGGCCGCGGGGGGCCGGGCCCAGCTTGTGACCGGCGCGTTTCGCCCCCTGCCAGGCGCAGCCCCCGGCGCCATGTGGTCCGTGCTCTGGGCGGCCGTGCGCTCCAAGGCCCCGTACGTCACCTTCCCGGTGGCCTTCGTGGTGGGGCTGGTGGGCTACCACCTGGAGTGGTTCCTCCGCGGCCACCCCTCGCCCACGGCCGAGGAGGAGAAGAGCATCTCGGAGCAGCGGGAGGACCGCAAGCTGCAGGAGATCGCGGGCAAGGACCTGACCAACGTGGTCAGCCTGAAGGACAAGCTCGAGTTCGCCCCTCGGGCCGTGCTGAACAGGAACCGCCCGGAGAAGAGTTAATTAATAACGTGGTGGGGGCAAACGCGGGGCCCCGGAGCGACCGTCCTCGGGGCTGGGGCCGGCCGCGGAGGGCTGTGTCCCGCAGCACCGTGCTGGGGACTCCCCTGTCACCTTGCACGTCTTCCACCAGCCTCCCTCCTGCACCGGGCCGTACCTGGGCTGTGCCCGCTGCTGCTGCTCTTCACCCTCCCGGGGCCCTCCGGAGGGTCAGGGTTTGCCCACCCCACGGATGCGCTCAAGATATGGCACCCAGACCTCCCCTGTGGCAGAGCGGGCAGGGAGCCGTGCTTTGGAGGTGGAACGTGTCTGAAACTCGTCAGCTCTCGGTCTGTCCCGGCCCCTGAACCACGAAACCCTCTCGGCCTGGTTCCACCCACGTCTCTTAGGTTTGGTTTCTTCCATGGCGTGAAGATAGAAGAAACTTGGACCTGAGTGACGTGGGGTGGGGGTCAGGCTAACCACCTGCAGCAGGAGGACCTGCCGTCCTGCTTGCAGCTCTCCCGTGGCTCTTTGTGAACCCCGACCACAGCACCGCGCTACCATGTTACACCCACGGGAGCATGAGCAGCGGTGGAGATCTCTGGGGAACCCCTCTCTGCATCATCGCCAGGCTTCGCAGTGAGGAACGGGGACGGGGGGAGGTGGAAGTCCTGGCCCTGCTTCCGTAGTGGAGCTCGGAGCGTGGCGGTGGCTTTGGGCTGGTGTGTAGAGAATGGGGAGATCTCTGCCCCGTACGGGAACAGCCAGAATAAACTTCTGTCAGTCCTTGGGCCTCTGTGTCTTCTGCATCAGCACCTGGCCCTAACGCTGGCTCAGAGCATGTTTCTGCTCCCCATGTTTTCAAGAAGCAATGCCTTCTACAGTGGGAGAAATGCCATCGTTCCTGGCCAGGCACTGACCTCAGGGCCTGGCAACAGGGTGGCAGGCAGGAAGGAGGGGGAGGCACCAAAATCCCAGCCCGTGCTGAGGTTGTGCCGCCCTCCCAGCTCCCCCGGCCACGTCATCTGCTTCCCTTCGACCTCCTTATCTAGACAAGAAGGGCTGTGGCAGCGCTGGCTGGGGTCCCAGGGGACAGGGGGGTCCTGCTGTGCTGCTGAGCAGGGCAGTGCGTGGCAGGAGAGGCTGGCAGCGAGCGCTGGGGACTGGTGGCTGGTGTCCCCTCCAGCCTCGGGCATCAGCGGCACAGCAGGACCAAACCCCAGCGAGAGCTGCCCGAGCAGGGCCAGCTGGTAACTGTGCCGCCGCTCTCTGCCGGCTGCGTGCCGGGGCCGTAGCCGGGGTTATCGCTGCCTCCTGGCTTGTTTTTTCCCCTGGTGCCTGAGCGAGGCCTAGCTGCTGCCCTGGCCCGGCCTTCCCCTCCCGGGGACGATAAATCTGCCGTGTCTGGTGCAAAGCCCTGAGGTCAGCAGCCAGTTCAGCGTTTCGCATCGCTCCGTCCCGCTTCCTCGGGGCCAGCTCCTGCCCCGCTGACAGCTTTACTGCTGGCCCTGCCCGGCCGTGTTTACCTCCCGATCGGCTGTCCTTGGGCTGGATCGCTGCCCGCCAGCTGGGCTCACAGCCCGGCACCGCCGGGAACTCGCAGGCCTTTGCCGTTGGAGTGTGCGAGGGCAGCTGAGGCTGGGTTAGAAGGTGCAGGAGGAGTCTAGGGGCGAAGCAAAGGCTGTCCCAGCCCTGCCCCACTGCTGCCTCCTGCACTAGGGCTCACAGCACCTCTTCTGCCACTGCCCCAGCCCCCCGGCAGGCTGGCACTGTCCCCTGGGCTAGCCCCTGCCCTTGGCCTCTTGCTTTCCCAGCCTGGCTGTGGGGTGATGCTGGGCGATGGCTGTTCACTATTGTGCACCAGGGTGGGAACAGTCCCGTCCCTTCCCCCAGCTGGGACCAGCTGAACCCCGCTCGGAAATGTCTTCCGAAATGCCTTTGTTCACCCCACGACGGAGCAGCTCCCTTGGCTGTTTATAGCCCATTGATCTGCCTGTTCCCAGGGCCGGCTGGGCACAATCAGGCTTTGTCGGGGCCTCGCTGCCCTGTTTCCTCCCCTGGGCCCACGCAGTGTCGGTCGGGGGGGCTGCTCCGTCACGGCACTGGAGCAACGTCCTTGGGAAGGGCTGAGCCCCAGCAGCGGCTGCGCGGGCACCGATGGCACCTGGCTGGGCGGCCCCTGCCCTGCTCCTGCTGCGGCTGCCTTGCTGCTCCTGCTGCGTTTCCAGCTGGTTTCCATGTGTCTGGGGGACTCCTGTCCGTCCCCACGGCAGACGTCGGCGTTGCTGCGGTGCCGTGGTTCCCCGCAGGCGCTGGGGCAGGGGCGAAACCGCTTCCCAGAGACCGGTTGCCTTTCTCCTAAACCCTCGGTACCGTAAACCCACCCTTCCTCCCATTGAATCCCAACAATGTGCTGCCTGGGAAGCGTCGGCTGGACAAGAATAGGAGCCGGCAAGCACTCAGGGCTGGGGCGAGCAGCCACGGTGGCTCACAAAGAGCAAGAGGAAGCTTTGGTGAATAAACCATTATGGCAAAAAACTGGGTTCTCAAGCCTGCACACAACTGCTCGAGCGCAAGTCCTTGTGCTGGTCCAGCACGTTTGTGATCCAGCAGTTCCCAGCACGGCACAGCCGGGCGTTGCAGCGGGAGCGTGGCAAGGAGCTGTGCCAGCGTGCAGGGAGTCCCACGCCTGGCCTGGAGGCTGGTGTTTTGCGGGAGAGCATCCTCCCAGGGCTTGTCTGGCTTTGGGGAAGTTCCTGCGGCCGGGGCCAGCTGCGGCTGCACTGTGCCGCAGGGCAGGGGTTGAATCCGGCAGCTGCAGAAGCGCTGCCTGTCCCTGCCCAGCCCCAGGCGGCCATGCCCCAGGCTTGGGGAGAGCAAGCCAGCTGCTCTGCTCTTGGCACGGCCCTGCTGCCTTGCTGCTTCCTCCCTGCCGGCTCCGAGGACGGCTGCAGCTCCCGGGCTGACCCTCTGCCCTGCCCAGGGCCGGGTTTGCTCCCAGGGGTCCGTCACGAACAGCTTGTGAGAGGAGCAGGTGGCGGTTTCCAGAAGCAGGATGCAAGGAGCAAGCCGGGGCCGTGCCGGGGGGCGGGTGTTGGCCCAGGGGGGCCAGGGCAGCTGCTGTGCAGGCAAGGGTGGGGGGGCCCACCGGCTGCTCGGCACGGCTCGGCACACCTGGACGGCCACAGCGGACGTCCGGTTAGCTCAGAGCAGGGATGCACCAGCTGCACGGGGCTGGGGATGCTGTGACCCTGTGCTGGCACAAGGGCTGCTGAAAGCCATGAGTCCCTTCTTCAAGGCCCGGAGCGACGATGCTTTGGAAAGGAGCGGTGGGGGGGGGGGACTGGAAAGGGGGAGCTGGGGCCCGCAGGGACTCATGCTCCTGTGTCCCGGCCTGGAGCAGCGCAGTCACCCCAGGGCGCCCAGGACATGCATGCGGTGCGGTGTCCCCGCAGCCCCGGGACACAGAGGGTGCTTCCCCCCCCGCCGGCTGCACTGGAGAGCAAATGGCGTGTGTCCCCGGCGCGTCCCCCGCAGCCCCTGGGGACGCGCGCTCCCTGCCCCGGCCAGCTGCGGCTGTTTTCCCAGGCTCTAGTTTTGCCCTTTCCCTGAGCGCAGCCGAGCCCTTTCCCAGCCGCCTCGTCTCTCCTCTTCCTCCCACGGCGCAGGTCTGCCATGCTGTGCCTGACAGCTCATTTCTACGGCCAGCAAAAGCCCTGAAGTGCTGTGAGAGAGGAGCAGCTCTGCTCCACAGAGCCACATCCCCCGAGCCCTAGCCAAGGACAGCTACGGCAGGACACATTCCCTTCCCACTCGGCATCGCCTCTTCTTGCGGCCGCAGCTCAGGGCTGAGTCCCCATCCCCAGCACCCTGAGGCCACTGTGGCTCCTTGCTTTTAGACCACATCGACCTCCCCGCACCAGGAAAAACCCCTGGCTATGCTGGCAGCAGCCTCTGCCCTCCCAGTCCTGCACCGGGACGATGCCCTGAGCCACTGGCAAGGGCAGGACCGATCCCAGCGTGGGCATGGGGTGCCGGCCGCCACTGTCCCGCTGCCTCTGTGCGAGGAAGCGGCTGGAGGAGAGCGACAATGTCAGGATGCGGGAAGTCGTCGGGGCTATTGAGTGCGTTTCCTCCCGCCCGCGGTTCTCACACGGGGCCACATTGTCTGCCATGCCCGCGCGTGGAGGGCTAAATATAACCCCGCGCCGGGGACGGGCCCCAGGGAGGAAGGGAGCTGTTTGGGGTTTGCTTTTCCTTCATTGTACACTATTGGCAGTGACGCTGGTCGTGGGGCAGGATTGTACCTGGTTTGGTGTTGCCTCAATGGTGGGTCTGTGGGCAGGGGGTGCCGGGGCTCAGGTCCATGCCTGGCCCAGGAGGATGCTCCTGCCTGCGCCCGCTCCCCCGAGGGGCTGCGGGAAACAGGGCACTGGGGGGCTGCGGGCAGAGCCCTGGGCACAGATGGGGCCCCGGTGGGATGGGGGGGATACACACCGTGCTGTGGCCCCGGCTGGCATCCCCCTGCCCAGCCCTCTGCCCTTCCTCCCCTCTCAGCTGTGATTTTCCTCCTGCCGCGGCTTTTCCTGCGAGCGGGTCAGCTTTAGACACTTGCTATTTTCTGTGTGCTGGGAAAGCTTAAAAATAAACTCCTTGGTGCTCAGCCAGCAGCTCTGGCAGAGCCTTGCAGGCACGACATACTGTGGCAGCCCTCACGGCTCCTCTTCCCCATCCCAGGGCAGGATAGTGCAGTGGGAGCCCAGCACGGACTGGTCCTAACTGGGATGAGGGCAGGAACCTCCCTGCAAACCTGTGGCTGTGAGGTAGAGCCACTGGCACAGGCTCCTGGGGACCGTGGCTGGTGTTAGACCAATATCCCCAGCAGGAACTGGGGTCCCAGGACCGACAGAGCCGCCCCAAAGCCTTTCCTGCCTCAGGGGATGCTCCAAGCAGCCACCCCCCCCCCCCCCCCCCCCCGAGCATCCTCCCGAAGCGCTGGCGAGAAGCAGAGGGGTGCACAGCAGTGCTGGCCATGCACCCAAGGAACACCCCACGCCTGTGCACCCCCAGCCTCAGGCTGTTGGCAGTCAGGTGCGCATCCGTCTGTCTGTCCACCTCTCTCCCTCTTCTTTTCGCTACTTTGGTCACATCACATCCCCCTCCGGGCACTCGCTTTCTTCCAGGAGCCGAGGATGCAGGAGCAGCCCCAGGGCACTGCCGGCACGCTGCCGAGGAAGGCAGCCTGGCTCCTGTGCCGTGGCACAGCGCTCGCCCAGTTAGTTCTGGGGGGGCTGCGGCTGCGCCTTGGAAAGTACATCCAGCCTTGGGCTGGGATAAACCCTACAGGGCTCTTAGGTGGGAGTACAAAAGCTGCCCTCCCCCAAAACCCATGCTGAGGGCAATGCCAGCGTGGGGCTCACAGCCTGTGAGCGGCCACGGGAACAGCCCCACGGCGCTCCCACCCCACGGCCGTACCCAGGGAGCTGCTGCCGTCCTGCCTGGGCGGCTGCGGTGGGTCCCGGTGCCCGCTTGTCAGGACACGTACTCAGGGCTGTGCTCGCTGCCCGTTATCCCGGAGCTGGGTCTCGGGCATGGCCATGGCGAGCCCCTCACCGCAGCCCCCAGGCTGCCCATGCCACCGCAGGGCTCAGCACCACGGTGCAGGGCTGGGCGTTGGGGCAGCGAGTGCCATTCCCAGAACGAGACCGGAGGGGCCTGTTTACTCAGGAGGGAGCACGGAGGTGTGAGAA
This sequence comes from Mycteria americana, assembly GCF_035582795.1. NCBI lineage: Eukaryota > Metazoa > Chordata > Aves > Ciconiiformes > Ciconiidae > Mycteria > Mycteria americana. The sequence goes on from NC_134385.1 coordinate 1,910,342, forward strand.
AGGCCGTGCGTGTCCGGCCAGCCGCTATCTGTCCCCAGGCTGTGCCAAAGGGCTTCGCCGGGCCAGCCTGCACCCTTATCAGCTGCAAACTTTTATTTGCCTAAGGGCCGCCCGCCCGCCTTCTGGGGGGCTGCTGCCAGCACCGGCCCCCGCTGCCGCCCCCTCCCCGGCCCCGCCGTGCAGGTGAGCCCCTCGCTGTTGTTGTTGGCGTGTGCTGCGGGCAGGTCCCGCCGGCGCGGGGTCACGCTGGCCACCCCGAGCTGCCTTGTCACAACACAGGAACAATAGCGGGGCCGGAGCCGTGTTTGCGCAGCGCCCGTGGCCGGGCATCGTGTCCAGGCAAGGGGGCTCTCGGCCGTCTTGTTTTCCACCTTGCAGGGCCGTTCGGAAAAGCGTGATGCTCCCCAGTGCCAACAAAAATATCAGCCCAGGAGAGGGGAGGCGAGCAGGGGAGCGCTGCCGGCGGGTAAACACAGAGCATGGCTGCACCGTTACCTTTCACACAGGCATTTCCTCCCGGCCGAGCATGTGGGGCTGCTCTCCCCAGAAAGCCACAGCACTCCGGGGTTTTGCAGCTCTGCTGATGCCTGGGGAGCACTGGGCTGTGGTCCCCCATTGCACTGGGGTGCCCCGGGGGGCCCCCACCGGGCAACAGTGGGAGCAGGGCAGGGTCCCTCCAGAGATGGTGGGAGCAGGGCAGGGTCTGTCTGGAGGGGATGTGCCCCAGCATCCTCGTGGAGGGCACAGGGGAGGGCTGAGAGCTACTAGTGTGCACCCCAGACCCCCACCCTGGGGGATTTTAGCCCCCCTCATCCCCAGCAGGGACAGAAGCCAAGGGCAGGCTGGGCCACCAGCCCAGGCTCTGCACCGAGGGCAGCACAGCCGGGTGCCTCCCTCTCCGCTTCCTCCAGTGGCCGATGGCAGCGATATTGTCCCGTATCACCCATATTTCATTTTCCCTAGGGTATTTTTAGCCCGTCCCACCCACACTGAAGAGGCCCTCAGCAGAGAGCAGGCTCTGCCCTGGGCTGGCTTGGCTGGAGAAACTAAACAACAGCCCCAGCCGCATTGTGTGCCTTTATCTGTGGCTCATTTCCACCTATTATGCAGCCGTGAGCAGCTCCACGGCCTCCACTGGGTTTATCTGCAGCAGAGCTAGGGCAGAGAGGCTGGCTGCAGGGCCGAGCTCCGCTTTCAGCCACCCGCAGCCTGCGCCACGACGGCCCTGCGACAGCCGCTGGACTGACGCTGGGCTCAAGGGGACAGGACACAATAGCAGGGAGCGTTGTGCTTTCAGTGGATGAGTGGCACCAGCAGCACAACTGGAGCTCAGAGGGTGCCCATGCTCACCCCACCGCTCACGGGACAGCGGCTTCCCTCTCTCCTGGCCCCAAACCCTTACCCACCCTCCCCAAAGCAGCTGCATGAAGCACAGTCACACCACGCTTCACCTTTTTCATTCGTCCGACTTTATTCAACAAGATGCAACACTGAGTCTGCCAGGGGGAAAGGAAACAGCACTGAGGGCAGTGCCCGCATCCCACGCTCGTGCCTCAGTCACAGCAGGACCTTCCCCTTTCATAGCATCAGTGGGCTGGGGAAGTCAGGCGGCCGTTCTCATGGTGGCCGTTGGTTTTTGGTGTCCGCCCCAGCACCTCAGCCCACAGCAGGAGATGACTAGTGCAAAGTAATAAAACCAGTAAGCCCCCAAACCAGCAGTTGCTAGGCTAATTTCTCCCCAAAACCACAGGGCTCAAGGCCGTGTGGCCCAGGCTGGACACAGCTCCCCGAGGCCCCTGCATAACTGCACCTTTAAGGCAGAAAGCTCCGTGCTCTGGCCAGCAGGTTAAAAATAACTTAGAGACACACATCACCCGGGAAAGGGTCCAGAGCCAGGAGGCGGGGGGGCTCGCACTCCTGGGGCACCCGAAAGGTGACCCCACAGCCATCGGAATCAGCCGGTCACCGCAGCTGCGAGCTGCCACTGGCTTAACCCCCCCGCGCCCCATGGGGAAGGGGCAGCTCCTGCAGCAAACGCTGGGCAGGAGCCGCTGGCCCCGCTGGCTCCCTGCCGGGGTCACAGGAACAGGACAGGGCTGGTGGCCAGGACCCGTCAGGCAGCGCTGCCCCAGCCCAGCTCCCCCCAGCCCTCCCAGGCTCAGCCCGCTCCGTGCAGAGGCTGGAGGCAAGCGGCTTCCCACAGCCGTACGCCCAGCTCTCGCACGGGAGGGGGCTCCGGCAAGCTCCGGGGTCCGGCTAAGCCGTGGCTCCCGAGGGGCAGCAGCCACCCGCCACAGCCCCAGGGACAGCCTGTTCCCAGCCGCGTGGTCCCAGGGATTTCTCCCTCTCCCCCAGCGAGGCACGCGGGACACGCCGTCCCAGGGAACTTTCTGCAGTTTCCTTCCTTGCAGGGTCTGTGGGGAAAACAGGAGAGAGCAGAGGCTCCGCTCCAGGGCAGCGCTCAGCCCCGCTCCAGGGCATCCCAGGGGCAGGCAGGTCTCTGCGGGCACAGCCTCCGGAGGGGGACCTGTCCCTAGGGCACAGCACCAGGCAGGAGGCAGCTGCCTGCCCACGGCCAGCACCTTAGCAGGCACGAAGGACCAAGGAAGGTCCCCCCGGCCAGCCGGGGCCAGCCCGGCATTAGACATACTGCTTTTTGGAGGCTGAGCTCCCGGGCCGGCTGCACAGCTTCTCCTCTGGGGTAGGGGCTTCAGCAGCCCTGGGGGCGTAGGGGTCCGACAGGGGCCGGCTGCCCCTGCTCAGCACCAGGTTCTCCTCGTTGTGGAAGTTGGCCCAGTTCTGCTCGCTGGAGAGCTTGTTGAAGGCCTGGTAGGGCGGCGTGTGGCTCTCGGCCATGGGCAGGAAGGGATAGTGCTTGGGTGGGTAGGGACCTGCGACCATGTCATCAGCAAAGGTGTCGGGGCCGGCCGGCCCGAGCTGGGATGCTTTCTTGATGTTGCTAAGCAGGTTCTTACAGCAGAGGTGGAAAAGCTCCAGGAGGTTCAGGATTAAGGAGATCAGGCCCATCACCAGCATAAAGATGATGAAGATGCTCTTCTCAGTGGGGCGGGAGATGAAGCAGTCCACCTGATGGGGGCAGGGGTCCCTCTTGCACACGTAGCGGGGCACCATGGAGAAGCCGTACAGGTACCACTGGCCAACGAGGAAGCCAGCCTCAAAGATGCTCTTGCAGATCACGCTGATGATGTACGTCCACATCAGCGCCCCTCGAATCTTGAGCCGCCCATCCTCTGTCACGTAGATCTTGGACATCTTCTTCTCCACAGCTGCCAGGGCCTGCTCGATCTTTGGGTCCTTGCTGTGGATAGCCCGAAGCTCGCTCTCCTGTTGCTTCAGCTTCTCCTCCTTCCGGGAGAGATAGACAACATGGCCGAGGTAAATCAGGGTTGGGGTGCTGACAAAGAGGAACTGGAGCACCCAGTAGCGGATGTGGGAGATGGGGAAAGCTTTGTCATAACAGACATTGGTGCAGCCTGGCTGCTTGGTGTTGCACACGAAATCCGACTGCTCGTCCCCCCAGACGGACTCCCCGGCCAAGCCCAGGATGAGGATGCGGAAGATGAAGAGGACGGTGAGCCAGATCTTCCCGATCACAGTTGAGTGCTCCTGGACTTGGTCCAGCAGTTTCTCCAGGAAGCCCCAGTCACCCATCTTCGAGGGAACCTCGTGCCTCTGCCAGCAGAGAGGGGAGGGGAGGAGAGCCAAGTCAATTCTCCATTTCCACGCTGGAGAGCACAGGGCAGATGGGGCTACCTAAACCCCAGGCTTTCTCGGGACACGGCTGCTCTGCGGAGGGTCCCAGCAAACCCACTGAGGAACATCCCACGCCTGAAGGAGGGAGCCAGGCAGGATTTCTGAGCCCAGGAGTGCTCCTCCTACACCCTGCTGCCCAGTGCAGAAACATGGGGCTGGGGGGAGAAGAGGCAGCACGGGGATTCACCTCCCACAGCACCCACAGCTCGTGGCTGTCCCAGCCTCCCAGGACACAGCCCGCAGCGAAGGGCTCGCTGGCCGGCTGGTTTGGGGCTGCCCTGGGAGGTCAGGGCCACAGCACCCAGTGAGGGGACGTGGCGGGGGCTCACATGAGCAGCCCAGATTTGCCTCTCCTACAGCCCACTGCCCCGGCCTTACCGAAGGACAGAGAGCAGCAGGGTCACGGGAGGGGAAGCACAAACCCCTGGGGTACACCAGCCCCCCCAGTGCCTATTCAGGACTCACCCCAAACTGAAGGGACAGTCCCCAGCCAGCTCCCTTGCTGTGGGGCGATAGCACCCCAGCCCCAGCACGCTCCCCCTTGCCCAGGGCTTTCCCTGGACTGGGGACCCCCGAGACCACTCACCGCACACGGACCCGAAGCCGCTCCGGGGTCCCCGGGCTGTCTCAGCCTCACCCCCGGCTGCCGGCGAGCCCAGCCCGCATCCCCCCGCGGGAGAGAGGGGCCCGGCCGCAGCCCTGGCTCCTAATTAACCTCTGCCAATTAAGCAGGCAGAGGTGCCAGCTGGGCCGTTAAAGGGGCACCCAGCCGCGGCGGGGCGAGGGGATACCCCGGAGCAGAAAGCGGGTGCCAGCAGCGAAGGGTGCCCCGAAGCAGACAGCGGGTGCCAGCGGCGGGGGTGCCCCCTGTCCCCAGGCACGGTGTCCCCGAGCCCTGCCCGATGCCCCGGGGGAGCCGCAGCCGCCGGGGGTCCCGGGCCCCGCTCACTCACCTCCGCCGCGCCGGGCACGTCCCGCCTGGCTCGGGCCGCGCTGGGTGTGAGCGGCCGGGCCGGGCCGGGCGGCTCTGGCCGTGCGGGGCCCGGGGGAGCCGGGGGAGGAGCGCGGGCAGGAAACCGGGGGCCGGGACTTCGCGCCGTGCCTCAGGTGTGCGGGGCCGCCCCGTCCCGCTGCCCCCCGGCCGAGGGGGCGGCCCCGGAGGGGCGGGGCGGGGCGGGGGCGGTGGGTGCGCGGAGCAGCGCCCGGCCGGGACCCCCGGGGCCAGCCGGGGCCGAAGCCGGTGGGGCGCGGCGGGGGCGGCGGGAAGCCCGGGCGTCCCTGCGCGCTCGTCCCTGCCGAGCTGCGGGCTCAGCCCGGTGGCCGGCACCGCCCGCGCCCGGCAGCCCCGCGGCGGCTGGGGCTCCGCCGCCCGGGACGAAGCCCGCTGAGCAGGGGGGGGAGGGACCCGCCCGGGGTGCCCGGGCCCTGCCCACGCGTGGGACCGTGAGCAAGTCACCCCACCGGCCGCCCCTACAGCCGCCGCGCTTTCGGTACCCGCATGGCGGGCGGGGGCCCCGGGGGGGGGCAGGGCCGCGGAGATGCCGGGGCGTGGGGCGGGCTGTCCCCGCGGGTGCCCCGTCCCTGCCCGCTCCGGCCGGGCCGCTGCTGCGGCGCTCGGCGGGTCCCCCCGCGGGCCCGTGCGGCGCGGCGGGCGCTGGGTGGTGCTGGAGCCACACCGGAGCCCGGCGCTGCCCCGGCCCCGCGTCCCCCGCCGGCTGCTGGGCTGAGCTGCGCTGGGGAGCCGGGGGCTGGGAGCCGCCGCCGGGCTGTAAGCGGAGCTTTGCTGTCGGGGGGCTCAGACGGGGCGCTGCGGGGGGTGCGGAGGCCCCCCCAGGGAGGGGGGACAGGGCAGGTGGGCAGATGCTGGCAGTGGACGCAGAGGCTCAAGTCCTGCTGGCTTCAGGGGGGCAAACCCCCTGTGTGTGCCCCCCCCCCCGTCCTGCGGCGGCCGCAAAGGGCTGGCACGCTTGGCATGGGCTGCGTGGGGCTAGTCGAGGGCGGCGGGTTTGGGCTTGGGCTATCGAAACCAGAAACTAGGCCAGTCTGCGCACACAGCTGGGAGCTGCCGTCTCTCCCGCACCGAGACGTGGCATTTCCTCCTCGCAGACAGTGCCGGGGCTGAGCGGAGAGCAGAGCCGGAACAGCATCATTATGTTTAATATAAAATAATTGTCATGCTTCAGGTAACACCCACGTGCCACCCCATGCCGTGGCACCAGGGTGCTGCAGAGCCCAGTGCCCGTCTCCCAGCCAGCCCACTGTGAATATGGCTTCCCCCTTCCCACCGCCCCTGGGTTATGTCTGCTGCTATGGTGAGGCCCCCGCCTTGGCCCTGTTCCCCGGTGATGCTCTGCGCCCCGCCAGCCCTCAACGGGTGGAAAAGATCATCTCTGGGGAGCTGCTCCAAAACCACAAAGGAACCGGAGCTGCCCTCACCCACGGATGTGCCAGCTCCCACGTTGCTTTACCCACCAGGAGGACCGTGCCCAGCACAGGCTTAACCCACACCAGCCACAGGTCCCCAGCGAGCCGTGCGGGTGCCAGAGCCGCTTCCCAGTCGGACACCCTGTGCCGTCCGACCTCCTGGAGCATCTTTCCAGGTGACACAGGTGATGCTGTGCTGGGGTGCCCACAGGAGTAGCCCGTGCTGCAAGCACTCGCTCCATGTCCGGCACAGAGACACGTCACACGTCACCCTGCCGGCAGCGTGGGCATCGCTGTCACGGCCTCTCACAGTGGCACGAGCCCTGGCTGTGTCAGTCACACCGTGACAGGCTCATGGGTCTGGGGAATCGCGAGCGCGCCGAGCAGAGCTGGAAATGCGGCTGGCCAGAGCGCCAGGGGACCCTCGTGTAGCACTGCTTAAGGAGAGATTAAATGGAAATAATTTCTGTTTATTGTAATATTTATCAAGGTTTAGTAAATAATTGATGCTGATCCCTCCTTGATTTCCTTGGGGGCCAGCATTCGGTTCTGGTGAATTAAAGTTTAACGACGCATGACAAGCCCGGAGGAGGCGGAGCGGGCAGACACTGGGCACGCTGGCCCCGGGGCTCGACCCGTGCCACCTCGGCTTGGGTGGGAGTGAGGAGCACCCAGCCGCAGGCTCCTGGGGAACCTCTGCAAATCCATTTCTTCTGCCCTCACCAGTCCCCCCAGTATACAACGTGCAGAGCAGATCCCAGTGTCTACAAACAACACGGCGTTTATTGGCCTTTTGGACCCGTAGCTGATGCTGTGCGCGACGCGTCCGTCTGAGGCAAGGGGGGGTGCAAAGGCACTGGGGGAAGCAGCAGAGTCAGCAAGGGCATCTGGGCAGGACATGGGCACAGTGCTTGCATGAGCGAAGGGGAGAAAGCTGCTCCTGCCCCAGTATTGGCAAACT